>NC_072432.2:87063409-87376590 GCF_028878055.3 Symphalangus syndactylus
TGAACCAGCTTCTATTTACATTTAGTTTATGAAGGCCTAACCACTTTGGACAGTCTAAATCTACAGATGAAAGCATATGGAAATTTTATCTTTGAGTATGTAATGTTATAAACTGCAATACGTGAGCAAAATTCAACACACTGGAAGAAATGCAAATGTGCATTCATTTGTATATAAATAAGATTATCGTCACACAAAATATGAAACATTTTCCTTTAAAAAATTGTGAATCCTGGCTGTGAATGCACAGATTGCTTTCCGTTATTCTCCATTAAAACATTGCTAGCTTGGAAACTCTGCCTTATTATTTATTTCAAAAGAACAGGATTGGGTGTGGTTGGTGGTTCACACCTGTAATCCTAATGCTTTGGGAGGCAGAGGCATGAAGATCAATTGAGCCCTGGAGTTAGAGACCTGCCTCAGCAACACATGTTGTGACCCTGTCTCTACAAAAAATAAAAAAATTAGCCAGGCATTGTGGCACATGCCTGTAGTCCCAGCTACTGGGAGACTAGTGAGAGGATCACTTGGTGCAGGAGCCAGAGGCTGCAGTTAGCTATGATCGCACCACTGCACTCCAGCCTGGGCAACAGAGCAAGATCCTGTCTCAAAAAAAAAAAAAAAAAGAAGAAGAATGAGAAAGGAGAATGCCCAAATCTCAGTAGGCCCTAAAGCAGCAACCATGAAACTGAAGAACTCTATGGGCATGCAGGAGGCTGCACTTTTCAAGAAGTACTATCTTCCCACAGACTCCCTGTTAGCAGATGGCACGGAGATCCAGCGTGTAGGACTTTGCAAGTTGGGCTGGAAAGGCCAGCCCTTCACACACAAGTTTCCATTGTGAAAGTTGTCAAAATAAAAATGGAGTCACTTATGTTAAAATCCCTGACAAAATGGAGCCAGAGAAGGCCATGAAGTTATGCAGGGTTTTTGTGCATGAATGCCAGATAACAAGAACTATCACAAAAGATTCTGCAAATACCACAACCTCTCCATCAAAGTCTTACACACCAAAAATACTCCTGCAAGGACATCTACCCAATAACTGCCTGTCCAACCTCAAACTGGCACTGCCCATCTTATTGATCCTTGTAGCTGACAGTAATTGTCTCAAAACAATTATGTAATCCTCCTCATTTTTACATTAAAAAACTTTGTCTTCCTTTACTGCCCTGAATATGCACATAGTTTACTGTGGCGTGTATATTCTCATTACAATGCCCATTCACAAATAAATATCATTTTCTTTACAAAGCAAAACTTTCCACTGGGTAGCCAGATCATGTGGCTGCCCTGTAGAAAATCTTTCAACTCAGCTTCTTCCTGGGGGGCCACAACACGCTGTGTGACCTGCCCCACCACTCTTGCCAGCCTGCTATTCTCCTTGTTTCACCACTTCAGCCACAGTAGCTTCTCTCTGCCCCGGGAACATCCCAAATGGGGCCACTACAGAGCCTTTATGTTTGCCATTTCCTCTGCATGGAATGTGCTGTCCATATTTCCTAGCCCAGTTTCTTATTGTAATAAAGATCTCAGGTTAAATCTCACCTGTGCACATAGACCTTTCCATTTCACCCTGTCTAAAGTAGCACACCCATCTCAAAGCATTCTCTATCAGGTTTTGGCATTTATTGTCTTCCTACTCCCTAAAATGATCTACGGAATTATTGTTTTTTGAAGTGTTTCCTTTTATATTATTGGTCTTCTCAATAAAGGTAAAAATCTTATTTGTCTTGGTTGCTACAGCATCTCCTGGGCTAGGGGCAGTGCCTGGCACACAGTATACTGGTGCTCAGTCAACATTTGTGGATTCAACACATAAATTTGGACTCCAGATAAACCAAATAGAAACAATGCTTTTCAACATACTATATTAGAAAGGACACACATATTAGTGATGGGAATGAGGTCTCAGACTGTCCAAATTCAGAAAGGACTGAAGAAAAATGCATTCAATCTCCTTTATTAATGACTTTATTTTCTATTTTATTTATTTATTTTTCTGAGACAGAGTCTCACTCTGTCGCCCAGGCTGGAGTGCAGTGGTGCAATCTTGGCTCACTGCAACCTCTGCCTCCCGGGTTCACGCCATTCTCCTGCCTCAGCCTCCCAAGTAGCTGGGACTACAGGCACCCACCACCATACACGGCTAAATTTTTGTATTTTTAGTAGAGACAGTGTTTCACCATGTTAGCCAGGATGGTTTTGATCTCCTGACCTCGTGATCTGCCCACTTTGGCCTCCCAAAGTGCTAGGATTCTAGGCATGAGCCACTGTGCCTGACCCGATTAATGACTTTATGTGATTTTGTGGGAAGCATCTCCATGTTCCAAAAAATTGAAAACTTAGCAGAATGTTTGCTATCCTTGAGTCTCAGTCTTTTTCTTCACTTAAAACATTTTCACAAAATTTCAGTAGAGGAGGAGCTACCAAATAGTGACAATTTTCACCACTGGGAGGTGGCTGCTTTGACCCAAATTTTATATGCTTTGGTGAAAGGAAACACACCTGTCATTGTATTGTTAAAGGAATTGGGTGAGGATTCCCGGGGATTCTAGGTCCCTGGTGGTATCTAGCTCACCCTTGACTTCACTTTAGTCTCTTGAGTCTTCATACCTTCCTTGGCATGTTCCAGTGCTTCAACTAAAGTTCTCTACTTGCCTGGGCTTTTCACCCACACTTTGACACAACCCCAATTTCTGCATCACACACGTGCCCAAAGGCTCGGTCTCACAGCAGTGGAAGGCTATTATTATAATCCTCTGTGGTCTCATCAATGGGTCTGCCTGGAGTTTTACCATTCCTTAAGGGCAAGGAGCAGGTTTACATAATTGTCTTGGTACAATGGCTCATTCCACAAAACTGGGACTGTGGGTGCAGTCAGCCTACCAAATACCTTCTTGCATTTAACATGTGACCTTTGTCCACTTTGTTACTTTAAAGCAATCTTTTCGAGGAAGAGTGCCTACCCCTGGCATAAACAAACAAACAAACAAACAAAAACTCTTGCAAACTTTAAAAGTAAGCAGAGTTCATAGTGCTTCATCTTCCTCCTACTAGTCTGTAGGAGGTCATATTAAATCATGAATCAGATTGTCTGGAGCCAATAAACAACTAGGTCTTTCTAGAAACAGTTAACCACCTGGCTTTGTACATGTTCTGGCTCAACCACAACCACAGATTAAAGCTGCGTACAGTAAGAAAAGTGACAAATGCTACAAATCAACTGCCAAAGTATTTCAGTAAACCTCATCAAATTCACAAAATAGACTGGAGCAGGATGAGAATGATTTGTGTCATGGCCAAGGAATCACTGAGTTTAGGGGGAGCTCTTTCACAGCAAGCCTGCTCTCTGTCTAGGGTAAGATGTTTCCTCATCCCTCAGGCTACTCCCTGCAAACATAACCCTGAGCAGTGGCCAGGACAGGAGTGACAGCCACACACTCAGCACACCCATAAGACCTTGTGGGGACCTACATGGCCATCGCATCTCCCAACAGGTCCAGAACTAGTCTCAGAAGACTGAATGCACAGTGTCTTCCAATGAATAGGGAAAATTCCTTTTCTGCCCATAATGCCTGGACCACAGCCTTGCTGTTGAGGATAAGAAGATATGAAATAATGGGAGGGAAAGGTTAGAACCTACCCCTTCTGGCCTTAAGGGATTGTGGGAGGCGATAAGAGAGGAAGTGAGATGGCCTTTCTCAATGCAGAGGTAAGCATGTGGGTTAGAGCAGACCAGGAAAATGCTGACAGCATCAGGACTCTAGGAAGGTGACCACCTCAGACACCCACCACCTCACCAACCTGGGGCTACCACAGCCAAGGAAGCCCAGCAGTGCAGTGCAGTGAAGGAGACAGGGGCTGGAAGCCAGCTGTCCACGGCTGCTTTCTGCTCCACTGTGGTGTGGTTTATCCCATAATGACCCAGGATGAGGGTGGACTGGGCCTCATTTCTCTGCCTCCTCAGGTTCCCCTAGCCACATGCTCCTGGGCCCATTCATGGGGCTGCTTCCAGCCCACAGGACCTGTTCCATCTCTGCCACAAGCTAGCAGCACACTACTGCCTATGAGCCCTAGTTTCTTCATCCATGTAGTGAGGATTAGAATAGCCCCTACGCATTGGCTTATGTAACTACTTTTTGTTTCAGTTTCCTCATCTATAAAATGGAGCTAATAATATTACCTACTTCAAATGATTGTTGTAAAGATTTCATGATTTGACATGTGTAAAGCACTTACAACATGTCTGGCGCTAAGAGGTGCCATAGAAATGTTTACTGTTATGGTTATTCTGTTTCCAAGTTAATTTTGCTTCTTCAAAGTTTCTGCATGAATCCTATCACTTAGGACATGAAAATATTTAAGTGTCACAAAATTAAAGCCTTATAGAGTTGGAACAGACTTTAAAAATCAATCTAGTCCAACCCTTTTGAGTTACAAATGGCAAAAACAGGCCCAGTGTAGTATACCCTAAGTCAGCCAGCCCAGTAATGGCAAAGCTGAGACTAGGATCTAGTTCAAAGGTCTTTCCAATGTGCCACACTGAGCACCATATACATCAAATTAAGCGCCATGTGCCAATGGCTCAATCAAGCCAGAGCTTTTACTGCAATCAACAAGTTTGAGTATAGAAGGCGACACAGAAGAATTTGGAAGTCACCCCCCAGCACCCCCCTGCAAAAACTCCCACTGAGTTTCACTTTGAAATACCTATAAAAACCTGATTCTTTAATCCTATAATCTCAGGAGATGTTATATTGTTACCCCTCTGTGCTCAACCCCACAGCTTTAAGTGCAAATCTGTGGATTAAACATGAAAGTTTTCTCAGTTTCTCCCAAATGAATTCTGTTAGTACTGCTACTTAATTCTCCCTAAGAAATCTCTTCCCAGAGAAGAGTTTACATGATTTTCTGCTAAGCTCAAAGCATTATTCTCTTTTGGCAGCTAGATACTAATTGATCATTGATCTTTGAACTCTGCTTTTAGGACTGCTGGGCTGAAAAAAATTAGAAACATTTGCCTTTTAGAGTGCTTTCTCTCATCCATCCTTTTCCCTTCTTTGCTACTGCTGGCATTCCAAAGTGGATTTGCTTAAAATCCTGGGTGGCTTAACACAGAGGTGCTATAGTGCAATGATTAAGAGGGGTTTCAGGGTGAGACCAAGGATTGAGCCCGGCTTTGCCATTAATGTGCAGAGAAGTGCTTTTGAGGAAATTGTTTAATGAAGCAGACAGGTACTAAAGATGGCTAACTGGCACATGGATATGGAGCAAATTTTGTGCATCTCTTTCCAATCCTACTTTCAGTGACATTGTGTTGGTAGCTTGAAATTAGCTATGGTGATTGTCATAACTCTCATTTGCATTAATGCAGACTTGGCATCCATCTGCTCATTGTGTCCCTGGCTTGTCACATTTGGCCTACATATTGTAAGATAGTCTGTGTACCCAGTTCCCAGTTTCATATTCTAGATAGATAAGGCCATACCTTGCACTACTTGACCACCTTACTTCTGCATTGTCTGGTGAACCCAAGAATATAACTCCCAAATTCCCAAACCTAGCCTTTCCCTACCTGAAAATGAACCAGTCCAACTCTGTCACAGGAAACCACCTAGGTAATGCCTTGGACTCCCATAAAGCTTTCAGCCCACAGGTCCCTCCCTTTCTTTCCCCAACTGGTTACGTGTCCTGGAAGGCCCCCTCCTCCCATTGACCTTGTGTGCTGTGCTGCCTTCCTCTCTCGGGATCTATGAGTAATAAACTTAATCTTGTCACCATTCCTATCTAAATGCCCTTTTACTGTGCCAAAACTGGACAACACCTAACCTAACTTAAATACCTCACTTAACACCTCACAATAGTGATATTTTACACCATGGAAATTGGGAGACAGTACAAATCAGCATCTCCTTCCCTTCCCAACCCAACTGTTTCTCTAAGCCCTAGATACTCATCCATACAATAGGGATGACAATAGTACCTACCCCACAGGATCGTAGTGAGAGTTAAATGACATAATGGATGTGCAATACCCAGGAAACATCTGGCATACAGTATCCCATGTTGTTATTGTTATTATCCACGTCTTACTTGATTGCTACCTCTGCTGTGGTCTGAATGTGTTCCCTCAAAATGAGCATATGTCAAAATTTCATCTCAAATGTAATATTATTAAGAGGTGGGGCCTTTGGGAGTTGATTAGGGATTAGTTCCCTTATAAAATAGGCTTGAGAAGGCCTATTTTCCCCATCTATAGGGAAATAGAAGAATAGGAGAGCCAGGATGACCTGTTTTAAAACCCAGCCCATCTTAAAACTAGCAAGGCACATTCCCTGCCAGTCACAACCCATGGTCATAAAATGTTTACAGCTAAGGAAGCTGCCTAATAATGACTACAAGCACAAACTCCTATGACAGCAGACTGTCCAGAAGTCTGAATATTATATAACAATATATGCTTTTAAGATTATTATAGTCATTCTTTGATGTACTTATGCACTAAAATACCAAAGGTAACCTTCTTTATATCAACAAAGTAATAAATTTTTTCACACTGTCAGCCCACCCACACATAGTCATAACTTAGCTTAGCTTTTACGTTGATTAAAAAAAAAAACCTATATAAGAAGAATCTAAAACAAAGGCCATGCATTCCTCCTCTTGCTTTCTGAGGATGCCCTACTCTGTATCTGAGTAGCTTTTTCTTCTCACCACACTCTGTGGCTCACCTTGAATTCCTTTCTGCACAAGATCCAAAAACCCTCTTTTGGGATCTGGATCAAGACTCCTTTTCTGGCAACACATCCACCATGTGAGGATACATAGAAAGTGCCATATCTATGAACCCAAGAACAGCCCTCGCCAGACATCAAGGCTGCTGGAGCCTTGATCTTGGACTTTCCAGCTTCCAGAACTTTGAGCAATACATTTCTCTTGTTTATAAACTACCCAGTCTAAAGTATTTAGTTATAGCAGCTTGAACAGACTGAGATAGAAACTGAGACGTAGGATGCTGCTGTAATAAATTGTAAAATGTATCTTAAAGTGTGGATACAGCTTTGTAACTGAGTAACAGGTAGAGACAGAGTCTCGCTCTGTCACCAAGGCTGGAGTGCAGTGGCGTGACCTTGGCTCACTGCAAGCTCTGCCTCTGGGGTTTATGCCATTCTCCTGCCTCAGTCCCCTGAGTACCTGGGACTGCAGGCGTGTGCCACCATGCCTGGCTGATTTTTTATATTTTTTGTAGAGATGGGGTTTCACCATGTTAGCCAGGACTATCTCGATCTCCTGACCATGTGATCCACCTGCCTCGGCCCCCCAAAGTGCTGGGATTACAGGTGTGAGCCACCATGCCTTGCCGAGGCTAGAACAGTTTTGAAGTGCATGCTGGAAAAAGCCTGTACTACTGTGAATGGACTATAAAGGGTGACTCTGGTGAGAGTCAGACAAAGAGGAGAGCTGGAGAAAACACCTTAATCTTCTTAGAGATTTCCTAAGATTTCATATTCAGAATATTGGTAGAAATATGAACAGTAGATCTTTCTGATGAGATCTCAGAAAGGTCCACTTTATAACAAGGATGACCTCTCCTCCAGTTTCCAATAACATGCTCCTCATGGGCATTCTTATTATAAAGTGGCACTGAACTTGGTTAAATTGTACTTGTGTTCTAGTGTTCTGTGGAAGGTAGAACTTAAGAGTGATGAACTAGGATATTTGGTAGAAGAAATATCTAAGCAAAATTTTGAAATAAGTAATTCAAAATCTAAGCTCTTATGAGGCCAAGGCAGGACCTAATCACTTGAGACCAGGAATTTGAGACACCGTCTCCGCGGCAACATAGTGAGACACCGTCTCCGCGGCAACATAGTGAGACACCGTCTCCGCGGCAACATAGTGAGACACCGTCTCCGTGGCAACATAGTGAGACACTGTCTCCGCGGCAACATAGTGAGACACCGTCTCCGCGGCAACATAGTGAGACACCGTCTCCGGGGCAACATAGTGAGACACCGTCTCCGCGGCAACATAGTGAGACACCGTCTCCGCGGCAACATAGTGAGACGCCATCTTTTAAAAAAATAGGTGAATAAACTTTTGAAAAATCTAAGGTGTTGGAACTCTAAGTTATTTTGAGCCTTAGAAAAATATGATTATGGAACCTGAGTCACTGTGACAGGCAGCTGTAACCTAGGAAGCTGTAATCTTTTGTTTCTTTGATTATAGATTAAGCCTTTTCCCTTGCCTGCATTGTTTTGTAAAACATTGTAAATGGCCTAAGGGTACCAGGGAAGACCCTCTTTCCTCTCCAGGGTTGACTTTTATGACAGTCCAACTTCTCTCTTACCCTTCTTAAACAAAGACTTCATGGCTATAACATTGCCTTAAATTATTTTATATTGGAAAGGAAATGAAGACAAGCTATATAAAAAAGGGAAAACAATCCTCAAGGAGAAGGGGGACTGTAACTAATTAATTTATTGTAATTCTTAAATTAGTCTTGTATAGAATATTTTGTAACCCTGTTAAAATTTTTTTGTGTTCTTCCTATACATGCAAGAAATTAACTTTCAACTTTGGAGAACTGACCCTGTTTCTCTGGAGTTTTGTGTCCCAGAATATCCATTCCTAGCTTTTCACATGAATAAACTCTTTAAAACTGGATTCCTGACTCTTTTGATTATTTCAGGTTGACAAGTGCTTGTTTGTTAAACACTTCCTTTCACTGAAAGATAACAGTTTATGATACATCTTTAAACAGTTTATGATGCATTATATCAACCTGAAATTTCATCTCAAGGCATGACAGGACTTCTCTTGACTGCTTATAGTAAAATGTGAGGAGAAACTAATTAAAGATGGAATTTATAATCAAAAGGGAAGCAAAACTTAAAGATTTGTAGAAGTCTTAGTCTGGCCATGTTGTAAAGAATGAAGAAGCATGTTCAAGAGAGAAGACCAAGGGTGTGACCAAGTGATCATGTGATAAGGAGATTAGTAGGGATCAGGGGGATAACAGATGCTGTTCACCAAGACAATGAAACAATGACCCTGACGGCATTTCAGAGATCTTTGGGTCTGCCCACCTATCACAGGCCCAAAATGCCAGAGCATTTTGGGGCAGAACGATCTCATCGTTCTTCTCCAGACATTCCAGTATAGCACTAGCATTGCTATAAAGAACTACCTAAGACTGGGTAATTTACAAAGAAAAGAGGTTTAATTGACTCACAGTTTCACAGGCTGTACAGAAAGCATGACTGGGGAGGCCTTAGGAAACTTACAATCATGGTGGAAGGTGGAGAGGAAAGAGGTTTGTCCTACATGGTTGGAGCAGGAGGAAGAGAGAGGGGTGGGGGGAGGTGCTACACACTTTTAAACAAACAGACCTTGGGAGATCTCTATCACAAGACAGAACTAGGGAGATGGTGATAAACCATTGGAAACTGCCCCTGTGATCTAATCACCTCCAACCAGGCCCTTCTTCCAACACTGTGGATTATAATTCAACATGAGATTTGGACAGGGACACAAATCCAAACCACATCAGCACTCCTTGGCTGTTCCGGTTGTGGGACTCAAACAGGCCTGGGTGTAGCACATATCTGCCCCTCCAGAAGTCACAGGTGGTAACCATGGCAGTGTCCACACAGTGCTCTCTCCACTGGTGTACAGACTACAAAGCTTTGTGGTGAAGGCTGCCTCTACCCAGATTTCAAAGGATGCCCTGGAGAGCCTCAAGGGCCCAGGAAGAGAACTGCCAGAGGGGTGGGGCCCCATAGGGAACATCCCCTCCTCCACTACCCATGATGAGGCATTATCTTGTAGAGCCTCCCTGAGATTTCAGAAGCATGGACCCTATGGTGTGCAACTCAATCCTGGGAGAGCCATGGGTAAGTGACTCCAACCCATGAAGTCTACAGTGTGGGCTGTGCCCAGCAAAGCCATGGAGATGAGCCCAGCCACCTGGAGCCCTGGGGGCCCAACTCCTGCCTCTGGGAGTCCAGAAGACAGAACATGGAGTCAGAGAAGATGATCATCAAGTCTTAAGGTTTAATGTTTGTCCTGTTGCATTTTGGATTTATGTTTTAAAAGTTACACCTCTCTTCCATCCTATTTCTCCACTTCGAAGTGGGAATGTCTCTACTATGCTTATCCCATCATTGTGTTTTGAAAGCCCATAACTTGTTTGATTTCACAGGTTCACAGATGACAGCAATTTGCCTCAAGATGAATATTGAGTTTCACCCATGTGTTAGGCCATTTTTTCACTGCCGTAAAGAAATATGTGTGGGGGGTGCGGTTCCAAGATGGCCAGATAGGAACAGCTCCAGTCTACAGTTCCCAGCATGAGTGATGCAGAAGATGGGTGATTTCTGCATTTCCAACTGAGGTACCGGGTTCATCTCACTGGGGCTTGTCAGACAGTGGGTGCAGGACAGTGGGTGCAGACCACCGAGCATGAGCAGAAGCAGAGTGAGGAATTGCCTCACCCAGGAAGTGCAAGGGGTCAGGGAATTCCCTTTCCCAGCCAAGGGAAGCTGTGACAGATGGCACGTGGAAAATCAGGTCACTCCCACCCTAATATTGTGCTTTTCCAAAGGTCTTAGCAATCGGCACACCAGGAGATTATATCCCACACCTGGCTTGGAGGACCCCACACCCATGGAGCCTCACTCACTGCTAGCACAGCAGTCTCAGATCGAACTGCAAGGCATCAGCGAGGCTGGGGGAGGGATGCCTGCCATTGCTGAGGCTTCAGGAGGTAAACAAAATGGCCATGAATCTCGAAGTGGTGGATCCCATCGCAGCTCAAGGAGGCCTGCCTGCTTCAGTAGACACCACCTCTGGGGGCAGGGCATGGCCAAACAAAAGGCAGCAGAAACCTCTGCAGACTTAAATGTCCTTTTCTGACAGTTTTGAAGAGAGTAGTGGTTCTCTCAGCACGGAGTTTGAGATCTGAGAACAGACAGACTGCCTCTTCAAGTGGGTCCCTGAACCCTGAGTAGCATAACTGGGAGGCACCACCCAGTAGGAGCAGACTGACACCTCACACAGCTGGGTGCCCCTCCAGAGGAACGATCAGGCAGCAACACTTGCTGTTCAGCAATATTCACTGTTTTGCAGCCTCCACTGCTGATACCCAGGAAAACAGGATCTGGAGTGGACCTCCAGCAAACTCCAACAGACCTGCAGTAGAGGGTCCTGATTGTTAAAAGGAAAACTGACAAACAGAAAAGACATCTACACCAAAAAAAGCTGAAATTCTAAAAATCAAAGCACCTCTCCCCCTCCAAAGGAACGCAGCTCCTCACCAGCAATGGAACAAAGCTGGATGGAGAATGACTTTGATGAGTTGAGAGAAGAAGGCTTCAGACGATCAAACTTCTCTAAGCTAAAGGAGGAAATTCAAACCCATCTCAAAGAAGCTAAAAACCTTGAAAAAAGATTAGATGAATGGCTAACTAGAATAACCAGTGTAGAGAAGTCCTTAAATGACCCGATGGAGCTGAAAACCATGGCATGAGAACTACGCAATGAATGCACAAGCTTCAGTAGCTCATATGATCAAATGGAAGAAAGGGTATCACTGATTGAAGATTAAATGAATGAAATGAAGCGAGAAGAGAAGTTTAGATAAAAAAGAGTAAAAAGAAATGAACAAAGCCTCCAAGAAATATGGGACTATGTGAAAAGACCAAATCTACATCTGATTGGTGTACCTGAAAGTGACGGGGAGAATGGAACCAAGTTGGAAAACACTCCACAGGATATTATCCAGGAGAACTTCCCCAACCTAGCAAGGCAGGCCAACATTCAAATTCAGGAAATACAGAGAATGCCACAAAGATACTCCTCGAGAAGAGCAACTCTAAGACACATAATTGTCAGATTCACCAAAGTTGAAATGAAGGAAAAAATGTTAAGGGCAGCCAGAGAGAAAGGTCGGGTTACCCACAAGGGAAGCCCATCAGACTAATAGCAGAACTCTTGGCAGAAACCCTACAAGCCAGCAGAGAGTGGGGGCCAATATTCAACATTCTTAAAGAAAAGAATTTTCAACCCAGTATTTCATTTTCAGCCAAACTAAGCTTCATAAGTGAAGGAGAAATAAAATCCTTTACAGACAAGCAAATGATGAGAGATTTTGTCACCAGCAGGCCTGCCCTACAAGAGCTCCTGAAGGACGCACTAAACATGGAAAGGAACAACTGGTACCAGCCACTGCAAAAACATGCCAAATTGTAAAGACCATGGAGGCTAGGAAGAAACGGCATCAACTAATGAGCAAAATAACCAGCTAACATCATAATGACAGGATCAAATTCACACAAAACAATATTAACCTTAAATGTAAATGGGCTAAATGCTCCAATTGAAGGACACAGACTGGCAAATTGGATAAAGAGTCAAGATCCATCAGTGTGCTGTATTCACAAGACCCATCTCATGTGCAGAGACACACATAGGCTCAAAATAAAGAGATGGAGGAAGATCTACCAAGCAAATGGAAAACAAAAAACGGCAGGGCTTGCAATCTTAGTCTCTGATAAAACAGACTTTAAACCGACAAAGATCAAAAGAGACAAAGAAGGCCATTACATAATGGTAAAGTGATCAATGCAACAAGAAGAGCTAACTATCCTAAATATATATGCACCCAATACAGGAACACCCAGATGCATAAAGCAAGTCCTTAGTGACCTACAAAGAGACTTAGACTCCCATACAATAATAATGGGAGACTTTATCACCCCACTGTCAACATTAGACAGATCAACGAGACAGAAAGTTAACAAGGATATCCAGGAATTGAACTGAGCTCTGCACCAAGAGGATCTAATACACATCCACAGAACTCTCCACTCCAAATCAACAGAATATACGTTCTTCTCAGCACCACATAGCACTTATTCCAAAATTGACCACATAGTTGGAAGTAAAGCACTCCTCAGCAATGGTAAAGGAACAGAAATTATAACAAACTATCTCTCAGACCACAGTGCAATCAAACTAGAACTCAACATTAAGAAACTCACTCAAAACCACTCAACTACATGGAAACTGAACAACCTGCTCCTGAATGACTACTGGGTACATAATGAAATGAAGGCAGAAATAAAGATGTTCTTTGAAACTGATGAGAACAAAGACACAACATACCAGAATCTCTGGGACACATTGAAAACAGTGTTTGGAGGGAAATTTATAGCACTAAATGCCCACAACAAAAAGCAGGAAAGATCTAAAATTGACAGCCAAACATCACAATTAAAAGAACTAGAGAAGCAAGAGCAAACACATTCAAAAGCTAGCAGAAGGCAAGAAACAACTAAGATCAGAGCAGAACTGAAGGAGATAGAGACATAAAAAACACTTCAAAAATCAATGAATCCAGGAGCTGGTTTTTTGAAAAGATCAACAAAATTGATAGACTGCTAGCAAGACTAATACAGAAGAAAAGAGAGAATAGTCCAATAGAAGCAATAAAAAATGATAAAGGGGATACCACCACCAATGCCACAGAAACACAAACTACCATCAGAGAATACTATAAACACCTATATGCAAATAAACTAGAAAATCTAGAAGAAATGGGTAAATTCTTGGACACATACGCCCTCCCAAGACTAAACTAGGAATATGTTGAATCCCTGAATACACCAATAACAGGCTCTGAAATTGAGGCAATAACTAATAGCTTACCAACCAAAAAAAGTCCAGGACCAGATAGATTCACAGCCAAATTCTACCAGAGGTACAAGGAGGAACTGGCACCATTCCTTCTGAAACTATTCCAATCAATAGAAAAAGAGTGAATCCTCCCTAACTCAATTTATGAAGCCAGCATTATCCTGATACCAAAGCCTGGCAGAGACACAGCAAAAAAAGAGAATTTTAGACCAATATCCCTGATGAACATCGATGCAAAAATCATCAATAAAATACTGGCAAACTGAATCCAGCAGCACATCAAAAAGCTTATCCACCACGATCAAGTGGGCTTCATCCCTGGGATGCAAGGCTGGTTCAACACACGCAAATCAATAAACGTAATCTAGCATATAAACAGAACCAAAGACAAAAACCACATGATTATCTCAATAGATGCAGAAAAGGCCTTTGACAAAATTCAACAGCCTTTCATGCTAAAAACTCTCAATAAATTAGGTACTGATGGGATATATCTCAAAATAATAGGAGCTATTTATGACAAACCCACAACCAATATCATACTGAATGGGCAAAAACTGGAAGCATTCCCTTTGAAAACTGGCACAAGACAGGGATGCCCTCTCTCACCACTCCTATTCAACATAGTGTTGGAAGTTCTGGCCAGGGCAATCAGGCAGGAGAAATAAATAAATGGTATTCGACTAGGAAAAGAGGAAGTCAAATTGTCCCTGTTTGCAGATGACATGATTGTATATTTAGAAAACCCCAATGTCTCAGCCCAAAATCTCCTTAAGGTGATAAGCAACTTCAGCAAAGTCTCAGAATACAAAAACAATGTGCAAAAATCACAAGCATTCTTATACACCAATAACAGACAGAGAGCCAAATCATGAGTGAACTCCCATTCACAATTGCTTCAAAGAGAATAAAATACCTAGGAATCCAACTTACAAGGGATGTGAAGGACCTCTTCAAGAAGAACTACAAGCCACTGCTCAACGAAATAAAAGAGGATACAAACAAATGGAAGAACATTCCATGATCACTGATAGGAAGAATCAATACCATGAAAATGGCCACACTGCCCAAGGTAATTTATAGATGCAATGCCATCCCCATCAAGCTACCAATGACCTCTTCACAGAATTGGAAGAAACTACTCTAAAGTTCATATTGAACCAAAAAAGAGCCTGCATTGCCAAGTCAATCCTAAGCCAAAAGAACAAAGTGGGAGGCATCATGCCACCTGACTTCAAACAATACCACAAGGCTACAGTAACCAAAACAGCATGGTACTGGTACCACAACAGAGATATAGAACAATGGAACAGAACAGAGCCCTCAGAAATAATACCACACATCTACAACTATCTGACCTTTGACAAACCTGACAAAAACAAGAAATGGGGGAAGGATTCCCTATTTAACAAATGGTGCTGGGAAAACTGGCTAGCCATATGTAGAAAGCTGAAACTGGATCCCTTCCTTACACTTTATACAAAAGTTAATTCAAGATGGATTAAAGACTTAAATGTTAGACTAAAACCATAAAAACCCTAGAAGAAAACCTAGGCAATACCATTCAGGACATAGGCATGGGGAAGGACTTCATGTCTAAAACACGAAAAGCAATGGCAACAAAAGCCAAATTGACAAATGGGATCTAATTAAACTAAAGAGTGTCTGCACAGCAAAATAAACTACCATCAGAGTGAACAGGCAACCTACAGAATGGGAGAACATTTTTGCAATCTACTCATCTGACAAAGGGCTAATATCCAGAATCTACAAAGAACTCACACAAATTTACAAGAAAAAAAACAACCCCATCAAAAAGTGGGCAAAGGATATGAACACACACTTCTCAAAAGAAGACATTTATGCAGCCAACAGACACATGAAAAAATGCTCATCATCACTGGCCATCAGAGAATGCAAATCAAAACCGCAATGAAATACCAACTCACACCTGTTAGAATGGCGATCATTAAAAAGTCCGGAAACGACAGGTGCTGGCAAGGATGTGGAGAAATAGGAACACTTTTACACTGTTGGTGGGACTGTAAATTAGTTCAACCACTGTGGAAGATAGTGTGGTGATTCCTCAGGGATCTAGAACTAGAAATACCATTTGACCCAGCCATCCCATTGCTGGGTATATACCCAAAGGATTGTAAATCATGCTGCTATAAAGACACATGCACACGTATGTTTACTGCAGCACTATTCACAATAGCAAAGACTTGGAACCAACGCAAATGTCCATCAATGATAGACTGGATTAAGAAAATGTGGCACATATACACCATGGAATACTATGCAGCCATAAAAAAGGATGAGTTCATGTCCTTTGTAACAACATAGATGAAGCTGGAAACCACCGTTCTCAGCAAACTATTGCAAGGACAAAAAACCAAACACTGCATGTTCTCACTCATAGGTGGGAATTGAACAATGAGAACACTTGGACACAGGAAGGGGAACATCACACTCCGGGGCCTGTTGTGGGGTGGGGGGATGGGGGAGGGATAGCAGTAGGAGATATACCTAATGTAAATGATGAGTTAATGGGTGCAGCACACCAACATGGCACATGTATACATATGTAACAAACCTGCACGTTGTGCACATGTACCCTAGAAATTAAAGTATAATAATAAAAAAAGAAATATGTGAAAATGGGTAATATATAAAGAAAATAGATTTAATTGGCTCATGATTCTTCAGGCTGTACAGGAAGCAACGTCAGCATCTGTTGAACTTCTGTGGAAGCCTCAAGAGGCTTTTACTTGTGGTAGAAAGCAAAGCAGGAGCAGTCATCTCACATGGCAGTACAGGACCAAGAGAGTGAGGAGTGAGGGGCCACACACTTAAAAACCAGATATCATGAGAACTCACTATCTCTAGGACAGCACCAAACCATGAGGGATCCACCCCCATAACCCAAACAACTCCCGCCACGTCCCACCTCCAACACTGGTAATTACAATTCAACATGAGATTTAGAGGGAACATGAATACAAACCATGTTATTCCGCCCCTGGCCCCTCAAGTCTCATATCCTTCTTACACTGCAAGACACAATCATCCTTCTCAATAGTTCCCCCAAAGTCTTGACTAATTCCAGCATTAACTCAAAAGTCCGAAAGTCCAAAGTCTCATCTGGAAATGCATGGAGATAGCATTGTAAAATCAAAACAAGTTGTTTATTTCCAAGAGTCAATGAAAGGGCAGGCATTGGGTATACATTCCTGTTCCAAGAGGAAGAAATTGGCCAAAAGAAAAGAGTTACAGACCCCATGCACGTTCAAAACCCAGAAAGGCATTCATCAAATCTCGAGGTTCCAAAATAATCTCTTTTGACTCCATGTCCCACCTCCAGGGCACACTGGTGCAAGGAGTGAGCTCTCAAGACCTTGGGCATCTCCACTCCCCTGTGGTTTTACAGAGGTCAGCCCCTGTGGCTGCTTTCATGGGTTTAAGTTGAATGACTGTGGCTTTTCCAGGCACAGGATGCAAACTGCCAGTGGATCTGTCATTCTGGGTCTGAAGCATGGTGGTCCCCATCTCACAGCTCTACTAAGTAGTGCCCCAGTGAGGAATTTGTGTGGAGTCTCCAACCCAGCATTTCTCCTCTGCACTGCCCTAGTAGAGGTTCTATGTGAGGGCTGTGTCCCTGTGGCAGGCTTCTCCTGGGCTTCTAGGCTTTCCCATACATCTTCTGATATCTAAGCAGAGGCTGGCAAGCCTCCTTCATTCCTGCACTCTGAGCATTTGCAGGCTTAACCCTATGTAGAAGCCACCAAGGCTTATGGCTATATCTAGAGCTCTTTGAGCTGAGACTGGGGCTGGAGCTGCTGGGATGCAGAGAGCAGTGTTCCAAGGCTACACAGGGCAGCAGGGGCCCTGGGCCTGGCCCATGGAAACATTTTTCCATTCTTGGCCTCTGGGCCTGTGATGGGAGGGGCTGTCACAAAGGTCTCTGAAATGCCTTGAGGCCTTTTCCCCAGTGTCTTGGCTATCAGCACCTTGTGCCTTTGTAGTTATGAAAATTTCTCTAGCAAGTGGTTGCTCCACAGCCTGCTTGGATTATTCCCCTTAAAATGGGCTTTTCTTTCTACCACATGGCCAGGCTTCAATTTTTCAAATATTTATGATCTGCTGCCCTTTTAAATATCAGTTATAATTTTAAGTCATTTATTTCCTCTTGCAGCTGAGCCTAGGCTGTTAGAAAGCAGACAGGCAACATCTTGCATGCTTTGCTCTTAGAAATTTCTTCCACTGGATACTCTAAACTATCACTCTCAAGTTCAAACTTCCACAGATCCCTAAGTCATAAACACAATGCAGCCAAACTCTTTGCTAAGGCATAACACACATGACCTTCATTCCAGTTCGCAATAAATTTCTCATTTCCATCTGAGACCTCAGCAGCCTGGACTTCACTGCCCATATCACTATCAGCATTTTGGTCACAACCATTTAACCAGGCCCTAGGATGTTCCAAACTTTCCCTCATCTTCCTGTTCTCTTCTGAGCCTTTCAAACTCTTCAAACCTCTGCCTGTTACCCAGTTCCAAAAACACTTCCACATTCTTGATACCAATTTTCTGTATTAGGCCATTTTTTTGCATTGCTATAAAGAAATACCTGAGACTGAGCAATTTATAAAAGAAGAGGTTTAATTGGCTCATGGTTCTGCAGGCTGTACAAGAAGCATGGCACAAGCATCTGCCCAGCTTCTGGGAAGGACTCAAGAAGCTTTTATTTGTGATGGAAAGGCAAAGCAGGAACAGGCATCTCACATGGCAGAGTGGGAGCAAGCAAGTGAGGGGGGAGGTGCCATACACTTAAACAACCAGATCTCATGAGAACTCACTATCTTGAGGACAGCACCAAACCAAGAGGGATCTGCCTCCATGTACCAAACACCTCCCAGTAGGTCCCAACTCTTAACACTAGGGAAAACAATTGAACATGAGACTTAGAAGGAACACATATCCAAACCATATCAATCCACATCTGATTAAGACTCTGGACTTTAGACTTTTGAGTTGATCTTGGAAGAGTTAAGATTTTGAGGGCTATTGAGATGGCATGAATCTATTTTGCCTGTGAAAAGGACATAAATTTAGTGGGGGGAAGAGGTGGAATGCTGTGGTCTGAATATTTGTGTCCCCCCAACAATTCATATGAACTTTCACATGAAACTTCATCTCCAGTGTGATAGTATTAAGAGGTGGAGGATTTGGGGATTAGGTCATGAGGGCTCATGAACGGAATTAGTGCCCTTTTTAAAAAAGGCATGAAGGAACCTGTTTGTCCCATCTGCCATGTGAAGACACATAGAAGGCGCCAGATCTATGAAGCAGAGAGTAGCCGTCACCAGACACTAAATCTGCTACAGCCTTAATATTGGACTTCTCGAGCTCCAGCCCTGTGAGGAATGCATACCTGTTGTTTACAAATCACCCAGTCTAAGGTTTTGTTATAATAGCCAGGAACTGAGACAACCTCCAAGCTGTTCCCACTCTAACTCATCATTCATTTACTCAATAAACATTATATTTGGCCCCCCATGCTCCAGATAAATCTCCTTACATCAGTTTCCCCACACCTTCCTATTGTCTATGATAACTTCTCCCAACCCAACTGTACTGCAGCCTTATTCTGAATCATATATTCTGTGAATGAGGGCAGGGAGGAGAGAAGTTGTGAATGAGAGGAAGGGAAATATACAGTAGTGGTAATGAACTGCTTTACTGAGGCGGGGATTGGATTTTTATTCCTAGCTCTTCTGTTACTGGACAGTGGCCCTGATCTAGACCCCAAGAGAGGGTTCTCAGATCTCACGCAAGAAAGAATTCTGGGCAAATTTACAGAGTAAAGTGAAAGCAAGTTTATTAAAGAAGAAACAAAGGAATGGCTACTCCATAGGCAGAGCAGCGGCATGGGTGCTTGACTGATTATACATAAGATTATCTCTTGATGATCTGCTAAACAAAGGGTGGATTATTCATGAGTTTTCTGAGAAAGGGGTGGAGGCTCCCAGAACTAAGAGTTCCTCTCCATTTTGGACCATATATGGTAACTTCCGGATGTTGCCATGGCATTTGTAAACTGTCATGGCACTAGTGGGAGTGTCTTTCAGCATACTAATACGTTTTAATTAGCTTGTAATGAGCAGTGAGGACGACAGAGGTCGCTTTTAGGGCCATCTTAGTTTCGGTGGGTTTTGGCCAGCTTCTTTACCACATCTCATTTGATCAGCAAGGTCTTTGTGGTCTGAACCTTGCAAAACTATTCCTGTTGATTCCTATCGCACCTATTCAAGATGGAGTCACTCTGGTTCAAATACCTCTGACACCTCCACTAATTCTTTGTTGTTCTGGAAATGTGATATTCTCTACATGCCTCTGTGTATCCATCAGCAAAACATGAGCAGCCACTCTGTGTATGTGTGTGTGTGTGTGTGTGTGCATAAGCACAGGTGTGTATGCCCATGAACACACACTCTCTGCCATATCTCACCAAATGAGATACAACCACAAAATAATATAACTGATTTGTGAACCTTTCTGAAGGCAATTCCAAACGTGGAATTTCGAAAATATTTTGAGCCAAAGAAGCATTATCTGAAACAGTGTGTAGGTGCCCGATTTGACTGCTCTGAAGGAAAATCTACAAGTTTAAACTCTGGTATGAATATTTGGGGAAAACAACTCCACAAAATCATTGCTTTCCAACAATACATCATGACTCATTGCCTTGGAATGCCAAATACAAGCTGGCAACCCACAGACCTTCTGAAACTCGCTGAGTTTTCAGTTTGGTCTTCTGCAGCTCACTGAGTTTTTGTTTTTCATTTTTTTAACTTTTCATTTTTTAATTGCAAGATTTTAATTTTTAAAAAATCTCAATGTCCCACTAATCATGAAAAATCAGGAGAACTGTGCTGTCATGATCAAGCATGCTCTGCAGCCAGACTGCCTGGGTCTGAATCCCAGTTCTGCCACTTTCTACTTCTTTGACCTTCATCAAGTTATTTAACCTCTCCGTGCCTCAGGACTGGAAGGAACTCCAGTTATTTTCCTCATCTGAAAAACAGAGATAATAATAGTACCTCCTGAATAGGGTTATTGTGAGCTTAAAATGAGATCATCAATTTGTTTAACGTATATTAAACTCTTAGCAAACATAACCTATTATCTGGGAACACCAAACTTTATTCCTGCGGGAGTCAAGCAGCATCTGCCCTGTGTACATGTGGGGAAAAGGGCTCCAGTTCACCCATTTCCCAACTGGTCCGCTTCATCCATTTAGCTTATCTGCCTGGCCCCTGTGGGCATTTGCAGTTTGCAACCCCCACTTTAGAATCACAGATCTGGTCAAATGGCCATGTTTAAAGAGAAGGAAAGCATTCACTCCCAGTTACAAAGTTAGGTGACAGCAACGCCCATGTCTCCTGTCTGCCCATCTAGTTCCATTCTGGGTGCTCCATATGTCTGTAATCTTGGCCAACAGCGAAGGCTCTCCTCTACAACTCCAATGAATTACAGCAGGGTCACAACATTACTCACAAGGCATGCAGATTTGCAGAGTAAATGCAATTTCTTACTTTCATCTATAACTGATCGTCTTCCTGGGGCCCCCACCACGCTGGATAGCGGAAAC
Organism: Symphalangus syndactylus; assembly: GCF_028878055.3. NCBI lineage: Eukaryota > Metazoa > Chordata > Mammalia > Primates > Hylobatidae > Symphalangus > Symphalangus syndactylus. The sequence continues at coordinate 87,084,767 of NC_072432.2, forward strand.
AACAGGTCTGTCAATGAAAAATATTTCTATCTCTTCCAATGTAAATGGTTTCCTCTCTATTTCCAATTTTAATCTTAAAAATTCACTGAACTCTCTCTTTTACGACTGGTCAAAGCAGCCTCCCTGGAATGACTCACCTCTCTAACTTCTGTTTCTGCTTCATTTTTTTTCCTGGGGTTGGCATCTGAGTATATGAGGGCACACTTTGTTTTTGAGGCTTTGAAGCATAGGGCTTCTCAGACGTGGCTTTGCAGATGTCTCCGGACTGCCCAGTGGCTGCTCATCTTATTTTCAGTCTCTGGCTGAAAGCAGCTGTCACTTGTTCTGGCTTTGTCAAGACCTGGTGACCTCCCCTGACTGAGCTGCCCCCACCCAGACTCCCACAAGCACTGTGACTCATGAGGTCTGACTCTCACTTTCTTCCACTCCCATCCCTAAAGCCCCCGACCCTCATTGTGGAGATCCTCTTTGACAGGGTCCCCAGGCCAACCCTTAACTAACCTCAACACATGTCACTTGAGGCTGGGCTTCCTGGAAAAAGAGTCTGCAGAAAAACTTAAAAGTCAGTGTATTATTGGGACAGGGGTCAATCCTGAGGAAGCCAGAATGAAAGGAAATGTAACTAAAGTAGGGGCCAAGGGAATGCAGATACAAGATGATGCACAAAACTTTTCTGCAATGCTCCCAGCCTCTCCAGGCAGCACCGAGGGAAGTCGAACCGTGTTGCATCTGACCTTGAACATGGTGGAGCTCTGGCTTCAGCAGCAATAGCTCCCATAGGGCACACAGCAGGCTGTTAGGAGGTAAGGTCAATAGCATCACCTGGGGCAAGTCATGCTCCTCCAGGCCAAGCTGGCCAAACTACAGCCCTTACTAGCCCAAGGTACCTAAAATGAGAAATGAGGGGAAGAAATGGAAAGGATTTCCCATGGCTGGCCACAGCCTTATGAGTGGGTCCAGGAGCACATGGCCAGGTGAAGCTGGGGAGGCAGAGAAATGAGGCCCAGTCCTCTCTCATCCTGGGTCATTGCGGGATGGTCTGGGTTGAAGCCACACCACAATAGAGCAGAGAGCAGCTCTGGACAGCTGGCCTCCAGCCCCCCTCACCTTCACTGCACTGAACCGCTGGGCTTTCTTGGCTGTGGTGGCCCCCAGGTTGGTGAGTGGGTGAGTGTCTGAGGTGGTCGGCTTCCCGGAGTCCTGATGCTGTCAGCATTTTCCTAGTCTGCTCTAACCCACATGTCTACCTCTGTATTGAGAAAGGCCATCTCACCTCCTGTCTTATCACCCCGAACAATCCCTCAAGGCCGAAAGGGGTCAAGGAATGTGTTGAGGTTAAAGATTGGCCTGGGGACCTTGTCCAACCTTTCCCTCCCATTATTTCATATCCTTCTATTCTCAGCAACAAACCTGTGGCCCAGGCATCACAGGCAGAAAAGGGATCATCCCTATTTAAAGATAACTTCCTTATTTAATGGAAGAAACTCCCCATACTGAGTCCTCTGAGACTGGTTCTGGACATGCTGGGAGAAGAGATGGCTGTGTGGGTCCGCGCCAGTTCTTGCTGAGTGTGGTAAAAGTATGAGGCTCTCATGCCTGTCTCGGCCACTCCTAGGGGTTATGTTTGCAGGGAGCAGCCTAAGGGATAAGGAAACATCTTCCCCCAGACAGAAGACTTGCTGTGAAAGAGGTCAACTCCCTAAGCTTAGTGCTCCTTGGCCATTATACAAACCATCCTCAACCTGTCCTAACTTTTCTTGTCAGGTTTCGTGAAGAACTTGCAGGTGGGTTCAAATCCTGTACCTTCTGAGATTTCTATATTATTATGCTAGCTCACACTCTGCCTTTAACAATTAATTAAAAATCTTAGTTGAATTCTTCTTGCCAACTTGTGCAGCATCTAGAAGCGTCTGCCCTGGGCAAGGAAGTGCTCATGGCCCACTCCACCTTGGATGTGCCTGTTGATTTTTAAATTTCAAGTTGGTTGCTTGCCCTGCAACCCCTGCTCCCTGAGAGACTCAAGAACAGTAACGAATTTGCAGGTTTTCTGACAGCTCACTCTTCATTTAAATAAAGCCCAAAATGTTTAAGAACAAGACCAGAGTAAACCAAATGAATAAAATGTTTCAGTAGTAAACAGAGATAATTGGAGAATAAACCATCAAGTAACACGAGAAAGTGATTGAATATTAAAAATACGATAAGGAGTGGACTGGGCTGGGAATGAGTGGCACAGACGACTTGGTTTTTGTTAGAAGACTTTCTGAATTATACAACTCATATGACTGTGTTCGTCTATTATTTTGATGAATATATAGTTTGTTTTGTTTTTTAATGGAAACAGGGTCTCACTCTGCTGCCCAGGCTGGAGTGCAGTGGCAGGATCTCAGCTCACTGCAGCCTCCACGTCCTGGGTTCAAGTAATTCTCATGCCTCAGCCTCCCGAGTAGCTGGTATTACAGGCACCCACCACCACATCTGGATGTGTGTGTGTGTGTGTGTGTGTGTGTGTGTGTGTGTGTATTAGTAGAGATGGGGTTTCACCCTGTTGGCCAGACTGGTCTTGAATTCCTGGCCTCAAATGATCTAACTGCCTTAGCCTCCCAATGTGCTGGGATTACAGGGTGAGCCACTGTGCCCAGCCAATATTTTAGATACATAGGTAGATGGATAGATGATAGATAGATAGATAGATAGATAGATAGATAGATAGATAGATATAGATAGATAGATAGATGATAGATGATAGACTGATTGATTTAGAGACAGGGTCTCACTCCATTACCCAGGCTGAAGTACAGTGGCATGATCATAGCTCACTGCAGCCTCAAACTACTGGGCTCAAGGTATCCTCCTGCCTCAGCCTCCTGAGTAGCTAGGACTACAGGCACATGCCACCATGCCCAGCTATTTTGTTCAATTAATTTGGTTTTGTAGAGATGAGGTCTCACTATGTTGCCAGGTTGGTCTCAAACTCCTAGGTTCAAGTGATCTTCCCACGTCAGCCTCCCAAAGTGCTGGGATTAATAGGTGTGAGCCACCATGCCCAGCATGAAACAAATTTTAAAGTTATGGAAAGAACACAGAATCTTATTGATCACTAAGTCACGAACAATAGGCAAAGCATCTCAGTCATATGTTGTTGGTTGTTGCTGCATTTGGGGGACACAGCATCAAAACAACAGAAACCAAATCTGTCCCATTGAGAGAATCTGAAACAGCTCTCCTCTAAGAAACAGAAATTATTAAGTCAAGAAGTGATGACTTACTATAAAAAGAGTTATCTTTGTGAATCTTCTTTATTTGATGACTGAAAATTTTTGAGTTGTTTGCGGCACCAAGTCGACATATATGAGTATCCTTAAAATTAGTCTTCGTATAATTAAGTTGCATGAGGCGAGCCATAATTATCAGGTCTCACATATTGAGATCACTGCCCAGGCAAGCAGAAATACTGCACGGGTTACAAAAATTCATGATGGCTTCATTCAAGCATCATTCTAGCAAACAAACACTTTGCCATCTGCTAACACCTAACTGTTACCTGAGCTGGAACCATAGAGTCCCCAGACAGCCTGGCACCTATGGACAGTCTGAGCCAGGTCAGGGTTCTATTTGTCTTCTCTTAGTTTCTTTAAACCATCATTTCCAGAAGCACATAATTACAGAAAGAAATGGGTCCAATGGTAGGAAATGCTAATATCTTAACTGTTAGTACATTCCTTGGACACCTTCTATTTAGTTGCTTAGAACTTACAGAGTCTCAGTGAGAAAACTCTGATATTACAAAATGACATGCAGTCTATAACCTCCCTTCTTCCCAGGAACTTAGGGTTTGACACTGGACCAGTCTTAAGCAGAAAAGGGCTTTGCCAGGAGAGGGATCCTGCCACTGCTGTGATTGGGAGAGTTACTTACTGTCACACCCAAGCTCCTCTTAAGTCAGAAGCTTCTAGTTGGTCAGCGGCTTCCCCTGATTCCAAATTTTCCCCGTGACTAGGCTGCAGGAAGGGTTTTCTATTGCAAAGCTGCCAAAGTGAAGCCTTTCTACACAGATGAGTTTCTAACCACAGCCAGTGGAGGGAAAAAAAACCCACAATATTTTCTTTGGGTAGAAAGAACATTCTTCCACTGCATAAAAAATTGTATTTGATACCCTTACTGAGTGTGTATGCAAAAGCAGTTTCTGAAGGTGCTAATTAGCCTAGAAGAGCTAGCCGTGTGGATAAAAGTTAAGAGTATGGGCTCTGTAGCCAGATTGCCTGGGTTCAAATCTTGCTGCCTCTTATTAATTAATGTGTGATCCTGGGGAAATTGCTTAACCACTCTGTGCCTCTGATTTTTTCATCTGTGTAATGAGATTAATAAAGTCTGTATTTTTGTGTAAGAATAATAATATCCTAATATCTACCTCATAGTGTAGTGAGGACTAAGTAAGTTATTGCCTTCAAAGAGCTTAGAACAGGGCCTGGCTCATAGAAAGCACTCAGCAGATGTTACCTATGATTATTTTGGTGTCAAACTTTTCCTCTCAATTGCCTGTGATCCAGGAGATGCCCTCTATGATTCATCAGGAGAGGGACATTAGGGAGTTCTGTAGGGTATTTGTTAACCAAGCCTTCATCGAAGCCCCTACCCCATAATGGATTTTCTAAAATTGTTCTTCCCTGTTCTTTGAGTTTCCTGACAGCTCTGTGATTCCATTGTGACAGCTCAGGGATCTATCTGGATGCTTCCCATACTACATCTAAAGCCCTACATTGTACTCATTGGCCCCATTCTTGAGTTACATTAGGGTTTATACAGTTGCAGGACAAATTGTTGCTGCCTTACAGAACAAGAAACATGATGAGTATTTATATAGTAATTCAAAGGTTTTAGAACTTCAGTAAAATGGGCAACTTTGTATGCTATCATGTTAATATAAACTCTCTTATGGAAGTAGAATGCATATACCAGAAAATGGCATAAATATTAAATATACAGGTTGATGAACTGTCACAAAGTGGAGAAAGCTATATAACCATCACCCTAAGACAAATCACTACCAGTACCTTAGAAACCCACCTTCCATCCATTACTCTCTCCTCACCCCATCTCAGAGGTAACCACTGTCCAGACTTCTAACATCTTAAGTTGGTTTTCCTGTTTTTGAACCTTACATAAACAGAATCACAGGGAATGAATTGTGTCTGGTTTCTTTTATTTGATTTTGAAATTGTGATAATCATCTATGCTATGATTAGGATCCCCTAATTGCCAAGTGAGAATCCAGCCCTGGAGATGATCCAAGGGAGGAAACTTGTGGTACCACTAGGTGAGTCCTCCTTACCTAAGTGGTCATACAGTGTCTTTCTGCCTTAGCATCTCATTCCCTAAGTCTTACTGTATCCTTTGGAGAATTTGACCTCTTTTGATGTTTATTTCAAATTAGTGAGAAGTTTTGTATTCTTGGTATTGCAGTGCTAAGATGCAGCATGAACTTTGTCCCACTCTTCTACTTTAACCCACCAGGTCATCCCCTCCAGTGTCTCAGAATAATCCGACAGACGCCCATCTTTCACTGGGCCCGCAGCTCAAAAGCTACGGAAGGTTACCAACTAGATTACACAACTCCAGTAACTTAGAAAGCTTCTCATGCTGGCCTCAGCCTTTCCCTGCTTTTTCTTACAAATGAGGTCTTTCTGCCCAAGCCTGCTGACCATTCCACAAGGACTGTGCTGCACATGGGGCTGGTATGAAGAGGAGCTCAATTCAACTAAGGAAATTTCCACTTTGTTTACCATCCGTTCACCTAATACACAATGCAAAGTATGTGCAAGTATTCAAGGTTACATACATGATGCCTCAAGCTAGTGAACACTGTTTCACTGTGACTCCCATATTTCCTGAGAAGGCATGTTCAAAGTTGGGTGGTCTCAGCAGTTTGTACAGAGGAAGAAATTTTCCAAACCAGAGGAGTTCAAAGCCCAAATCCTGCTGCCTTTAATGCCAATTTAAGTTTTGGGCTGGAGCCTATCAGCTCATGTCACCTTGACCTAATGTCCAGGTTCTGAATTCATAAGTTCATTCTGTACCACAGTTACATACCTAGTCTAAATTCTCCACTTTATTTCTGTCTCGGCAATTAGATTTATTCCTTATCTTTTCTTACTCTTTTCAGGGGCATTTCCAAACTTTCACCTCTCTCCTTGGATTTTCTACTCTCTTCTCCATTCTCCCTCCATTATAGACTAAAATATGTCCACTTGAAATCCATATGTTGAAGCTGAAACTCACAATGTGACTGTATTTGGAGACAGGGCCTTTAGGGAGGTTTAAAGTTAAATGGAGTCATAAAGGTAGGGACCTGTGATGGTACATTCTGGGTCAAGCTGACTGAGCTACAGGATGGCCAAGTGGCTGGTAAAACATTATTTCTGGAAGTATCTATGGTGATTCTAAAATACATTAGCATTTGAATAGGTAGACTGAGTAAACCAGATTTCCTTCTCCAATGTGGGAAGACATGATGCAATCCATTGACAGCTTGGATAGATGAAAAAGGTGGAGGAAAGAAGGATTTGCCCTCTCTGCCTGACAACTTGAACTGAGACATGGATCTTCTCCTACCTTCAGCACTCCTGGATCTCAGGCCTTTCAGACCTAGACCAAAATCTACTCCATTGGCTCTTTAGCAGTCAGGCTTTCAAACTATACCACCAGCTTTCCTGGGTCTCCAGCTTACAGACAGCAGATGGTGAGACTTCTCAGCCTCAAGAATCATGGAAGCCAATACCTTAAAATAAATCTCTTTATATATATAAAATATATATTATATATATGGGAGATTGGAATGTTAGACTATATGTATATATACACATTGTATATATGTGTACATGCATATGGTCTAACCTTCTAACTATATATATATATCATATATCACATATCACATATATATATAGTCTCCTATTGGTTCTGTTTCTCTGGTGAATCCTGAGTAGTACAGATTTTGGCACCAGGAGTGGGTCTAGAGGAACAGAATTTTTTAAAGCGTGTTTTCTGAATTCGTTCTGGAGTTTCTAGAATAAGCTCTCTAATGTGATTAGATTTAAAGATACTAATGAATGTATTTCTAGTAGTAAAGAAAGCTCTGATTGTCCATGCTGTAATCTTGCAATAGAGATATCCAAAATACCTGCATTGGATACTCCTAATCCACTGCTTATAAGAAGCAAGAAGTTGGGTGATTGTGATATGACACTTTCCAACATTTTTCAAAAATTAATGAATATGCTAAGGTTGGCTGGTTGCTCTTAATGGCACTGGAAAACGTGGTAAAAAAAAAAAAAAAAAAAAAAAAAGCTAAGGGATTTGTATTCCAACTCAAGTGCCATATAAATGACCTGAAGGCTCTGTGTGTTCCCTGAAAGAGACCCTTATTTTCTGTAGCCACAAGGCTGAGATGATTGAAATATCAAATCACATGCAGAATCTCATCCTGCAACTGGCTGAATTACAATGCAAGTTGAACTCTCAGCAGCTTGCAGAGTGTCTACTGTTAAAGTAGATTGGGACTGGGAAACAATGAGATCCTCTAAATTGGAATGGTGACGTGTGGGAAAACCTTGATGAAGCTGGAAACATTGAGTTTCATCAGTAAGTTTGAAGATTCATCAAAATTCTGACGAGTCTTCTCTGCCAGTGTAAGAGTTCTCCTCATGCCCAGTAGAGGCAGTCTTCCCACCCCCAGTGGCATTGGCGTTTTCACCTCAGACTGAGGAGATTAACCCTGCAATGACTGAGGAAACTCCAATGATCTTTCTTGAGGCAGTTGCCATGCAAGACAATGCTGAGTCTCCTCAAGACCCATCCCTACCAATCCTCTTTGCTTCTAGACCTATAACTAGACTCAAGTCCCAGCGGGCCCCTAAAGGAGATGTAAAAATGTAACCCATGAGGATGTGAGCTACACTCCAAAAAAACTACTCGAGTTTTCTAATTTATAGAGATAGACATCTGGGGAATGTGTGGGAATGGATATTAAGGGTGTGGGGGCCAGGCACCTTGGCTCACACCTGTAATCCCAGCACTTTGGGAAGCTGAGGCAGGTGGATCGCCTGAGGTCAGGAGTTTCAGATCAGCCTGGTCAACATGGTGAAACTCCATTTCTACTAAAAATGCAAAAATTGGCTGGGCGTGGTGGTGCATGCCTGTAGTCCCAGCTGCTTGGGAGGCTGAGGCAGGAGAATCACTTGAACCTGGGAGGTGGAATTTGCAGTGAGCCGAGTTTGTGCCACTGCACTCCAGCCTGGGTAACAGAGGGAGACTCTGTCTCAGAAAAAAAAAAAAAAAAAAAAAAAAAATGTGTGGGTTAATGGTGGAAGGAACAGAAGGATCAGGTTAAATTTACTGACACAGCTTCACTAAGCAGAGATTCTGCATTTAATGTTGCAGTTCTGGGAGTTAGAAGGAGCTCTAAAAATTGGTTCGGTTGGATATCTGAAACATTGACCAAAAGATGGCCCACAGTGAGCAAACTGGAAGTGCCCTACCAGCCCTGGTTTAATGCAGGGGGAGGGATTCAAAGGTTTAGGGAGGTTGATATGTTAGAATGGATTTGTTACTTAAGACATACTCATTTACCCTGGAAGGATCCAGAAATCATACCTTTCACTAATAACATGAGAAATGAATTTGTGAGGGGAGCCCAACATTCTTGAAAAGGTTTGTGATTGCTCTTCTCTGTAGGTGGGACCTCACCATGGGAACTACAGCCACTGAATTGGGAAACTTAAATGCAGTGGGAATAATTGGATCCCAGAGAGGCAGGGGCCAAGTGGTGGGGTAGGGACTAAAGGTAGGTGGGCCTAGTAACAATAATGAACAACACAGTCAGAGAAGCAATCAGAATAGTCTGACTCTCACTAACTTCTGCTATTGACTGGTTGATCACAGTGTACCTAGAAGTGAAATAGGTAAGAACCTACTAAATTCTTACCTTATCTGTATAAGCAGAAAACTTCCAGGTCAGGTGAACAAAAATCTAACCTGAATCATAAAAACAGAGAGTGACAGCTACTCAATCAACTCCCAGATTTCAGCTAACTAGGATTCGTGGGTCTAGGAGTCAAAGGGTAGAAAAGGGAGTGGGACAATTCACTGTTAACCCTAGTGACAGACCCAGAACACCTTGAATAAAGGGGACACTAAATCCCCTTGAGGAAGGACTCCAGTACACTGTCAAAAATTTACACTATTAAGGCCAGGCGCAGTGGCTCATGCCTGTAATCCCAGCACTTTGGGAGGCCGAGGAGGGTGGATCATGAGGTCCGGAGTTTGAGACCAGCCTGGCTAATATGGTGAAACCCTATCTCTACTAAAAAACACAAAAAACTAGCCGGGCATGGTGGTGCACGCCTGTAGCCCCAGCTACTGGGTAGGCTGAGGCAGGAGAATTGCTGGAATCCCAGAGGCGGAGGTTGCAGTGAGCCGAGATCGTGCCACTGCACTCCAGCCTGGGTGACAGAGACTCCATCTCAAAAAAAAAAAAAAAAAAGATTACACTATTAATCTCCCAGTCTTCCCCAAAGAAGCCTATGGTCTTTTACCAGGATAACTGTGCATGGAAAAAAGGAAATAATCAAATCTTTGTGGGACTACTGGACACTGGCTCTGAACTGACACTAATTCCAGAAGACCAGAAATATCTGTAGATATTGTGGCTCACCAGTCACAGTAGGGGATTATGGAGGTCAGGTAATCAATAGATATTGGAGAATAACAATGGATTATCATAAATTTAACCAGGTGGTGACTGCAATTGCAGCTGCTGTACCAGATGTGGTTTCATTGATTGAGCAAATTAACACAAGTGATTTTGAAGGTTGGTGGGAATGGGGACTGAACTACGGAAACTTCCATTTTATTTACCCCCTTCACCTAATAAACAATGCAAAGTATATGCAAGTATTCAAGGATATATGATGATTTGAGACAGTGGACATGGTTTTGCTGGGACTCCCTTTTTTCTTAGAAGGCATGTCCAAAGTGGAGTTGTGTCAGCAGCTTGTACAGAGCAAGAAATCCTCCAGATCAGAGGAGTCCAAAGCCCAAAGCCTTTTAGGTTTGCCACTTTAAGTTTGGGGCTGGAGCCTGTGAGCCCATCTTGTGGGGTGACACAAAACACATCCTCTGGTGTCTGACTGACACAGCCCCACTAGGCAGAGATTCTGCATTTAATGTTGCAGTTCTGGGAGTTAGGTCTTGTGATGGTTAATATTGAGTGTCAAATTGATAGGATTGAAGGATGCAAAGTATTGTTCCTGGGTGTGTCTGTAAGGGTGTTGCCAAAGGAGATTAACATTTGAGTCAGTGGACTGGGAGAGGCAAACTCACCCTAAATCTGGGTAGGCACCATCTAATCAGCTGCCAGAATAAAGCAGGCAGCAGTTGGAAAGAGCAGACTTGCTGAGACTTCCAGCCTTCATCTTTCTCCTGTGCTGGCTGCTTCCTGCCCTCAAACGTCAGACTCCAAGTTCCTCAGCTTTTGGACTCTTGGACTTACACCAGTGATTTGCCAGGGGCTCTTGGGCCTTCAGCCACAGACTGAAGACTGCACTATCGGCTTCCCCACTTTTGACGTTTCGGAACTCGGGCTCACTTCCTTGCTCCCCAGCTTGCAGACAGCCTATTGTGGGATTTAACCTTGTGATAGTGTGAGTCAATACTGCTTAATAAACTTTCCTTTATATATACATCTATCCTATTAGTTCTGTCCCTCTAGAGAACCCTGACTAATGCAGGTCTCTAACAGTTTGGTTGGTTGGTTGGCTGTCTGAAACATGGACCTGGTATCTGATATGCAGCTATTGATCTGATAAATTCCTTGCTTCATCGCTGCCAACAATCTCTACCAGAAGCTGTTTGTTTTCAGTGGGTAAAGTCAGCAGTGCACCTTCACTGTCCTACTTCAAGGTATATAAACTCTCCAGCCCTATGTCATAATTTAGTTTGCAGGGTTCTTCATCACTTTTCCTTTCCATAGCATATCACACTGGTCCATTACATCGAGGACATTATGTTGATTGGATCTAGTGAACAAGAAGTAGCAATTACTCTAGACTTACTGGCAAGACATCTGTGTGCCAAAGGTCAGAAAACAATTCAAAAAAACTGTAGAAGCCTTCTATCTCGGTGAAATTTTTCAGGGTCTCGTGGTGTGGGACTTGTTGAGATGTCTTCCTAAAGTGGAAGATAGGTTTTTGCATCTAGTATCTCCTGCAACCAAAAGAGGTACAACAACACCTACTTCCCTTATAAGAAACACCTATTGGGCTGCTAGTGGGCCTTAAGAAAGCTGGAATGGTTAACCACTGGCCAAAAAATTACCATGAAACCTGGGCTGCCCATCATGAACTTGGTGTTCTGACCTACCAAGCCATAAAGTTAAGTGTAGACGGAGGTACTCCATCATCAGATGGAAGTGGTATATATGGGAGACTGGCTTTGACCAGGCCCTGATAGCATGAGTAAGTTACATGAAGTGACAAGTGCCCATGCTTCACACTTCTGCTACACTGCCTTCTCTCTTCCAGCCTCTACCTAAGGCCTCCTGGGGAGTACCCTATGATCAGTTGACAGGGGAAGATTCAGGGCTGGTTTATAGATGATCCCACACAGTATGCAGGCATCACATGAAAGTGGACAGCTGCAGCACTATGGCCTCTCTCTGGGACATCCCTGAAGGACAATGGTGGACAGAAGTCCTCCCAGTGAGCAGAACACCAACCAGTGTACCTGATTGTTCACTTTGCTTGGAAGAGCAATAGCCAGTGACATACTGATTCATAGACTGTGGTCAATGGCTTCACTGGTCAGGGACTTGGAAGAAACCTGATTGGAAAACTGGCAACCAACATATTTCTCCTGGAAATATGGGGAAGAGGGATGTGGTTAGATGTCTCTGAATGGGGAAAAAACATGAAGCTGTGTGCTATTATCAAAAGGTGACCTCGGCAGAGGAGGACATGAATAAGTGGATAGATGACTGTTGTGAGAATAGTCAGCCTCTTTTCTCAGCCACCCCTGCAATTGCCAATGGGCTTATGAGTGAAGTGGCCATGGTGGCATGGATGGAGGCTGTGCATGGGCTCTGCAACATGGACTTTCACTCACCAAAGCTGACCTGGCTATGGTCACTGCTGAGTGCCCACTCTGCCAGCAGCAAAGACCAACACTGAGAGTCCCTGATATGGCACCATTCCCAGGGTGATCAGCCAGCTACCTGCCCATGAGTTGATTACGTTGGATGACTTCCATCAAGAAAAGGACATCATTTTGTTCGTACTGAAATAGACACTCTAGATATGGATTGGCCTTCCCTGCATGCTTCTACCAAAACTACCATCCATGGACTTAGGGATTGCCTCATCCGCTGTTATGGTATTCCACACAGCATTGCTTCTGATCAAGGAACTCATTTCATGGGAAACGATGTGCAGCAATGGACTCATGCTCAAGGATTTCACTCTCTGAAGCAGCTGTCTTGACAGAATCATGGAGTGGCCTTTTGAATACACAAAGTGGGCACAGTACCTTGCAGAGCTGGGGCAAGCTTCTTCAGAAGGGTTATATGTTCTGAATCAGCATCCTATATATGGTGCTGTTTCTTCCATAACAAGGATTCACTGGCCTAGGAATCTAGGGGTGGAAATGGGAGTGGCACAAATCACTACCACACTAGTGATCCACTAGCAAAATGTTTGCTTCCTGTTCCTGTGCCCTTTGCTCTGCTGGACTAGAGATCTTTGTGCCAAAGGGAGGAATGCTTCCATCAGGAGACAGAACAATGATTCCATTGAACTGAAAGTTAAGACTGCCACTGAGCCACTTTGGATTCCCCATGTCTCTGAATCGACAGGCAAAGAAGAGAGTTACAATGCCAACTAGGGTGACTGATCCCGCCTACCGAGGGGGACATTATACTTCCGTTACACAATGGAGGCAAGGAAGAGTATGTCTGAAATACGGGAGATCCCCTAAAGCATCTCTTAGTATTACCAAGTCCTGTGATTAAGATCAATGGAAAAGTACAACAACCCAATCCAAGCAAGATGACTTGGCCAAGTAGTGACCAAGACCCTTCAGAAATAGACTGGGTCACCCTGCCATGTAAAGAACCATGACCAGCTAAGGTGCTTGCTTAAGGCAAAGGGAATAACGCACGGGTAGTGGAAAAAAGTAGTCAGTCACAAATACCACCTGCGACCACATGACTAGTAACAGGAATGAAGACTGTAATTCTCCTCTTCATTCTCTGAGTATTTCCTCCCTATCTTGTCATGGATCTTTGTGTCAGTTTTAGTCTTAGTTCAGGCTGCTGTAACAGGGTACCACAGACTGGGTGCCTCATAAACAACAGAAATTTATTTCTCACAGATCTGCAGGCTGGAAGTTTGAGATCATACCAGTTTGGTTGGATTCTGGCGAGGGCCCTCTTCCAGGTTGCAGACTGCTGATGTCTTTATATCCTCACATAGCACAAAGAGGTTGAGGAGCTCTCTGGGGTCTCTTTCTGTAAGGGCACTAAACACATTCCTGCATAGCCCACCCTCAGGACATAGTGCCTTCCAAACGGCCTTATACCATCACATTGGGGATTAGGATTTCAACAAACGAATTTTGGGGAGTCATAAACATTCAGTCCCTAAGATGCTCTATATGTCTGTTTTCTTCCTTCTCTTATTCTCTTATCTTGTAATAGGTGTATTGATATAATAGTATTTAAGTATTAATTTTATATCATATTATTCAAATAATGGGATATTATGGAGAAGAGTAAATATCACTCAAATACCTCATCTTCTCTTCTGGGAAAGGAGTTGGTGTGTTTTCAGTTGTATGCAAGTTAGTTATTATCGTTAGGTGAAATTATGATATTGTTATTGTCTTTATTTGGAGTTTATGGCTTAAGGAGATGTGTATAGGTTCCAAGTTGACAAGGGGTGGACTTGTGATAGCTAATTTTGTGTTTCAACTTGACTGGGCCATGGAGTGCCCAGACATTTGCCCAAACATTTTTCTGGGTTTGTCTGTGAGGATGTTTCTGAACGACATTAACATTTTAATCTGCGGACTTGAGTGGATAGCACTCAATAATATGGATGGGTCTCATCCATTCAATTGAAGATTTGAACAGAAAAGAAGAGTAGAGTAAGAGGCAACCCTTTCTGCCTGACTGCTTGAGCTGGAACATGAAACTTTTTCAGCAATCAAACTTGGTATGAAACATTTCTTGGGTATGAAACTCTTCTTGGGTCTTGAGTCTGCTGGCGTTTGGACTGGAACTACATCCAGTTCTCCTGGTTCTCAGGCTTTCAGACTCAACCTGGAACTTACGGGTGGTTGCGGATTTTGGGATTTCTCGGCCTCCATGACTGCATAAGCTAATTCCTTAATAACCCCACCCTCTACTTACATATGGTACACACACACACACACACACACACACACCCTATTGGTTCTATTACTCTCCAGAATACTAATATAACCTACCCAACCTCCCACCTTGCCTCACAGCACCCTTTGAATCCTCTGCCTAAGCTTGACTTAACAGGGTACAACCATTCAGAGCTCCTCCATGGGTCTAAACTTAAGAATGGGGACCAGGTCTTATCCCTAGCCCCTAACCCTGTGCCTGACACACAGTCAGTCCCTCCAGGGCCCATCTTCTGCTTTCCTGCCTGCTGAGTACTTGGCTGTCAAGATTTCTGTGCTGGCTCCCAGATGGCTTCGGCCAGCCTATGCTGGGGGCTGCCTTGTGCATTTCCTCTGCTCCTTTGAGTGATGTTCCCCTTCGTCTCCTCAGAGCAGCAATGAGATCCTCCAGGCTCTTTGAAGGTAGGGCCTAGTGGAGCCAAAAGCAGCTTCCAGGATGTCAGGGCTAGACCTGGCCATCCTCAATTGGCCTTCAACATTTGACTTGGCCTATGGCTTTTAGCACTAATCGCAGAGGAAAGCTGCTAAAGCACAGGGCATGGGGTTTGGGTGGCATGGAAGAAAGTACATAGGATTCAGAACTAGAAGATGCAGGCTCCAGGCATACTTCTTTCAATTACTAAGTGTGAAGTTGAATAAGCCACTGGAACTCTGTGACCCCTTGGTTTTTGTTTTCGTTTGCTAAATGAAAATAATAAAATCTACCTCATGGGGTGGTTGTGGGACTAAAATGAAAGACTATGTAAAAAGCACTTTGTCAACTGTGAAATGTAATTATAAGCCTCTCAAAATGGATCTATCCTTAGAAGTTCTCCAAAACTAAAGAAAGAATTTTAGTGACAGCCTTTCAATTCCAAATACGTATGAGTGGGCCAATGAGGAAGAGAAGGCTAGAGGGACACAGTGAACAAAGTGGACCAGATAAGTGAATATAAAATCTTATTTACATTGAAATCTATATAGACAATATCTAGTTATCAAATCATAGCTCTTCTTCACAAGGGCTGAAAAGGAGCAAGAAACATTCCAAAATAATACTCAACTACTATCCTCTGAAGTAATAGACTGTCTGTAACCATTAGCTGGGAAACATGTTACTACAGACCTTGTAAAACATGTTACAGAAAACTGAATTTGCTCAAACCATAAATGAATTTACCAACCCTGGGTTAATTAGCTCACCATTATGTATTTGATACATTTTGCAAGTCAGGAAGCATCCAGTACATACCTATGAGAACGGCTAAAATTTTAAAAACTGAAAATACTAAATGCTGATGAGGATATAGGGAGCCACTAGAACTCTCATACATTGTTGATAGAAATGCCAAATAGTTATGACTTTGGAAAATGGCTGGGCAATTTCTTACAAAATTAAACATACACTTACCCTATGACCCAGCAATCCTATTTGATCCCAAAATGGTTGAAATAAAAGCATATGTCCACAAAAATATTAATAATTGCCCTGAACTGGAAATAATCCAAATGTCCACCAACATTTCATGGCACATCCATTCAATGGAACACTGCTCAGCAATAAAAAGCAATGAGTCAATAGTGCATGGCTAAATCTGAAAAGCATAAGTGAAAGAAGCAAAAACAAAATGCTGCGTAACATAGGATTCCATTTATACGACATCCCAGCAAACGAGAAAAAATTAGAACTCAGTGGATGCCAGGGCCTTGGGTTGGAGAGAGGGGATTTCCTGTAAAGGGCACTAGGAGACCTTGAATGAGCTAGACAGCATACAGACTTACAGACCTCAATCTTCTTAGCTCTTGTCAGACTTTGGTTTATCTCTTGGGGCTCCCCAAGGTGCTGGGGTGGAGACAGACTTTAGCTTCAACCTCAGCTTCCCAACTTTCCAGCTATGTGACTTTAGACCAGTTACTTAAATTCTCTCAACTTCAGGTTCCTCTACATACTTCACATAAGTGTTGAAAGGTGTTCAAGGAGATCAGTGTAAAGCACATTGTCTGGACATTTGTCTCAAAGGAGCTAAATGATATCAATAAGCAACCAACTGGCCTTCTTGACTACATCTCTAAAATCCATTAGAGCTTGCTGACCATTCAGGTGCTGGAGCATCAACTATCAAAACCAGATCCATGAGTGTGCAATGTGGCATCTAAGGAGAGCCCTACACCGATTCTTGATCTCTCCCTATTATACCATACTCTCCAAAAGGAACTCTCAGCTCTAACCCAGTTGGTGTGTTTCTGGTCTACCATTTCTAAGTGTCTGAAGGCACTGACACTCAGTGGGCATAGGCCTCCCATTCACAGGTCTTTCCTAATTCTTCAGTCTGTTGATTTTCCATTATTCCAGTTTCCTCTATGCACTCTTGTAAACTTTAATGCCTGTGTTACCAATTTCACATAGGAATTCGGCCTAATACACAATTATTAAGTTTGTTGATACAATGATTATATTGAGAATCTGAAAATCAACCCTGATGTAGGCAAAATAAGGACTTGAAGGATTTATGAGCACTTTGAGACACACAGAACATAGACACACAGAACAGGTTGCTAGAAAGCATCTATTATTTTATTCAATAATTTTGGAAGTGTGATAGGATTATAAACCTTGTCCAGGCCCTACTCTCACAATGGGATACATAGAAGCCACCATAGGTAATGAAGCAAAAATGAACAATAAGCAAGTAGAGACAAAGAAAACGCAGTGGCTTTCAACATGCTATCGAAAGTTGGCCCAAAACTTTTTCATGAGTTATTTCACTGGTAATGAGTACAGCTGTAGCTCTCTATATCATCACGCATGTATCCTAAGATTTCTAGAGAACACTAGTTTGTAATTTTAGATATTCACACTTGGGCAATTCTGAGATGTCTCTGCTGGAAAGTGTCAGAGGGAAAAACAAACCCTTTTCAGCTTCCTTTCTCACAGCCAGGATTCTTTACAATCTATATTCTTCAGAGAGTGATTGCAAAGGAATTTCTTTCAAAGGACCGAATACATTTATTGGAGAAGAGATTTACATTTTAAATGATGGTTTTAAGTTTCCATTTAATTACTATAATCAATCTTTGTTTTTCAGTTTCCAATTATTATTCTCAGCATAGCCTACATACTAATTCACCATGATTTCTAAGCAAGTACTTCTATACATGGGATGATTTTATTTTCGTTAAGGCAATTGGAAATAAATGCTAGGAACAAATTCTGGCAGAGAAAAAACTAAACATTTTTCTGCTGAATGTGCCAAAAGTGGTGAACATGCCCGATTTTGAATTACTTTCTGCCATATATGGGGCCAGAAAGCTTCATGTGTTATTTCCTTGCGTGATAGTTTTTTTTTATTTTTTTTTCTGGCTATAATAAAGTCCGAAAAGCAATTCTTTTCTAAAGGAATCATAAAAGCTTTCATTTTTTGCTTAATCTTCATGTAAGGATTTGGAGGTAACATTCCAATGAGTCATTTCTATTTGATGCAACCAGTGACCATGGAAAAAGCATGTCCTGCCTTCACGTATGTTCAACAAATCAGGAAAGTCAGTGTCTGGAAATAGCCAACTTTATTCCTCACTTCTGTAGCCTTGGGGTTGACCCAATCGTCTTCTATTTCTTCCTGTGGATGTTTTTTATTTTTTCAGTTCACTTTCCTCTCCACCCCATTATTTCAAAGGGCTTAACAGTGTCCTTCCTTTAGAGTGACCTTGTGTTAAGTTTTTCCTTCATGGGTATGTCTGCAATGCACCTCTGCTGGGTTTTTTGTCTTGAGCCAGCATTCGTGGTTTACTCTCTCCTCAGTCTACCTTGTTCCAGTTACACTGGAGAACTTTATTTCAATTCCCATGAATTTACATGTATGTAGAGTTCTAGTACTGTCTAGTGGAATAAATCTCATGTTCCTGTTTTCTATTATTGGATAACATGTCTCCTGAGTTTCTACTGTTTGCTCCGCCACAAGTTAAGAATTCCCTGTCCTAAGGTTTGTTGCCTCTCACTCCTATCAATTTCGGATTAAGTTTTTTCCTTTATCTCCACTTCTCTTTCTTGATGTCTAGAAGCAGAGATATTTTCTTGGTGTGATGCTCAGCTTTTGGCCCAAATTATGGTTTAAAGAATCATCTACATTGACAATTTTAACAGTGTGCACCTGGATTCTAAGGAATCTTATTTTCTACTTCCTCTCTCTCGCTTTCAAGCTTGTAAAAATCAAAGTCTTCCTTGATTTATTCTTGGATTTTCTAATCTTTACATGTTTCTTAGGTCGTGACAATTCTTTGCCCAGAGAAGAAATTCTGTTACCTGCTTCCTTCCATTTTCTGGCCATCCACTACGTGCCAGAGGTCCTGCCCTCAGAAAGCTTACATTCTAGAAATAACGGGGTAGCCAGGGCTACCCATTATTATACCAGAAAGGGGTAGCCAGGGCTAATACACACTTATAGACTAATTGGATGCCAGCCTTGAGGGTAGTAAAAGTGGTCATTCCTGCCTAGCTTGTGGACCACATTACGTACTTAATTCTTTAGCTCAATGTGTAGAAATACACAAAACATGCTGTTTTTTTTTTTTTTTTAAATCACTATTTGGCTGAGGAGTGACTGCACTATCTTTAATCAAAACATTTAAAATACTGTATCTGAAAGTGTTCTAGATTAAAAGAGACTAAAGAGGCGTAACAACTAAATACAATGCTTATCCCTGGATTAAAAAGATAATAGCTATCAAGAACATGACTGGTACAAATGGGGATATTTAAATCTGCACTGTTTATTATAGTATAGTACCACCATTAAACTTCTTGAGTGTGATCATTGTATCATGGTTATAGGTGAATGCCCTTATTCCAAAATAACAGGTGTGATGTGTCATAATGTAATTTACTCTCAGAATCTATTTACAGAAAGTGAGAGGTACACACACATGTATAGCCCAAGAGTAAGGCAGGAAATACAGCAAAATGTTAACAACCAGAAAATCTAAGTGACAGGTACACAGGTGTTCATTATATTATTGTAGCTTTGGAAATTTTCAACAGAAAAAGCTGGAAAAAAAAACAAACAAACAAAAAAGGATAAAAAATGCTT
This sequence comes from Symphalangus syndactylus, assembly GCF_028878055.3. Lineage (NCBI taxonomy): Eukaryota > Metazoa > Chordata > Mammalia > Primates > Hylobatidae > Symphalangus > Symphalangus syndactylus. The sequence goes on from NC_072432.2 coordinate 87,104,308, forward strand.
CAAAGACTACCTTAAATGGTTTTTGAAGAGAAAGCCAGAAGAGAGAAGAAAAAATTTACATATCTGTTCTGAAACCAAACACAAATACTTTTTATTTATGGGATATCATTTTACATCAATTTCATTGAAACCTAAAACCAGTTTGCTGTATTCAAGTTAGGTGGCATAACAGTATTTCAGTTAAGCTGGGAGTCACAGGACTTGCACACTTTTATGAATGTAATGCAAATACTGACGACACGAAGCATTCACAGTTATAGGTTACCTGCTGTCATTGAACAGTAACCCCCAATAGAAATTATTTTATGAAAAAAGCAACCCACATTTTGGTCTCATTTACAGACACCCAACATTTTAGTTGGTCAATGAAATCTATACATTTATTATACAACATATGAAAGAATAAAGGATAAGGCTTACAGAGGTATTTTAGCAGTTTTAAGAATAAAAACCAAGGGCACAAACTAACTTTTAAAGCTTTCTGTATAAACTTCAAAAGCACTGTTAAAATGGAGACTGAGAGACAAAATAAATCCATTGTGTGAAACCAGAATCTAGGTTTGCCTAGCCAGATTTATAAAAACGTAATTCAGAGTTCATGCTTCAAAAAAGGTGCATGTAACATTACAGTGGATGTTTGAGGCAAATCAAATAATACAATTTCTGACCTACTTCAGCAGTAAACATCTAAAGGTTGTATTCCATGACAACAGAGTATTGCAATGTGGAGTTCGAAACACAATAGAAAAAGAGAAAGGGTTGTAGACTTAGGTACTAAAGAAAACCCAGATGAAGGCACCCTAATTTATTCAACATTAGCCAGTAAATAAGTGCTTGACGATTGTTCAATTTTGTGCAACTTAGAGAAGTTTTTAAGAAAATGTATCATATTACTCTGTCTGACCCTTTTCTCCCCTTAGAAATAACTATATAAAATCAAGACAACCAAGGGTAAGCACTCTGCCGCTCAGCAGTCATAGAGGTTTATTTATCAAGGCAATTTAAAGATTATCTGGAGTTTTCTTAATATGCAAGATTATCCCTTTGGAATACTTACTTTCCTATCATACATAATGCAATAGTTTTTATGCAGTTTTTTCCCTACCATCAAAATGTTGATTGCGGATTAACTGTAACATCTCCCTCCTGTAACAATCCTCTCATTTTAGAATTAACTGTGCTTATTAGCATTTAAAAAAATCTCTATATTCTAACATAATGTTTAAAATAACTTCATCTATGATTTATATTTGCTTTAAATAAAGCTACGGTTGATCAAATTTAAACAACTGTATGACCTGTTGCCTTTAAAATGTAATTTTTTAACTTTATGGAATAATTTTGAAAATGAATCAATTCTTCACAGATCCAAACCTGCTCAGGCCAGCCACCACTGCAAAACAAATGTATCCGTCACATCAGTTTTAATAGCTGTTGCTTGCCATCAACATTTTCTGTTCTTTTCAGATACTGGTTTATGCAAACTGGTATTAATTTTTAAGGTTGAAAGTGAATCTACAAACAAGAAGTGGTTAAGTATGCTTAATCACTACAGGGTTTTTTAAACTTCTGGTTTATTTCACAGCAAATAAAACCTCTCGTTTGGTAGAAAAAGAAAGTAGTTGCATTCTACTATATCATGATTTTGTATACACACACACACTGTATATACATACAAAATTTCTTTCTTTGGTGGTTTCATTAGGGAAAAAATATGAAAATGTGAACACTGTTTGCAAAGAAATGGTAAAATAGTGGTCAAGAGTAGCACTGTCTGTGTGCTTTATTCACTTAATGCCATTTAAAGGATCACATGTCACCCAAAATAAGTTTTAGCCAGACTTCCAAATAACCCAAACCTTTTTCCAATCATCACATGCTCAAATCACAGATCTTGCTGACCACGACAGCATTGTTCAAATGCACCATTACCTTTTACTCACTCAAATCATTAGACTTTTGTGTTTTCACAGAACTTTAGGGACAGAATTAGTCATTCAATAGCACCAGATAGTTGGGGTGAAAACATGTCATCTCTGTATTTCCTCAAGAATGGCAAAAAAAAAAAAAGACATAAAATACAAACCTAAAAATACCATTCTGTTTATTCTTGTTTCCTCATCCACAAAAATAACGGCTATCGCCCTTCTGTACAAATAACTCAGGTAATGAAAAGTGGCCCCTCTAGGACAGGCCCTAGCATGTACTGGGTTAGCTCAATGCTGGTGGTTTCTTGTCCACTGCCTGCAATGGACATGCTGACAGGAAAAGCCTAGCATGAAACAAACAAACAAGGAAAACAAAACAGCCCTCACTTATAGTATGCTTGTTTTCTCAAAAGGCTGGAAAATTACATACCATGAAAGCTTAACCGAAAATTCAAGCCATAACTAGAAGTGTGATGCAGTTATAAATAGCCAGCTAGCCAGCAAAACCATGAGGTTTTCATTGAGGAGGCAAAATAAATTTTACTTAAGAGTGGCAAAGAAAGCATTAGCAGATCAATCACTGGCTAGAAGAATGCAAAAGGAAAAAAAGAAAACAAACAAAAAAGTTAAAGAATGTTTACAAGAGTTTAAATCCCATTCTTTTAAGAAAAGAGGTGCAATTTGAATTTGTTCATTGGTACCTATATTCAAGCTACTATAGTTTTAATACTAAAAAATAAACAACTTATATACCTTGCGTGGTGGAAATGATTTGTGGCATGTTACATATCTATATGTTCAAATAATTATAACCCATCATTTTAAAACACTAATATGTTAAGTATACCAAATGATATTTGGCATATGCCTCTGAAAAGTTACGACTCCTACCTCCTTCCAGAAGTTGGCCTCTTAAACAGTAAGGTTAATTCTGGCAATGTTTGTTCACGGTTAACAGTTTTGTCTTGTTTTCTGAAATGCTACATAGGAGACCAAATAAAGTATAATTGGTTCATTCAAAAAAAGGGACTAGAAATGCCACAAAATTATTTTTACAATACATTTTTCAGAAATAATCTCTAGGTGAAGTTTTTTCCTTTTATACACATATACAAAATTTAAACAGCAATATACACATAATCACAGTGAGGACGTTTGCAAATTCACCAATCTGTAGTGTAAGTACAAACTGCAAAGCAGCCTTCCAAGAGAACAATGCCACACAGCAAGCAGAGCTGGCCAATTCAATAGCAAACACCAACATGTCCCTGCGAAAGGGAAACAGTGCAAGAAAAGCAGCATGCGCTTTGATACAAACAGCAATTTATGGCTAATGGGTGACAAAACTGTGGTAACAGTGACTCTCTTGCTGCTATGCATAAAGTCCTAGGACATCTGTTTGTCTTTATACCACTCCACAAACTCGTCCAACAAAACTGGCCCTGGAGAGAAAGAGAGAAACAGTAGTAATAATAACAATAATAATAACAATAATATAATGTAGCTGAGGCTTTTCCCAATGAGGATGATATAGAAATGTACATGAATGGCAGAATGGTAGCGGCAGTACTTACATGCTCCATCTTCATCATAGTTGCTGAGGTCAAGATTAATTGTTCTGCTAAACTCTAGGACATTGCACCACTGGTCTTTATTAATAACTTTGTATTTTGATTGCTGATGGAGGGAAAAGTAATATGAATTACTGACACTTAAAATGAACAAATGGGACGGTTTCAATTGCTTTATGAATCAACTTAATTAAGTTCATGTAAGGTTAACTCTTTCCGTTTGAGGTTTGTTAAGCACCAATCTAGGAGGGTGGTGAGGGAGAGCAAGAGTAGAATTTAAGATGACAATTGTCATTACAAAAATATTACAGGGTCTCAATACAAAATGGAAAGCACATCACAACAACATGATTATATATCCCCAGAAGTGAAAATTCTAAACTGCAAAAGCCGTTTTATATAAAATGGGGATAGTATCTACTTCATAAAGATACTGTAAGAATTAAAAGAGATCATTTACTAATTTACGTGAAGCACTTCATTCAGTGTTTGGCACAAAGTAAGTGCTAAATAAAGAGTAGCTCCCATTAATATAACCCCTGACATAACCAGCACTGCCCATGGCCAAGCCTTCGGCTTAAAGCACATGCAGCAGCAGGTTACTTGATGAGATCCGGTAGGTGCTGCAAGTGGTCTCAAAACTAGGTGTTCTTGTCACAGAAAAAAATTACTGTTCTAATAATTCAAAACTCGAATCTGATCATAAAAGAAACTAGAATAGCTGTGAAATCATTTTTCTATTCCTCTTAGATAAGCAATTTGCCATGTATCTATTTAAAAATACAGTATCCCTGTATGAAGATTCATAAATAAAATCCAGAATCAATGATTTTTAAATCTTCCCCACTAAAATCAGAAACATAGTAAAACAATACAAGTACATAAAAAGCAAAGAGAGTTGAGCCAATGGTTTTGAGGATGCAAACACAAGAAAAGCTGAAATGAGAGGAATACTGTCTTTTTTAAAGAAAAATGCAAACTAATGTAAGAGAGAGAACAAAGTACAGACTACAAGTTTAACTTTCCACGCAAGTAAACGAAAAACCAGTCCTGAAACAGTTGATGATGCACCTGGAATTACGCAAAGTCAGATTTCCTCCAGGTCAGGTCTTCCAGCTTAAGACTTTACACACAGGTGCAAATCCAGCTAAACTCTCTGAGAACAGGGAACTATTTCTATTTATTTTTCCAAATAATGCTAACTCATCTCAAGGGATTGTCAGAGAAATTAGAATAGATCATATGTCAACATGGACTATTTTGGGTAAACAGATACTTACGTAAAACTAGTTTTTAAATTTTTGAGGAGTCCCAGTTAGTAATGTTAAAAGAAATTTTTAATAACAGTTCTCAAAGAATCCTATCAGATATTAAAAATTTTCTGGACCATTACATAAAGTAAGTTGTGAGAAAGATTATTCAAGAGTGACGCCAGAGTCATCATACGGCCCAGCATTTTCTCAAAGACCCAACACCCTCATCCTTGCATGCAAAGGACACTTTTTAGAAGGGCTTGGGGCAGCAGGGAAAGGAGGATGCCATATATGACAACCCAAGTAACTCAAACTTGTATCCCATATACTTCCAGGTCCCACAGAATGACACTTCAACAAAACCAGTAGCTCAGAATTTCTGATCATCAATACTTAAAGCACACAAACTATGATGGAATAAAGTGCTGGATTGTTTTGATACTGATCTGAAGACAATTTAAACTGAAGGAGATATTGTCAGTTTGCCTAATACTTAGATTGATCTAAGGTCCTCAAGTTACTTGGTGATAAGAGTAGATAAGAACATACTACAAACTAATTTTGGTAAGAAGGCAGATGACTGTCTTTTAAACCTCTGCTTAATAAAAGTGGAAGTTCATGTAAAGTCAAAAGAAAGTAAATCTTCTTTTTCTATTGTTATAAAGAACAGAAAATCTAAACAAAAGTGAAGCTTTAAAATGGGGATGAGAAAAGAGAGAAAAGGACAGAGCTGTGGCTGTTTCGGATGCATTTTTAATGAGGAATGAAGCAACACAACATTAAACGCATACACAGATGCACTCCAAGAAGATAGGTAGTTGCTGACTGACAGCAATTATGTCACCGTAACTCCTACATAGGCAGAAAAGTACAACAAACAAAAAATTACATACAACGGGTGAATAAAGTTATTTGGTAGTTCTAAGCAAGCAAACATACATTTCATAAAACAACAATTTGGTACCTCTAAGAATTGGTGAAAAACTGGAAAAAGGGGCCAGATTTTTCCTAATAACAGTCCCAACATGCACTTGGCAGTGTTTATGTCTAGGCTGCGCTGGTCCTTTTCCTGTTTAACAAACAAAAACAAGGATGAGCCAGATGCCCCCAAATAATAAATTCCAATAATTGTAAATGTGTATTCACTTCAACAGGAAATTAGTAAACAGCTCATTTATCATACACCTTAAAGACCCTACATCCAGACTAAGGTTAGGGAGGGGAGGTAGTCGAACACAATGGAAGGCTTGGGCATTGCGATATTATATAAATTTACTGTGAGAAAGATTTATGTCAACTGAATGATCACCCTAATGCAAAATCAATTAGTTATGTCGTAGCAGTTTCTACAGGCTTTTCATGGGATTAATAAAAACTTGTAACTCAATCACTTGCTTGTTTGACATTTATAATTATCTAAATCCTAATTGTTGACCATAAAGCCTATAACTCAACGGAGCTTAAAGGTTTTGATGCCTATAATTAGGACATAGGTTTCCTTAATAAAAACGATTTTTTGTTAAATGAAATCAATTTGATTTCACTGATAAATATTTTTCTTGAACCTAAACATGCTGGAATTAACTTCAGCTCATACCAAATGCTGGGGCTCTGAAGTGTCTCTCTACGTCAGAGGATATATTCATCTACCCACTCTGGTGGAAGGCAGGAAGTCTATCAATACAGTCCTTCAATAGACAGATAGATAGATAGATTTCTTAGATGTAAATTTCCTAGTAAAATACTCCTAACTAGTAACCAAGTGAAAGACAACATTTCATAAGGACACCAGAAAAAAGATAAGAACATAAACCTAAATATGGGCAGGGTAAGCTCATTCCACTTATATTTGCAATTAAGGATCCTAAGTTCTCATTCCCGTTTTTCTTACATGCTTCCATTCCAGAACTACAAGCGGTCAGTTTCCATGGAAAGGAATAGAGGGCCTGGGACCATAAGCATACCTTACATATCCAAAGCTAGCCTCCATGTGATATCTTAACTACAGTGGAAATTTGTAAAAGTATTTTTTTACAAAGGGAGAAAGTGCCTGGCTAGCCCAGTGCAGTGGAATCTAAATGTTCAAATTAAGGGATGATGCCACATATGCAGCCATATATACCTCCTGATAAAATAAATCATCACTGCAAGGACTCTTAACAGTGAGGTACTCATTAGTACACAAACCATTTCTAGCCATGACCCTGAATTGGGACTTAATACAGCAAATGTAAGGGCCTCACTTAACAACAACAATCAAGGTAGATGAAGACAAGGAAACTTGTTGCCTAAGGAAGATGTGCAATAGATCTGGCCTTTTGGTCTCAGTTGTGAAGTGTAACGACTGTCCATGATAGACCAGGTCAGATGGCTCCACATCACCCTTCTTTCAGAGGTCACATAACTTAAGTCTGATGAGGGTAGGTGTATCCCAGTTCCACAGTTCTATGCAAACAGGTGGGACCTCCTTTCCACAGGGTTCTCTGCCTGTCCCTTGGCCATATGTATTGTCCTGCTCAGGGCTGCAGTACGCACTCCCAATGGAGAAGAGGACAGGAGAAGAGGTGATCTAGAGACTGCCTGCCTTTTGCCAGCCAAACTGCATTGGTTGTTGTGTTTCAAGGGCTTACACTTCTGTGATGCACTGTGCAAGCAAATGGAAAACTTCCTCTTACCCCGTATCATAGGTGTGGCAGATGGCAACAGCACACCATACTATGAAGCAATCCACAAGATAAACGAGTGAACTGTTGAGAAACACACGCGGCACCACAGGACTCGGCCAAAGTCCATTTGTCGAACAACAGCTTATGCAGCACTGGGCTGACAACACTGGCGCTCTGGAAGAGTTTTCCCTTTGCAGAGTTTGTAATCATTCACTAAACCCTAAATCTCTAGTCTTGCTGTGATATATATTGTGCCTTCTTCCATCATCATCAATACCTATGTCCCCGTCACAATGGACATACACTAAGGTGACAAAAAAGAAAAAAAAGATACAAAAGACCTGGACAGACTCTTTGCAACAATATAATCATCTGACAAACTGATGATCATGAAGGATTTCAATGCATATGTTTGGCAGTGATGCCAAAACATGGAGGAAAGGCATCAGACTCACAGGACTGGAAAGCTGAACAGCACTCACTTACTCCTGCTCTGCAAGGGTGCCAGACAGCAGCTCGCAATCACTAACACCATCTTCGGCCTAGCAAATAAGAGAAAGATATTATGGATGCACTCACAATCTGAATAGTGGCATCTCACTGATAACCAACATTTCCTGTGAGTGGACTTGTGGCTATGTGCAAATGACCATGACTGGAAACACTCAAAATTCCCGGGAACAACAGTGGAGAGCTCCCACAGCAAACATCTACTAAACATCAAAATTGGAGACACTCGCAGGGGGTTCTCTGACAACAATGATCCTAATGACATTCTCTGCAAAGGGGTTCCCAATTGAAAGTGAAATGAATCTCCCAGGATGCTATCAGGCAGCCATCAACTTTATAGGCATTCAAAAAAAAAAAAAAAAAATCACCGTAACAGATTCAAGGAGTACAGTAAAGACATCCAAAAGCTCTTTGTAAGAAATTAAAATTATACGCTGTCAACACCAATCCTGTGATCCTCTGCTCATGGTGCACCAAGGAGCAAGGGGCAGACCAATAGATTCCCGCATCCCAAGGTCAGAATTAGACAGAAGGTACCTTGAGAGCCTGCCAAGAGCCAACCAGCATCCCCAGAAGGCCCATCAAGGTTAAAGGAGAAGGAAATGAAAACATCTCTCCCTACCCACCTCTTGACCCAAAATGTGTATGTAGGTATTTCATAAACTTTAATTTACTGAGATAAAAAGCAAAGGAATTTTGTGTCATTTTTCAAATAATAATACAAACTGAACAGGCTCTATACACTAAAGATATACCAATCCCCCACAATATACAACTAGATTCTACTTTGTGGTCTTCCTTAATGTAGATTAAAAATAGAAGTTATAGAATGATATAGTACAGCTGCAAAACCAAAGGATCCTACTCTAAATATTCTGTTATATTTTATGAATGGAATAAATATACTCCGTAAGCTAAAGACTAAGAGCTAGTGTAGAGAACAGTGAAATTTTATTAAAATCTGATTCAGAGTTCTAGTATGAAATAAAAAACCAGTGCCTTTGTTTACATATTACTGTTTCAGTATCGGTCCTCCTGTAAGAGCTGACAATTAAGCATTTTTTTCTTAGATGACACAAATGACTTAACAACTGAAACAAAATAGTTAACTGTAAACATGTAAATATAACTATATTACAAAAATGAACCTTTAAACATCTGAGTATCCAGATCTGCTAAATCAAAGGCCCCTAACTATTTCAAAAGATGTATTTCCAATTTATACCAAACTTTACAGCTTAAGACTTACGTATGAAAAGAGGAACCCTGAATTATTAAAATTACAAAGAAAAAAATTCAACAAGAAAAATAAAAACCCAGAAGATTTTCAAGAGAGACTAGCTGGAATCAAGAAATAATATACAGGCAATCACAATTCCAAACATAAATGGTGAAGTCAGAAATTGGTACATGAAATCAAAAGGTCTTAAGTGAAGACCTATTACATGTGTCATGGTGTTCCAATTGAGGCCACAGGAAAAACAGAAATAGAGAAAATGCAGTCCTTCTTAACCCAGCTAACCTAAGTAACCAAAAGATAAAAATAGAGGGCTGTAAAAAGTTTATATCTTAAATATTATGGCTCAGTTTATGAAACCAAAAATATAGCAAAATAATTTTTTGAACGGGAGTTTAATTGTGCTTTTAGAACTTAGCTAACATTAGTTTAGAGATAACAATGTTTGCAAGGCAATCAATTAAGCTCAATTCTTGATACTTCCTTTAAAACAAAAGGAAAACATCTGCCAGCTGGCACAGGCTTTCTTTATTATTTTATTTGGTACGATCTGATTCTACTACTGTAAGCACTACTCTAAAAAAATGTCATTATTTGAAACGATGTCTACAGACACCTAGGTAATATCAGTGAAGAATTCAACAATTATTTCTAATTCTATGGTTAACTTTTCCTGAGAACTTACTTCAAGCTAGAAACTGTTCTAAGTGCCTTACACTTAAACTCATTTCACCTCTATTAGTAAATAGGGACTACTATAATCCCCAATCTATAAATAAGGAAACTGAGGCACAAGAAGTTAAATAAAGTCAATAAATGGTAGAGCTGGAACTTGAGCTAGGAAGTTGATTCCAAGCTGGAGCTCTTCACTGCCTACCAGGCTGCTTCCCTCAGAAGTAAGGAGGGAAGAGAGATTTCGGTATGAAGAAACATACAGGTCAGTGGGCTCTACCAATAACTGCTGAGCAAATTTGCCTGGCTCTGCAACAACTAAAGAGGAATCTTAAGGATAAAACTAAGATTTTCAGTGTAATAGACCTGGGCTTAGATGACTCCATCACATTCTTACTCTTACTATCACCCAGGCCTACCTTCAGTTTTCTTTGTAATTGACAATGAAGTATGAGAGAAAGTGTGAGGAGAGTGTATGAGTGTGCACGTGGACACACGTGTGTTTGAGGTCGGGGGTGGGTTGTGTGGAGAAGGAAACTGGACGAACACATCAACTAACAAATGAAAGGCTGACTCAAATCAGAAGAGGAAGTGAATCCAAATGATTGCAGGAGATTTAGGTTAAGCTTCAAGAGGATTTCTCTGATAACAGGGGTTGTTGAACACAAGACCTAGCAAAATTTTCTTGGTGAATTATATGAGTAACATCCCTAATCATTTCTGCTTTGGCCATTGTGGTAGAGAGAGGAGGACACTGTACCAGCTTGAACCGGCGTGGCTGCTTACAGCTTCCTGAAACATAGCCTCAGAAACACTGGAGAAGAGCAGCCGGCACGTTCTGCTGGGAAGGAGAGCACATGGAGGGGCTGACAGACTTGCTCTCTAACCTGCCACAAGATTACCTCTCAGTAAAAGCCATTCCCACTGGAGTGTTCCGCCGCCACAAGACTCTTCATTCAACTTCTTTAAGGTTTTATTTCAAGAAGTGAAAAGGCGACTTCTCCAGTGCCCTCCTCCCATCTTCCCTTTCACTTGTTCCCCTTCTCCTGAAAGGCCTCCCTTTCTCTCCCTCTCTAGCAGCTTCTCCTAACTTTGTTTCCTTCCTGATTCTGTCTGGTTCACCTCGATCACTCCACCAGGGCTCCTCTCAAACTTCTCACTCTAAATCTGTCCCTTCCTGCATCAAGGCAGGACTGCAATGCTAGAAACACATCCTACTCTGTGGAGAACAACAGCACTGCAAATCCGTGGTCTCTGCTCTCACCTGGCCCTCAATGCTGCTGATCAGTGCCCCGCCCCACTCAACCCCACACACACCCTCCTCCAAATGCCATGCGCCAGCCTCTGCACAACCCTTGAACCAGCAAGCTTGTCTCCACCACAGAGAAGGTAAAAACATCCAATGGACTGATATTTATAACTAGTCTCAGATTAATGAAAAATTATATAGTATTTTAGTCTATTCTCTTCATCTAATCTTGTTCTCACTAGGTCCTTTTTTAAAAAGGAAGCAAGGAAAAATGGCTGCTTTATTTAAAAGAATCCATATAACAATAATTGTTTATATAATAAAATTTATATTGAGGGCAAAAAAACCTATGCATAAAAATACTGAGGCAAAATTCCAACTGTAGAAGAGAACTGATCATGTTGGCCCTTGTGTATATCCCACCGTCTTCTTCTAGCAAGATTCCACAGTGGGAGGCGAGCTTTGTGGAGGGAAAGGCAATGTGGCTCTGTGAAGGACACTGGCCTGGACGTCAAGGGCAGATGTGGGCCCTGCTGCTGCCCCTCCTCGCTGGCTCTCAATCTCATCATACTACATTGACAGGCCTGGACCAGATGACTTCTGAGGATCTTTTCACCTCTCAAGTGTCATATAGAACTATAAATAAGTTCAAGTCAAAGACAAATTAGGAGAAAAATAACACAACTTTATAGCCAAGTACTATTTTAGATTGGCTAGAAGGTTCAAAGGGGAAGAAAGAAATGATCAGCCCCTTGGGGCTGCAATTTTGGTAGAGAGCTGTTAAAGGGGCTAAGTTTATCATTTTCTGGTGTTGTACTGTAGTTTCTTTCCCAGCATATTAAAGCAGAATTCAGAATATTTAATATATACCACCAATGTTAGTTGCAATATAATATTTAGGATATTAAAATTATATCATAAAGCTCAATTTTCATTAAAGTGTGATTTTTAAAAGGTCCACTGCTGGTTAATTGAGTTTTCACCTCCAGGAGTCCACTTTTCTAGTAGAAAAAAAAGATTTGAGGGGGGAAAAAAATGAGGTTTGAGTTCTTCTTCCGACCAAGATAGGTTAACAGGCAAGATTTCCCTTTCCACTTAAAAACAAGCAGGAAATTGGACAAAAAGATGAAATGATGGCTTCAGACGATAAAAAACAGGCAACACAGGACTGTGATCCCCAAGAAAAAGAAAATAAATAAGGTAAGCCCTAGGTTGATACCAGCTTACTCTGTGGAGGTGGTTTCTAGGCCATAGCAAAGGAGGGGGAACCCAAAACTGAGCCCAGCAATCTTGCTGAGTTGGAAAAGACAGAGCTTGGAGTTGAAGGTGGCAAAGATAACTATAATTTATGCAGCCAAATACTAGTGAGGTGGGAACTACACAAAGAGATGTGAAGGTCTCCAGAGTGGTCTCCTTCAGTCTTTGGCCATATAAACATGTGAGGAAACAACCTGAGTCTGAAAAGAAACATTGCAAATGAGTGAGCAGAAGTCCCCAGGGTTTATTCAGGGCTGGGGACAGTTTGTAGTCCCAACAGTCAGCATGGAAAGATCTCATAGCACACAAGGCATTGGGTAGAATCCTCAAAAAAAATATTGCCTTAGTAGTGGGGCCAAATCATCCCTATCAAGACTGCTTTGGACAGCCCTTCCCAAGGATCAAGCTGATTCCAAGTAATTTATGCACTTAAAAAACGAACAAACTCAACGCTATCTAAAGGAATACAACAAAACCCACAGCAACCAAATACCTAAAATTCATAATATCCAGCTCCGATTAAAAAAAAAAAATACAAGCAATGCAAAGAAGCTGGGCAAGTGACTCACATTACCAAGAGAAAAATAAACCAACAGAAAGAGACGCAGAAATAACAGATGATGGAACCAGAAGACAAGGTTATAAAAATACCTACTATAAACATGTTCTAGAAATTCAAAGAAGCAGAAAAAAATATTATCATCATAGGGAGAGAAATTGGAGACATCAACAAGACCCAAATGGAAATTTTAAAGATGAAAAATATAGTATCTGAAATGAAAAATATACTGGTTGAGATTAACAGATTAAACACTGCAAAAGAAAAGATTAATATTGGAAGACAGTAATACAAATTATTAAAAATGAGACACAGAAAAAAACTGAAAAAATAAAAAGGAACACAGCATCAGTGGTTTGTGGGGCACATTCAAGCAACCTAACATAGTTATAACTGTAGTCCCAGAAGAGCAGAGACAGAACAGAAAAAATATTTGGAGAAATAACAGTAGAAAGATTTCCCAACTGAATAAAAACTACAAACCCACAGATCCAAAAAGCTCAACAATCCCCAACCAAAATAAACATAAAGAAAATTATTTCAGGGAATATTATAATAAACTTGCTAAAAAGCAACAAAAAGAGAAAAAAAAGTCAGAAAACAAAAGACATGTTAAGAGGAATAAAGATGACACCAGATTTATAATTACACATGATGAAAGACAATGCAGACACATTACTGCAGTACTGAAAGAATAAAGTGTCAACCTAGAATTTTTTTACCCAGAGAAGTCTCTTCTAAGTTGAAGGCAAATAAAAGCTTACAGAATTCATCATCAGCAGACCTATCCTATGAGAAATGTTAAAGAAAGTTTTTTAGGCAGAAGGAAAATGATACCAGATAGAAATCTGGATCTACACAAAAGAAATAAAGAGCATAGATATATATGATATATTTGGTATTTCTGAGTAACAATAAAAGACATTTTTGCCAATTTAAAGCAAAAATTATAGCAGCATATTGCGAGATTTATAGCCTAAATAAAATATATGACAAAAACAGCATAAAGTATGAGAGGGCAAAATGAAACTACATAGTTGTAAAGATTCTTGCATTATACATGAAGTGGGATAACATTATATGAAAGTAGGCTGTGAAATTTAAAGATGTATACTGGAATGCCCAGAGCAACTACTAGGAAAAAAAAGTTAATAAGGCAATAGTGAAAATATCCAAAAAGAAGGCATGAAAAGAGGAAAAAAGGAACAAAAAACAGGTGGGATACATAAAGAAAAAATAGCAAGATAGGAGATATAAATTTTGACCATACCAATAATTACATTAAATGTAACAGTTTCAGCATCCCAGTTAAAACACATATTGTCAGATCCAACCACATGCTATCCATAAGAAACCCACTTTAAACATAAAGAAACAAACAGGTTAAAAGTAAAAGATTTAAAAAAGATATAGCATGCAGACTTTAATAAAAAGAAAGTTGGAGTGAATACATTTGTATTGGACAAAGTAGACTTCAGTATAAGGAATATTCCTAGAGATAACGAGAGACATTACATAATGGTAAAGCATTCATTCATCAAGAGTTAGGTTCATTCATCAAGCGTTACATTCATCAAGAGGATATAACAATACTAAACCTAATATCAGTGCTTCAAAACATGTGGAGCAAAAAAGTGATAGAGGTGACAGAAGACAAACAGGTGGAGAGTTCAACATTCCTCTCTCAGTAATTGATAGAACAAGTAGACAGAAATCAGGAAGAATACAGAAGACCTGAAAGACACTATCAGCTAACTTGACCTAAATGACATTTATAGAACACTCCACTGACAACAGTAGAATATTCATTCTTCTAAAGTACGCATAAAATATTCACTGCAGCAGACCATATTCTGGACCATAAATCAAATAGATTAAAATTATACAGGGTATGTTCCCTGACCACAACAGAACTAAACTGAGTATCAATAACAGAAAGATTATCTGGCAAATCCTAAATACCTGGAAAATAACATACTTCTAAATAATCAATAGGCCAAAAAAGAATTCACAAGGGGAACTAGAAAATATTTTTAACTGAATGAAAATGAAAATATAACATCTTGAAATTTGTGAAGATACAGCTCAACAAAACAAAGCAAAAAAGAACAGGATTCATTAAAAAAATTTATCCTAGAGCAGATTTTAACTAAACTGAATCTATCTGGTAATTAAGCAATGATTAAATATGGTTGTTTTTATTTATTGTTATGTGAAAGGGCTTAATTCACCAATATTAATTGAGACTCTCTCCTTTAAAACAAAGGATGTACAAAGAGAAATTACAGAGTCCCTCAATCCACCAGGAAAAATTAAGGCCTGTACTCAAACTCCAAAGCCAAGCAGAGGAGACACCAGGGGTATGTAACTGAAACCAGCACAA
The DNA here is from genome assembly GCF_028878055.3 of Symphalangus syndactylus. Taxonomy (NCBI): domain Eukaryota; kingdom Metazoa; phylum Chordata; class Mammalia; order Primates; family Hylobatidae; genus Symphalangus; species Symphalangus syndactylus. The sequence goes on from NC_072432.2 coordinate 87,119,593, forward strand.
TCCCACCCCGACAGGCTGATCCCTGACAGGCTGACCAGGAGGCTGTGTGGAAGCAGAAGTACGTGGCTTGGACCCAGGGCCTGGATGGATAAAACTGTGCTAGTGCAAACGGGGCTCTAGGCAAGGGCCCAGCACTCCCAAAGGCAGAACGCAGAGAGGCCAGGAAGCAGGGCCAGTGAGCAACCATTAGTGCAATTTCATCATAATGCAGGCATTGCGTGGGGAAGCTTGGGACTTAGCTGTGAGGGTCTGGAGTAACCCACACACTAGACTTGGAGACAGAAGGCCTAGGTTTGAGTCATGGATCTACCATGAACAACGTGGCCATTTCTCCCCTTTGCTGAAGTGCACTTTCTTACTCTGTGAAGTGGACTGAAACCACCCCTGGCTGTCCCTCAAAGCTGCTGTGGGAACAACTGTGTCGTATACACAGGGAAGTGCTGGGTCGATATAAAGACAGTGGGGAGGTACTAGAGGCTGTGGGGAGCAGGAAGGTGGCTGAGTGACCCAGGGACTGAAAGAAGACAAATGACACCTAGTGATGTGAGTGCTGGGTAAGAAGTGAAAGAATGTGGACATGAGGCTACCAGAAGAGTGCTGGTAAGGAGAAGCAAGGCCTTCACCGGTGAGGCTGCAGTGGAGGCACCAAGAAAAAGGTGGCCAAAGGAGCACTCATGAGATGGGCCAGGGTGACTGCCCCAGAACGGGACGGAAGCCAGGGAGGAGTAAAGCAGAACCTGGATCTAAAGCACACTGGATATCTGGAAGAACTGTGATCCCCCAATCAAGGAAGTTAGAAAATAGAGCTGATTTGGGTAGAGAAGGTATGATGTTTCTAAATGAATTTCTACCCATACTATAAGAAACAGCTGACTTCGGGAGGAAAAAAAAAACTCATGAAATAAACTATTCAATCCTAGAAACCAGTCAACTATTCTAAAAGCATCTAGCAAAAAAAGCATCTGGCAAATAATTTCCTTTTTCTTTTTTTAACCTCAAACTCCTGTTCTTAAGCAATCCTCTTACCTCAGCCTCCTGAGTAGCTAGAACTATAGGCACCATATCTGGCTAATTTTTAAATTTATTTTTTATAGAGACAGGGTATGTTACCGAGGCGGGTCTCAAACTTCTGGGTTTAAGTGATCTTACTGCCTCGGCCTCCTAAGGTGCTGGGGTTACAGGTATGAGCCACTGTGTCTGGCCTGGCATGTAATTTTTATATATTATTACGCAAATGTCATTTTATCAAACACTGTATCTGAATTTCACCTCATCATTTTTAACATCAATAAACTTCTATGCATGGTGTGATTTAACTAGAAGGTTGTAATAATGGGAAAATGCATGAATGAGGGCACCACAGAGAACGTTATTGCAAGATGCATCAGAATTCACCATCAAATAAACCTTTGGTGCTGAACTGGCAGAGCCAAAGAGAGTAAAAAGTGAAAAAAATCAATATGGTGGTAAGGAAAAAAGAATAATTTGTCACCGAGTTCTCTGCCTTAAAAAAAAAATCATTTAAAAAAGTGCAATTAAACAAGAAAGCCTAGTCACCTAATCCACTAAACTAACAGACCTAACAGAAAACATCATTTCAGAATAAATTGTAATTGTATAGGATATAGATTTTGTTTGAATTGAGTATGATGCCAACTGGTGCTTCAAAATTCACTGTGTATGGTGACTAGGCTGAAAAGTAAGACTTATTTCACTCCAAGGGAACCACTTTCACATACTTCGACCTGACTCACTATGTGACAAATAGGGTAATTGCTTTTCAAAACGATGATTAGAAAAATACATTTAAGTAATGTATTACGTTAAGTAATGTAAGAAATCAGCTTAGGTCTAAAATTCACATGATTTCCAAATACAATAATAGCACCCAGGGTGAATCTGAATTAGATATTATTAGCTTATTCTAGTAAACTCAACAGGAGAAGGTTTGTTGTTCTGTGGGAAGGAAAGCTTTTCCAACTTTATCTAAGAGACATTTAAGACAGTGTGTATTGCAGGCCCATGTCACTTCTAAGCCAATTCCAAGAGCCAGTAAACGTCTGCCACTAGAGCTTTTTGCTGACCTACAAAATGTGTGCCCAGAATCAAACTTAGTTTTCAAAAGCATACATGTAGAAAGAAATACTAACTAGCATCCTGGGAGTAACTTATTCAAGTTTTTTTGCTGTGGCATGTAAAAACTAACCTCAAAAGGCAATTTAAAAAGGGGAGGGAAGAGAGAGAAACATCTGGATAGGCTCCAGAGAACTCACCCGTGCAAAGTCAAACGCATATCTGTAAATAAGTTTAAAGTTTGTAGAATCATTTAAGAATGATCTTAAGTAATCCAAAGTATTTCTGAGTTTTTCTGTTGTATCACATCTAGAAAAACAGAATAAAGGCAAATTATGACCTGAGTTCATTTATTGATTTTTTTAATTGAGGCAGTAATATAAACACAATACCAAAGGAAAGAACAAAATCCTGAAGTTGAAACACATCCATAACCTATTTTTTCTACACTTAAAAAATTTTTTAAATGTACAGAAAAGTTGAAAGAATAGCAAATAACCACTCATATACCATCCCCTTGATCCAGCAATTAACTTTTTTTATATTTATGCACACTCTCATATACATACACATTTTTCTATACCATTTAAAAGTTGCAAATATAATGAAACTTCATCCCTAAACACTTCAACACCATCATCAGTCTTACTACTGTATCAATGTTAACTTTCTTAGCTGATATACAACCACATGCAAATTTCCCAATTATTCCCCAATTTCTTTTATAGCCGCTGTTTTCAATCAGGATCCAATCAAGGATCATGTGCTGCTTTTAGCTGTCATATTTCCTTAGTCTCTAGAAGAGTGCCCTGCCTTTTTCTTTCTTGACAATGTCATTTTTGGAGACCAGACCACTTGTTTTTGCAGAATGTCCATCTGTCAGATAATTTCCCTATGATTATATTTAGATCCAACACTTCTGACAAGATGTGTGTCCTTCATCATGTCTGTCTGTCCCTGTCCCATTATTGGTGGATTCCTATGGTTATAGTGGTGTCCACCATTTTCCATTTAAAGGCAATTCTTCCTCTTTGAAATAGTAACTACCTAAAGGATGATACCTTGAGACTATAAATGTCCAGTCCCCAACAACCTTTCACTCAATGTGTATTGTACACCACTTAAACTTCCTATTTTCCTCCTGCCTCAATATCCCCACAAATAAGCAATGAACATCCTACCCAGGAGACCAGGTCCACTAGCGATAAGTCTGCCCCCTGCCACAAGGTCCCCTTCTTGCCCTCCCCTGACTATGACTGAGTGACATCCACACACACCAATCTGACGTCCAGGGAAGGCACTTGCCCATGGGTCCTCACTCTCTCTCAGTTCCCCACCTGCTTAGTGGAGCCCACTCCCTGGGAGCTTCTCCCACATAGCTCCCTTTGTGGAATGCCATGCTTCCCTCTCTAGGACCTGAGAGTAAAATAAATCCTTTAATCTCCTATGCCTCTTCCAGTGGAAGTTCTATGGCCACGTTGGAATGATTTTTAAAGACCTCACAAGGAGGACATACTCCTGACAAGACACAATGGTTATAGCATCCATTGGTGATACCTGCCTGAATCAGTAACATCTGAAGATCCAAGATGGTGATTTTCTAATCCTATCATTCCTTCTACATTTATTGGCTATAATTCTTCTATAAAGAAGAGCTCCACACATGACCTTCTTATTTTCTGGACTTAGGATTTTTTGCATTTAATTCAGTGTGTTATAATCTGTTACTGTCATTACTCTTTCTGATCGTACAAACTTTCCCCATTTGGGCAGTAACCCCCTAAAGCTGGCTCTAATTTCCTTCTGACATGCCCCCCACAAGTCTCTGAGCATTTCCTTGCTTTCTGGCACAAGGTGGAACAGCTCACCCTGTTCTTACCCTATTCCAGACTTGAAATCAGCCATTTCTCCAGGGAGCCTTGGTGATAATAACCTGTTTTTACCAGTAAGTGATACAGTTTACTTTTCATAAGCAAGCAGACTTATTGGTTATTTTTACAAACCAATTTTCTGTTTGCAATATCTAGCCCTTAAAAATGAGAATCAAGAGTCACCATTTTCACCAGCAATATTAAAGATTTTCAACACTGAATATGTACTCTTTCTCTATAGATCTTTAACCTACTAAGTACAGATAATACATACACCAAGTATTATCATATATTTTTTGTGTACTATATATCAAATATATTTTGTGTACTATATGAACTAAAATGGTTCATAATGGAGCACACTAAGCTAATTTTAAAAACAAACCTGTGAAAACTCCTTCTTTGCACCTAACTACAAATAAGTCCTTATGATCTCTTTGTTGATATGATAAACTATCTAAAAGCCTGCAATTAGACTAAACGTTTAATTTCTATGAAACAGAACAATTTAGAAAGCCCTTTATTTCTTCCTAATGTGGAAAATAAAAAAGATTAAAATTAGGCTATTTTAGAGTCGGAAAAGACTTCTTCAAGAGAATGACACATAAGCTAAGAGTTGAGAGATAAGCAGGAACTAGATATTTTGGAGAGGTGGGAAAGGCTCTCTGACTATTAGGAACAGCATATGCAAAGGCCCAGAAGCAGATGGGAGTATGGTAAGTCCAACAGACTTAAAAGACAGCCACTGTCGCTGGAGTGGATAGAGGAAGTGGGAAAGAGGTATACGATGATGCTGAGAGGAACATGGGGTTGGGCTCATAAAAGGCTTTTGTGGTCCACAGTGAGGGTTTTTAAAATTACATCCTAGGACACAATGGAGGCCACCTGCCACTATGAGAAAGACCATGATCAGGGCTGCATCTTGACAAGCTCACTCTTGATCTCCATGGAGAAGGACTGGTGGGAAGGAAAAGAGATATTGAGAGCCAGTTAGAGATCTAGTGCCAGAATCCCAATGAGGGGGTCACAGGGACTAGAAAGATACACAAGAAAGCAGTAAACAGGAGTAAGTCTGGGAGGCAGGGCTGAATTCACACTATAGGGTTAGATTTTCTACTATAGGGTTAGATTTTTTTAATGGTGTGTATATAATAATATAATATTAACAATAATCGGGGAGGGTCAAAGAGGAGGGAAACTGGGTAACACAAAAACATAAGGTCGAGGTCCCTGTTCTTCACCGGAAAGAGGGTCAAGGACCAAAGCCATAGATTTGACTGGTAGTTTAGTTTAGTCCTGTCTAAGCAGAAGAAGAGCAGTTGTTTGTTTTAACAGATTCAAGAGCAGGAGGCACTCATTTAGATAACTACCCCATAGTTAAAAGAAAATAAAGTTAGCTGTAAACTCCAGGCAGAGCTATGAGAAGAAATGTGAAGTTCTGCAGCATGCCTGGGAGCAAGCCCAACATCCTGGCAAAAAGATGTCCCTATGTTTGAAAGATGCTCAGAGATCCTGTCTGGAATGCAGGAAATGAACAGTTGTTGCGCTTTAAACATAAAATACACAAGTAATATTACTAACTCTGGTACCCATTAAAAACCTGGGGTTGGGAGCTCACGTTGCCAATACAGAGTTTAATCTGCTTTAAAGGGTGTCTTGAACACACAAAGCCCCTGGACTGGCCCCTAATAGTGAAACAGGCTGCTGAGTCACCCTGTCCAGAACCACAGGTTGCCATCTAGTGGCCACTCAACATGCATATCTTCAGAGGACTCTAGAGCCTGGCTTGGGACATGTAAGCCACCAATGTGAACTCAGAAAGCAGTCACATCTTCAACTCAAGTCTTCCCACATGTTTCTGTGTACCATGTATAAAAAAACGAGTAGAAGTCACAGTGACAGTGCCACGCTTCTAAGGAACACCGTTTCCCAACACAAAAAATGCACACAATGTAAGATCATTTCTTTTTGAGTTTGCTGCTGTAACAGATTTGTAAGGACAGAAATCAATACAGTAATCACCGAAGGTTATAAAATCAGAGGTAGTTTTCCCCTATTACCCAGGAAAAGGCCTCTGCCCCTTCACTTAGTCATCCCAAAGGTATTTTTCCAGCCCACCATCAGTTTATTGCAGTTAGTTACAATTCTTTTTTTTTTTTTTTAAAGTTTAAGCACCACAATTAGCTTAATTCATCAGACCAGAACAGGAGCTGTGTCTTCTCTGGCAGGGGAATGATCTCTGGAGTTCAAGGATAGATGTTCCCTACCAGCTGCCGGCTTAAGTCCAAACTCTCATACCACCCCCGTCCTGTTCCAGGCTCACAGGCCCTAGGGAAGCCAAGCACACAATTCCTCTGAGAGCCCATGCATAAGCCATAAGCCATACTTCACCACCCTAGTTTAAGGATGCTACCAGAGACACCCAGGAAATGACAGAAATGATTAAAAACTCCGGTTTCACAGCCCATGGGCTTTCTGTTTCTACCACACTCCCATCATACAGTAACCTTTTTGTTTTGTTTTTTAACAGCATTTTAACCAAATATAATGAATGATCTGAATGTATCCCCCCGAAATTTTTAGGTTGAAATCCTCACCCCCAAGATGATGGTATCAAAAAGTGGTGCCTTTGTGAGATTATTAGGTCCTGGGGGCATAATCTTCATGAATGAGATTAGTTAAGAGACCCAAGGGTGCTTGTTTGCCCCTTCCAACATGGGAGGGACCCAGTTAGAAGGCACCATCTATGAATCAAAAAGCAAGCTGTCACCAGACACCAAAATCTATGGCATCTTGGTCTTGAACTTCTGGGCCTCCAGAGAAATACAATTCTGTTGTTTATAAGCCACCCAGTCTAAAACATTCTGTTATAGCTGCCTAAATGGCCTAAGACATATATGAATACATAAAAATATTTTGTTTTATAGTTGTTAATTCTAGTTTGAGATCAAAATATTTCATTAGATAGGTTTAATAAAATTAAAATGAGCAAAAATAGAAAAGAAATCCAAAACAGAAGACAAAATAGTTTAAAGATAGGCTACTTTCTGCCTTTAGAGCATATAAATGATTACTCTCTGGGCTTTCTTGTGGACTAGGTGCAAATACTTCACAAATACAATGCTTATTTAGTTACTTTACTGGCATAAAGAGAAGTGACCTTATTACTTCTGGATCTTTTGTCTGAATATTGTTTATAAGCCCCTCCTCTTAATGGACTATCTTACTCTTGGTTTTTGATTCTCTAGGGCCTGGAATACTACACTTGGCACATCACTGTCATTCAAACATTTGCTGAACAAATGACTAATCTAGAAAGGTTGGAAGGTGGGGGTGGGAGGGTAGGCAGAGGTTCTTAAACTTGAAGTTGGACTATTTTTGAACTACAAAGAACCTTAAAAGTTATTCTGAATAATTATCTCCACCTCATTGATGAGGACACCAACTTCAGGGTTTCATACCACAAAAAGCAAGCAGTTCCTCCATGCCTTTACAGTGGATCAGGCTTGTCGCTAAACCCTGAATTGCAAGGATCAAGTGGCAATCACCCTGAGAACCCACCTGCCACCACCTGCATCATACAAAGTGGCAAGCAAGGTTCCCAACAAACAGCCTGAAGGAGTACCCTGGACTCAGAACGCGGACGCAGACCTCTTCCAGGAAATTGCTTCTCACTTCCTAGGAGATATGGCCCTCAAAACACATGGGCAAGGTCTGGTATCAGGTAATATTCTTTTGTAGAAGGACATTCTTTTGTAAAGAACTTAGTACTATACAAACTGGGTATCACACCTTCTTAAGACAAATAAAAATGGACCTGAAAATGTTGATGGTGCCTCGTCTGAAGGCTTGAAATAAAATCCTGATATGCCCATGCATTCATCATCACAAGGACACTTTACAAAGCAGCCATCGGCTGCTCTACTCAGCAATGATGGCCAGGCACGGTGGCTTACGCCTGTAATCCCAACACCTTGGGAGGTTGAGGCGGGCAGATCACTTAAGGTCAGGAGTTTGAGCCTAGCCAACATGGCGAAACCCCCTCTCTGCTAAGAATACAAAAATCAGCTGGGCGTGGTGGTGCCTGCTTGTAATCCCAGCAACTCAGGAAGCTGGGGCACAAGAATCACTTGAACCCGGGAGGCGGAGGTTGCTGTGAGCCGAGAGCACGCCACTGCACTCCAGCCTGGGCAACGGGGACATTCCATTTCAAAAAAAAGAAAGAAAAGAAAAAGGAAGCAATGAAGAAAAGTGAGAAAAATAATGAAAAAACGAGTGAATAGGATTAAAATCATAAGGAGATGTTCCCCCAAAAGGACAAACAAATTTTAAAAGATTTCAGAGAATTTAACTCTAAAATTCTAGAACACACTCTGATAGGAAAGTATATTTATAAAAGGGTGGTTTGGCTTTTACCTAAAACTCATTTGTCATCAGATAATATTGTTAGAAAGAAGAATGTGATTTAAGAATCAGAAGTCTTCAGTGTTCTTCCCATCTCTGCCACATTCACACATCACCGATCCCCCTATGCCTCAGTTTCCTCATTTGTAACACGTTCAGGATAAAATCTGATCTGTCTTCTTCACAAAGTAGCTATGAGGCATTCAAATGGGAGAACAGTGAAGTCTTCATAAACTATTAAAGCACAATGCGAAAGCATTCTTAACAATAACAAATGGACAGTGATATTAAAAGTGGACAAATTCCAAAATTATTTAAATAAAACCATTTCAACTCCAATTTTAATCCAGTAAAAATCAAGATTATTCCTAAAGTGAAAAGAAAGTCATCCCAATTACTTTAGATTAAAATTACTATGTTAAGAATTAGCACTTCATCTTCAATGCTATTTGAACATTTAGTCATCCACTTCAACTGCATCTTTCAAGGCCTAATACAGAATGACAATTTGTTTTCTTGAATGAAACTGAGCAAACACACAACACGCAGGCGCATGCACACACGCACATATTGCATACACAAGGCAAATACATAAAACCACTGACTTTTCTTATCCTGGGTCAGGTTACACAAACCAAATCTTTATTAATTTTTTAAATCACTGGAGTAATGAAGTTTTAATTTTGCCCAAAGCTAAAATCAGAATATATAGAGATATCAAATATTTTAACTTACAAGTTATACGTTACTCAACTTTTTCTCACTAAGTATAAACCAGATGCCAATAAGTCTTTGACTTTTAAGCTCTAAAACTGCACCGTTCAACTCAATAGCCACTGGGCACATGTGACTACTGCACACTTGAAATGTGGCTAATACAAATGGAGATGGACCATAAAATACACCCCAGATTTTGAAGACTAACCATGAGAAAAAAGAATATAAAAATATCTCATTGATTTCTTAAGAACATTGATTACATGTTGGAATGAAAATATGTTGGATTGTTTGGGGTTAATAAAATAGATTAAAGCTGATTTTACCTGTTTCTACTTTTACATGTGGCTATTAAAAAATCTTAAGTTACATAGGTGGCTTTCTCATATGAGAAAATGTTGGTCTATTTCTCCTGGAGAGAGCTGCTCTACAGGAATACCAACACACTCTCTCGCTCCACATACACATATAGACACTTTATAAATCTGCCCAGAATAGTCCTCAAAATGGGTCTTAGTCTTCACATCTTTGGCCACTGGGGAAGCTTGGCCAGACCACCTGACTTCCTTCCACTCACTCAATCACCTCCTGAAGTCCTAGGGAGGAGGCAACCACCTGGGAAGGGCAGGGACCCCACTAGTGCAGCCTAGGACTTACTGGAGAGAAGTCATTCCTTTTAACCACTCCTGTAGAGTAAAATAACCCATGCTTTGTGCATCCAATTTCCAAGCTAGGACAAGCATAACTACCTGTTAAAAAAAATACACAATTAAAAAAAATTAGACAAATTAAAAAAGAATAAACAAATAGATCTGTCATTAATACATTAACGTTTTGCTAAATGCTTCTGTTCACAGTAGTTTAGTCACTGAAATATGAGCAGAGTTAACTTCAAAAATGAGTTCTAGCTTGGCAAACATCTTAAAAAGTTGACAATATAGTCTGCTGACAAGAGTTTGGAGAACCATGTATTCTCCTGATGCACGATAGTGGAGGTGTAAGGTGATCACCCTCTCCAGAGGGCAATATCAAATGTAAAACCAGTTATTGACAATTCCACCCATGGAAAGTTATCTTATAGGTCTACCTGTAAACTGACACAAAGATGAATAGTCAACAGTATTTACTGCAGTACAATTTGTAGCAGTTAAAGACTGAAAACAACCAAATGGCCATTAATAAGGGACTGGTTAAATACTTCTTTGCTGAATACATTCCATATAAAGGAATACTATGACACCACTAAGATGAATGAAGTAGAACTAGCTGGACCAATATGGAATAATCTCCAAGATGTATTAAGTGAAACAGCAAGGTGTAGAACAGTGTATTAAAACATAACAAGGTGGACAGGAGGAGACACACAGTGAAGTTGGAGCACACATACTTTAATGTTTGTGAATTCACTATATACACTGGTGGGAAATTATTTTAAAGTAGCCCCACATTCCACTTAAGACAGCACTATGCCTGGAATGGGCCCAGGGTCCGTGGCATGGTCCCATCACTTGTAAAGAAGGGGCAGGCCCCCAGGTGCCACCTGTACTTTTGTGACTCTTCTGAAACCATACAGGTTTCAGAAACGGTGACAACTCTGGTTTACGCCACTGCTTACTACTTTTTCACTTAGCTATTTTAGAGAAAAGATAGCACAGAGAACTGATGGTGAGTTTTAATAAATCCCTAAAGGTGTAAAGACAAAATGACATTTCAAAGGTGCACCCAGCTTTAAGCTATCTGGAATGCTACACAGGGACAGGGTTGAGGCCATGGGTGATTAGGACAAGAGGAGGAAGCCTTCCTTCTCATCTACCTCAAAGATCCTAGAAGAGGTGAGAAGTAACTAAAAAAGAAGGTCAGTCCTAAAAAGGTAAAGAAGAGGGACAAGGCCTTCTTAGGACCATTCTGCCAGCCACTCTGTAGAGCTGGTTATCTCTGGACAGTCATTCATATATAAAGAACACCCAAGTCCTAAATTGGGGATCAGGTATACTGTTAATGGGCTCTCTCTCTGTGTTGAAACAGAGGCAATAGGTAGAGAGACACATGTTTCTCCAAGGGCTAGGATATCCCACATTGGCAGTTAATTTGATCTCTTTACATAGAAACTACATTTCAGCTACTGAAAGAACCATTCAAAACCATCAAAACACCACCCCTGTGCCCATCTGGGTCAGATGATGGCTATGGTGAAAGGAACTAGGATGACATAAAAACATGATACATGAGGCAAGAAATCATTTTTAATGATTTCTGAGCCTCCGAGAGCCAACATGTCCACTAAAAACTCTAGAACAAGAGTAGTTAGGAGATTCAGAAGCTCTTCTTTTTAATCTGTCTGCCAATAAGCTAGTTTGTAGGCTAAAAAATCTCTAGCTTTGTCTAATTTACATCCAGCGGAGTAAAGAGAAGCTTTCTCTTGATGCTGACTTTATGGTTTTCCTCACTGGAAATTAGTATCAGTGAGAACCTACGAAATTTTTAGGATCTTTCATCAAATAAATTAGTACATAACAATTTTTTGAAAGTCATTAGGTATTTTTTAGATTAAAAAATTTAGATTACTAGGTAAATTACTAGGACTGATTAGTAATGACTGCTTAAAGGGCAATGATTGTTAAATAGGTTAGAAAGTGGTGACTTAAAAGACCAAGGGGCTACTAAGAATTTCCCAAAAAGATGGGGTTACAGTTCTTCAAATTATTCACACATTAGTGGATTTTCTCCTCATCCCTCAGGTTTCTAGGAATTCTGACTCTTGTATATCAATTTACCTAGGACAACTAACCAACTCACATTTTCTAATGCAAACTAGGTATTCTCAAACCATCTCTATTCTACTCTCTACCAAAAAGATTTAAAAATTCTACATAAACACTTGTTAAGTTAAAAAAAAAATAGTGAGGGTACAAGAACACACACACACAAGTATGAATGAAACATGGCTAACCAGCCAAAACAGAAACTCATAATGGGAAAGTTCATAAAAAAGAGACTTTCATAAGTTAACTAACAAGAAAGCTAAGTACTTAAATAAAGAATTTTGCTGTTATCTTGGTAAATGAACATAGACTTGAATTTTACAAGCCTGCTTAATTTCATAAGCTATAAATATCAGGCAAGGTGAGGGTTTTAAATACTTTAAATGTGCTTGCCCATCAATGCAGACAAGGCTTGAAAACACCGTATTTCACCACTTGTTTTACAAATGTTAATGTCTCTGAAACGGGAATGCATCCACAATTGACATAGCATGTCAGAGTTCATTTAGCAACATTTTTTCTTTCTTAGTGATATAAAATGATACAACTTCTATTGGTGACAGCTTGGAATTGAAGTACATACAGTATAAATATTTGGATAATATTCTCTTTTTTTTTCTTTTTTGAGACAGAGTCTCACTCTGTTGCCCAGGATGAAGTACAGTGGTGCGATCTCGGCTCACTACAACCTCCACCTCCTGGGCTCAAGCGATTCTTATGCCTCAGCCTCCTGAGTAGCTGGGATTACTGGCGCACATCACCACGCCTGGTTAATTTTGGTATTTTATTAAAGATGAGGTTTCACCATGTTGTCCAGGCTGGTCTGAACTCCTGACCTCATATGATCCACCCACCCACCTCGGCCTCTCAAACTACTGGGATTACAGGCATGAGCCACTACGCCCGGCCTACATACTTGGATAATATGGTCTTTTAGTCTTTAATAGGATTCTAAATTTTAAGGCTATTTCTATTCCTACAGAAATGGAGTTTTTTGTTTTTTTGTTTTTTTTTTTGGAGACAGAGTCCTGCTGTCGCCCAGGCTGGAGTGCAGTGGCATGATCTCAGCTGCTCACTGCAACCTCCACCTCCTGGGTTCAAGCGATTCTCCTGCCTCAACCTCCTAAGTAGCCACACCCGGCTAATTTTTGTATTTTTAGTAGAGACGGGGTTTCGCCTTATTGGCCAGGCTGGTCTTGAACTCCTGACCTCAGGTGATCCGCCTGCCTCGGCCTCCCAAAGTGCTTGGATCACAGGCGTGAGCCACCATGCCAGGCCAGAAATAGAGTTCTAAAGGACTCATAACTGCCAAAAAAGAATGACAATAATTATCTTTTACTGAGTACTGGTATTTGGGGGTGAGGAAACTTGAAGAGCTGTGCCTCCCTTTCTTCTTCAGTTAGAATCAATGTCAGTGCTCTCCCATCCTGGACAGGCTTTTCTGCCTCTGAGACTAAATGCTCAGCTCATCTTTTACGTATCAGCAAGCCCTTTGTCTCCTAATCTTCTCAGCTTCTAACTTCAAGCCCAGGCCCTGCTGCCACTCCTCTGTCATACACTTACTACGGTACCCCATGTGGAACCTCCGGAGCCCCTCTCAAGCCCAACTCACTCTCAGCCCTCTGACTACACTGTTTAGAAAACACTCTGCCAAGCTTGGCCCAGCTCTCATAGAAAACCTCCTTCTTAAATTCAATGTAATGGTCTTTTCTTGTGCCTATGGCCCAGTCTATGGCAAAATACTTTTGACCCAGGTGTCCCCAAACCTTCATGCCAAGTTGGGTAATTTATTGAAATACCTGAACTGGAATACATTTAAAAAAAAAAAAAAAAAACAAGATAAAAATCTATGTAATAAGTGAAAGACATTCCAAAGGCTCTTTAGAAAATTTAAAGCATTGCTGGGGGCTGAGATAGATGAGAGAAGCACAGAAATGGTAAGGGTAAAATAAAAAGTTTAAAGAAAAAAATGTGAATTTTGCTAGTTTCTGTAAAAGCATGACATACATTCCTGGGCACCAGATGTCTTGCAAACAGCCTGAATGAAGGGAATGATCTCTTGAGATCTCTTCCAGATCATAAATTCATTTAGGATCTTGGATATATTTGTTAAACTGGAGCTAATGTAATATCAAACTGCATAGTTAATGAGGCAGGGCATGTGTATAAGCATAGTTTTTCATTTTAGTATAAGAGAGGTGATGTGGGAACAGAAAAAATATTCAACAACATGCTAAGAATTAGGCAAAAATAATTAAGCCTATAAAAATCACTCTAATTAAAAATAAATACCTAGGGCTTTTACATTATAAAAAGCAATCATGGCCGGGTGCTATGGCTCACGCCTGTAATCCCAGCACTTAGGGAGGCTGAGCCGGGCGGATCACAAGGTCAGAAGACAGAGACATCCTGGCCAACATGGTGAAATCTCGTCTCTACTAAAATACAAAAAACATTAGCCAAGCATGGTGGTGCACACCTGTAGTCCCAGCTACTCAGGAGGCTGAGGCAGGGGAAATCGCTTCAACCCGGGAGGCGGAGGTTGCAATGAGCCGACATCATACCACTGCACTCCAGCCTGGCGACAGTGAGAGACTCCGTCTCAAAAAAAAAACAAAAGCAATCACTTTCTGAGCTGAATTCAATTGGAAGTAAAAGATCTGTGAAAAATTTTTGATGATTACAATCTACTCAAAATCATGATGAATAATTATAAGTCCTAGACTGACTCTACATTAGGCTGAAACAACTACTGAGGGGCACAAAGGTACACAGCGTACAATGTGGTCTCCAGTTGATCTGTCATTGCAGGCACATGTGCCCACACACCATTTTGTAAGCATCTGGCTTACTGTACCTTTTACATACAAGAAATTAAATGAGAGAAAAAATAACTGTAGTTACACCATATCACTTACAAGAATGGAAAATCTGCTTATAAGTCAAACTAGAATTAGAACTTATTTCTTAGATTGCTTCATAAAAACTAACATACCACTACTTTTTAATTATTTACTTACTAAAGAACAAAGATTTAAGTATGAAAAATAACCAACTGATTCACCGAACTCAGTAAGTTAGACTCACGTTTTCTGGTTCAACACCAATGTCTTCACAAAATTTCTCCATGCCTTCAGGGCCTACAACATCATCAGTTCCTGTGAAATACAGTCTTATGTAAATTAAATCTGACCATGCACACTATACTATTACCACTGTAGTAGTAGTATACTGTCAACAAGTAAGACTTAAAGGCCATTAACTCCTTTTGGAAAAAAAAAATCAAGTCTAAGTTGAAAAGTATTCTGGAATTTCAGTATCTTTAAAGGACTCTACTTTGTACAATCATTTAAATCAACTTATCACCATGTCCTTCAATCGTTGGAATATGGTATATAGCATTTGTCTAAAGTTAAGGCTGAATTCAATTCCTGCTCTTTAAAACAGCTTAATGTTCTACTCTTACTTGGGTAATAATTTCAATACATAAAATAACTTTTGGAAACATAGCAAAGAACCACATAATAGTCTCTATAAAATTAAATATGAAAAAACATAAATGTTTCTTTTACATAGAAAAAAATCAAGTTATCACTCTGTTCTTGATAAAGTCAGTAAGGCCCCCTTTTCCGTTCTAGCATTAGCTCTGATTGTTCCTGAAGCGTCCACACATTCCATCTCAAATTTATCTCCCCTTCACTTTGTAACCATTGGAATTTGGTTTCTTCTTCTCCTAGCTCTCCACTGAAATTCTTTTTGCCAAGGTCTCCTAAATGTCAAATCTAACAGACAAATTCAGTCTTTGTTTTATCTGACCATTGTATGAGGTCTGAAAATCTGAAGCAGTTCTTTCTTCACAAAACTGTCTCTTCCCATGGCTTCTTGAAGCACCCTCTCTCATCTGGCTTTCCTCCTTCCTCTCCTCTTTTGGCTTCTTTATGGGTTCTTCTGCTTCTCCCAGATGGTTAAATTTGATGTGCAAAGATTCATCCTTAAACCTCTTCTAGTGACTGCTATATACTTTATTCCTAGGAAATTTCAACCATACTCAAGGTGTCAGGTCCTACCCAAATGTCTTTCTAGATCACACTTTCTCCTTACTTTTGAACTACTTGCCTCTTTATCACTAGCTGCTCCACCTCCTGTTTAACTGCCATAACTACACTCATCTGCTTCAAACCTACTCCTCCTGCATTTCACATTTTCAAACACTGCCTCACTAAAACGGAGCCCAGAGTCTCTCCATATCAGACCTGCTTATCCTCCTGTATGCTGTCCTAGCTGGTGGCACACCCAGAAATAGAAACCCGGGAGTCATCCTGTATTCCTCCTTTCTCTCACACCCAATGAATTACCAAGTGTACTACCAATTTCACCTTCTAATTATTTCTTAATTGCACCTCTCCTGCACCACGCTCTTTCAAGGCTTTATTCTTGACAACTACAGCAGTCTCCTCATGATCTCCAGAGTCTTCTCCCCCTGACCCACCCTGCAAACAGCCACTGAAGGGATCCACTTCAAACACAATCCCATGCTGGCTTAAAATCCTTCAATGGCTCCCTAGAGCCAAAAGATAAAATCCAAAGCGTTTGGCTTATCACATAAGGTTCTCTATGTTCTAGTGCCTTTCTTCCCTCTTCAGTCTTGTATCTTTCTAACTGCAAAACAAGTTTCTCAGAAATAACTGAATCAATAGAGATTGCTGGATGAATAAAAATTAAGGTCCAGAAACACCTACTTACCTGTGGCTTCACTCTGCACCACCACCGAACATACACCCAGCACGGTATTAGTCTTTGTGTCTCTGCCTATCTTCCTCTAGTCCCCTTCCTGTCCCCTCCTCTCCCTTCCCCCAACTCCCCTGGCTAACTTATTCAACCTTTAAGACTGAGAGCAAAGGGGTAGTCCTCTCAATCTACCCACCTGCAGAGGCTGGGTCAGGCAGTCCTGTGACCCCTCACAATTCTAGGAATGGTTCTCACACATTCAGCACACTGCATTCAAAGTCCCAGCTCATCTGTCTTTCCCTCTAAACTCAAGAGCAAGAGTTCTTTTATTCTTCTGACAAGCTCAGCATACCATCTGGCATAGAGTAGGTGGCCCAATAAAAATTGAATGAAGGAATAAATGAATGACTGAATACCAGAATATAGGAAACGCTCTACAATCCTCCCATACCCTCTAGATCTAGCAAGTCACAAGTCCAGCAGAATTCACCTTCTTAGTATGTATCCATTTCATTCCCATAACATTTGCTAGACACATCCTGGAGCTATGCACTGCAGTAGTTGCCTAGGGTGCAAATGGTCCCTGACTTCCATGAAGGGCGACAAAGTACAGAAGTAACTTCAATACAAAGTAACAAGAAGACTTTCACTTAACACAAAGTATAAGGTGGCTGTTCTTAACAAAGGAGGAACATTAAAGTCACCGGGAGCTCCTGCTGGAAAGTCTTATGTCATTTTTCTGCTTCAAATCCTTGGCTCCCCCTAAAGTTCAAACTCAGGCCCTTCCTCATAATCTGGCCAAAGCAAATACCTTTTTCTTGTTGCCATTATTTTCCTTTTAATCACAAATGTTCTACTTTGTTACACAATATTTTGCTTCATATATTCAAATCTATTACTTTTTTCTGGGATTTTGTCCCCTTTTATCCCCTTTTTATATAAATGTATAAACATAAATTTAAAAATATAAATTTATATATAAATATATGTATATTTATATATTCCTAGTTTTCTTATCTTGATTATCAGAAGAAAACTAAATAATATTTTAGTTTTGTACATTAATACATAAACATGATACAAAGTTTCATTTGAAAATAAAAAATAAAGATGTTCCAAAAGTGAAGTTGTCCCCTCTAACTCCTCCCTACTCTGCAGAGACAACTATTTATTAAAGAGCTTCTTTAACAACACTTCCCAAAATAAGCCATCTATAGAATTGTATATGCATGGAATATATACACATTTATTTAGTGTTTCTAAGTTTGCCCAGGCAATTCTCTTTGGCCTTCCAAGTGTAAAATAATTTAATCATTTCATCTGCAATGATCATTTCTCTCTCCTCCTTCCCAATATTTACATTCCTTGTTTCTTTCTCTTGTCTAACAGCAGTGGCTGGTAGCTTCCAAAACAATGGCAAGTAAGAGTAGTGAGAGTGGACATTCTTATCTCATTCTTGACTCAAATAGGACATTTAGCATTTTATCATACATATATTGCCTGCTTTCTTTGGTTTGAGAGTACATATATCCACATGTGCACATTCATGTGTGTATTAGACACACTACACATCAATTCATTCAGATGATAAAATATTCAAATAGAGAAGATACAGAGTAAAATAAACAGTAAAAAAAGAAAGTTGCCTTCTCCCTTTCTTTATCAGATAGACATGTATGCTCCTGGACCTTTTTGCTATATATGGGCAAATATATACTAAAATGCAGTTTTCAAATTTGTTCATCTACACACATGGGTTTGTGAGGTACTTATAATTCTACACATTGCCTTTTTCACTGACTGTGTCTGGTAATCTTCCTGTGACAGTACCCATACATTTACTTCATTCTTCTCAGCTAATATTAATACATTTTATGTTATCCCATTGTAAGTGTACATATGTGTTTATTTATATGAATAAAAGTTCTTTTCATCATTCTCCTAAAGTATTTAGGCTGTCAGATTAAAGAATAATTATTCTGATAAGGAAATATTCATCTATTCCTATTTTGTTAAGAGGTGTTTTTTTTTTAGCAACAGATACTTTTTGGTATCTACTGATATGGCTTATTGAGAAGCAGTTGCATAGAGCTGGCGGAAAAGTTACTTTGTAATTCTTTTAAAATTCCTCTCTCTTTGGTTTCTATTCTTCCTGATTTAAAAAAGCTCTTTCTGTGCAACTTATTCTTTTATTTATTTATTTATTTTTTGAAACGGGGTCTGGCACTGTCGCCCAGGCTGGAGTGCAGTGGTGCAATCTCGGCTCACTGCAAGCTCCGCCTGCCGGGTTCATGCCATTCTCCTGCCTCAGCCTCCTGAGTAGCTGGGACTACAGGTGCCCGCCACCACGCCTGACTAATTTTTTGTATTTTTTAGTAGAGACAGGGTTTCACCTGTTAGCCAGGATGGTCTCGATCTCCTGACCTCGTGATCCGCCCGCCTCGGCCTCCCAAAGTGCTGAGATTACAGGCATGAGCCACTGCGCCCGGCCTGTGCAACTTATTCTTTTTTTTTTTTTTTCTTTTGAGACGGAGTCTCGCTCTGTCACCCAGGCTGGAGTGCAGTGGCACGATCTCGGCCTGACCTCGGGATCCGCCCGCCTCGGCCTCCCAAAGTGCTGGGATTACAAGCGTGAGCCACCGCGCCCGGCCCTTGTGCAACTTATTCTTAAGCCTAGCAAGCTGCCTGCATTTGCCATGCCTCTGCACATGGCTTGGGTGTTCCCCGGCTTCCTCTACCCCTCGTGCATCCTCCAATCTGGCTACTGCCTTCTCTTTCTGTCAGTGTTCACGACAAAGATAATGTTTCTCTACTTATTTGCCTGTTTCCCACACGGGAAAATGAACTCCGAGCACGGTGCTTCTGCTGACTGCACCCAAGACCTCAACAAAGGTCTGCTGAGGTATCCTTTGCAGTGGTTACGTAAGTTATTAATGCTTTTTCTTTTTTCCCAATTTTATATAGTGTTGCTGTACTACTTATAAATACATGTGTCTGTGTGTTTTAGAAGAGCAAGATTTTAGAGTATAATTTGCAATGGCATGACTGTCAAAGTAATATCTTATCCAGAATAGGTTAAAATATAGTTTGCCAATCACCATTATTGAAATGCTACCAATAACCCTGCCATCTAACACTTTCTTTTAAGAGATGGGGTATTACTATATTGCCCAGGCTGGTCACAAACTCCTTAGCTCAAACGATCCTCCTACCTCAGCCTCCCAAAGTGTTGGAATTATAGGTGTGACCAACTGCACCCAGCCCTAACACTTTTCTTCTCATCTCTCCCATGCACACATTTAAATCTAGTTGTAATCGCATGATTTGTTGGGATTCTAGTTGTATTTTACACTAAATTTACCTGTAGAATTAAGGTAATTACCTCTGTCAAGCAAGCTAACAAATACACCACTGGCTAACACAAAGTAAGTTAGAAGTGAAGTTTGAGAGAGGTTTTTCTTTTCTTTTTTTTTTTTTCACTTGTATCTAAAATAATAAGCTATAAAATGCCCTAGGTGACAAGATACTGGAGGTACATCTGGTAAGGCTGATATATTGACAATAATCCAGAAAGAAGTGGTCCTTCCACTTTCCCTGCCATCTTAAGTAGGGGCCCCTAACTAAAGATATTTGACCTTTTCATGATGGCCCCATAATTACAGCATGCCACATCATGGAGACAAATGGGGCCCACATGGTCTCTTAGGTAGTTTTTAACATCTCTTCCTTCGCTATCAGACCAGTTTATTATTTGTTGCAACTTTCCATGACTGACTTTATTTTTGGTAAACCAAACAATTCTGCTATAGAACTTAACCCAAAATAGACTAAGGGCCTACAGTCAGGACTTGTAGAACTATTATGACCTATGTATGCGAGCTTTGGTATAACTGTAAAACCAATGTTGACACCTGTGTATTTGGTTTAATTCCTTATTCTTAGATGTATTTCAGAAAGTGGAAGTTATTAGATAAATTATGTAAACTGGTTGTCTTCATTCTTTTTTTTTTTTGAGACAGTCTCGCTCTGTTGCCCAGGCTGGAGTGCAGTGGCGCAATCTTGGCTCACTGCAACCTCTGCCTCCCGGGTTCAAGTGATTTTCCTGCCTCAGCTTCCCGAGTAGCTGGCACCTCAGGCGCATGCCACCATGCCTGGCTAATTTTTTGTATTTTTAGTAGAGATGGGATTTTGCCGTGTTAGCCAGGATATTCTCGATCTCCTGATCTCATGATCCACCCGCCTTGACCTCCCAGTGTTAGGATTACAGGCGTGAGCTACCATGCCCAGCCTGGTTGTCTTCATTCTAATGAAACAAAATGGGATTCCAGGTTCAGATCAAGGTCTAAATAAACACTTCCCCTGAACCTCCCAGCTGATCCTTTCTAAAGTCACAGAGAGCTAAAGTACCAAAGTGCAAAAGGGAGTAAACCTACAACCAGAGAACAGGAGGAAAAGCTCCCAGCGAAGAAGGGTTTATTCATTACATTTCTGGAGATCAGAAATTGAGCTGGTGGAGATTTTAGAAAGTGAGAAGCTGCATCCTAGAATGTGCAGAGGATGACTGGGGTTAACTGGCCAGACAGAAACTTGGAGGAGCTGGGCTCAGGCCTCAGGAGCCACGGAAAGCAGAGGGCAAGGTACAAAGTGGAACTGAGAATTCTGGAAAGAGCTGAAGGTCCATCCACGTGAAATAATCACACACCAGGCCCCCGCTGCCCCTCCACTCCACTCTACTCCAGATTAAAAGGCAGGGAGTCAGCATTTATCCTCAGCCCAAACCAGCCTGCTCTCTTCTATGGAAAATGAACATGGCTCAATTTCATTTACAAGCCCTCTTCGTGCTGGTATCTAGGGGGCCTGTGGCATCACAGCCTGCTCCCACAGACTCATCCTACAGCACAACCTGTTAGTCACACTGGTTCTTCTCACGATTCATTTTTCTTGACTAATACTGACCTACAGTTTCAGTTAATGTGGTTGAGAAACACAAAATGAAAACACATGCCAATGGGGCTTTCAGTTATTCCCAATGCCAGTTATTTTCCCTATGGACAAGCTATAGCAAAAGGGGGAAAAAGAAGGGGATGGCTAAAAATAGGAATAGTCACCTCTACACAAATTTCTTGAAGGGATGAGTTAAAACGAACGACTTAGCAGGGATTTCAAGGAACTTAAGTAATGTAGCTTAATCTTTATGTCCAAAATGTCACCTTTCTAAAGTCAGAGAAAGGCAAAGAAGAAGAAAAGTCATACCTTGCTATTTTCTTGGCTTATATTATGAAAAAATCTGTATTTGCTTATAAAGGAAGGTACATCAAGAAATCAGAATAACTATGCTATGGTGATGGGATTAAGTGTACTTTTTCTTTAAAATTTCCTTCTTATAAAACATTTTCATAACAATAAATGTGAATCAATATAGGAAAGCAAGAGATCTTCATAATCAGCGTGATAAGAATATGAGAATGCTCTTCATTCATTCAGAACCTATTTACAGAATATCTGGTAAAGTGTCAATTACTTTTGTTTTCTGGAGACAGAGTCTTGCTCTGTTGCCCAGGCTGGCACAATCTAGGCTCACTGCAACCTCTGCCTCCCAGGTTCAAGTGATTCTCCTGCCTCAGCCTCCTGAGTAGCAGGGATTACAGGTGCATGTCACCACGCCCAGCTAGTTTTTTGTATTTTAGTAGAGACGGGGTTTCACCGTGTTGCCCAGGCTGGTCTCGAACTCCTGAACTCAGGCAATCCTCCTGCCTTGGCCTCCCAAAGTGCTGGGATTTCAGAAGTGAGCCACCACGCCCAGCTGTCAACCACTTTTACTAGAAATTCTAAAGGTTTCCAAGAGATTCGGGTTGAATGAATCAAACAAATTCATGTTTAATTTGTCTGTAAACATGAAAACAGACAAATGCTAACAGCATCCATGTGTCTGCACTAGTGTCCATGCCCCGCAAACAAAATCCAGATCAAACTCATTAAAGGAATGACAGAGAATCCATTAGAAAGATGTTGGGGTAGCTCACAAAAGTCCAAAGAAGAACTACAGGAATCTGAACTATAACCTCTCAAGTCCTCCACCAGAAGAGAAAGACATGATCCTCCCAGCTTCAATCTGAAAAGCCCTGTGAAGATTTTTCTGACTGGCCTGGCCTGGGTTATGTGCCAGCCACCTAGACCAATCTCTGTGGCCAATAGGGGCAAGGCTCTTATCACAAAAAGGGTTGGGTGGGAATAGGAGAAAAATAGCCAGATCAGGCTACAGGGGGAATTCCTCATTTTGATACCAATAAAAGGGAACCAAAACAAGTTATAACAAGTTATAAACACTATCCTGTGGAAGTTCAGAAAAGGCTACTAAGGTAATTAAGGGTTTAAAAGTTGTAAGAGCATGTCAGATGGAAAAGCAGAGAAAATCATTTCAGGCAAAAGCACAGGGAGTTCACTGTCTTTTACCCTGCAGATAGCAGGGATTTTTTTGGCCAGGAGATAGGGTTGGGATTGGAGGGGAGTGGCTGGGGTTGTTAAGGAATGTATGTGTGATCTGCTCAGCTTAGTTTTAAAAAAATAAGACAACAGTGGTACATGGCAGGTTGTCTGGAGAAGAGATGACAGGAAAATTGGTTTGAAGGTTGCTAGAATAGCCAGTTGATAAGTTATAAAAGAGCCTGAAATATGGTGAGAAAGAAGAAAGGTAAAAGAGCCTTCAGCTTGAGTTTGTTTGAAAATTTTTCCTTTTCCTCTTTTACACCACACAAAGCCACAATAACAAACAAGCCTCAGGTTGCAAAATTATATTATCCAACCAATTATAGTAAGTTGCAAAAAGAAAGACTAAATTTAAGACATTTTCAGTGACAAAACATTTTATGCCAAATGATCTTTCCGAATAGAAACACTTAATATAAAGAAATTTCACTGCACTAAGTAAAGGTTCAAAGCAGCAAAGCTTATTTTAACACAGGTGCTTTGACCAAATAATCACCCATTATCAGCATTCCAAATAGGTTTCCTAGCAATCCAAAGTATTTCTCCCAAGTCATTTCATCTTTTCAGTTCCTTCCTAGTGTTCTGAATTATTTGGCTTAGCTGCTGGCTATAAAATAGGCCATTTGGTGATTTGTTACAGCTATGTCCCTCTCCCTCTCTCTAACAGGGACACACACACACACACCCAAATTTGAAACGTACACATTTTTAAATTTTTTAATCATCTCTAAGGTACTCCTTATTGTCATAAGGATCAGTCTTAGATGATAAAAATGATTACCTACCTGCATATTCATAGAACCATTCCAAGCACCTTTTACTTGAAAAGGCTTCTTCTTCAGTCTTTATTCTAGTTGAATCATATTTTCTATACATGCTGGAAATTGAAAAAACAGTTTTAAGTTATTTAAAGATACTGAGTTCTTTTAAGTAGCAGATAATTTATATTCTTTTACCCAAACCAGACATCTATTCAATCGGAATTTTAAGTATATTTTAAACATTTTATTTCCTGCATTTGCAGGCTTCAGCTTTTAACTACAGTGTTTAAACACAGTCACTCCTAATATAGAAGTGGTAAGCACTTAATACAAGTTTTTCTCTGATTAACAAATAATCAGTAAGAACTGAACAGAAAAGGTATTTGATATACTCCCTTCTACCTCACTAGCCAGAACTAACTACAAAATAATGGTGAGATATGGCAAGAAATGTCTTGCCTACATTTATTAATGTAGCCTACAACTCATGTCTGACTTCTGTCTTACAAGTTAGGCTGGGCACAGAACACAGTCTAAGGAAGAATCTCTCAATATTAGACAACTCAAGAGAACACTAAGCAAATAAAAAGAAACATCAAATCATGTCCAAGCTTCCAGGAAAAAAATAAACTTTGATGTAAGGTTGACAAAGACAATATCCCTTGGGTGGTTTCTTAATTAGTATAACCTTAGAAACCTCAGGAGACAGAAGTATAGAGAATCCAGCTTCTGCCTTTTTCTTCTAATTCTAGCCTTGTGGACAGCCCAGCATAAACTGGAGAACTGAATCAGGAAGCACAGCAGCCTCCTGTTGCAACTGTGACCTTCCACAAAAATGACATACTTCATAATAACCAGGGGGAGGAAGGTGATCCTCCCTACATGGAGAGGGAAGAGGAGGCAATAGCTTTAAAATGATGATCTGGATATAAAAATTACAAGTATATACATTTTTGTATCCCTTATATATAAATTACCTAGTGGTGTATATAAGCATTTACAAATACAGTTTTTATTTTCATAGTATGTAAGAATATGAAAATAATATTTGGTAATTCCCCAGTATATGCAGGGGACTGGTTCCAGGACCCCCACCTATACCGAAATCTGCACATACTCAAGTCCCCCAGTCAGCCCTGGAAGACCCGTGTATACCAAAAGTCAGTGCTCCATACAGGTGGGGTTTCACATCCCTCAATAGTATATTCTCCATCTCTGTTTGGCTGAAAAAAAACCACAGAAGTAGACTTGTGCAGTTTAAACTTGTATTGCTCAACAGTCAACTGTATAATCCTTTTTTTTTTTTTTTGTATTATACTAAGTTTTAGGGTACATGTGCACAACGTGTAGGTTTGTTACATATGTATACATGTGCCATGTTGGTCTGCTGCACTCACTAACTCGTCATTTAACATTAGGTATATCTCCTAATGCTATCCCTCCCCCTTCCCGGGGGACCGGACAACAGGCCCCAGTGAGTGATGTTCCCCTTCCTGTGTCCATGTGTTCTCATTGTTCAATTCCCACCTACGAGTGAGAACATGAGGTGTTTGGTTTTTTGTCCTTGCGATAGTTTGCTGAGAATGATGGTCTCCAGCTTCCTCCATGTCCCTACAAAGGACATGAACTCATCATTTTTTATGGCTGCATAGTATTCCATGGTGTATATGTGTCACATTTTCTTGATCCAGTCTATCATTGTTGGACATTTGGTATAATTCTTTTTTATTGAACATTGATTCACGACCTAGACACTCACCTGACTATCAGTATATACCTCTGATTAGTCTGGGTTTTAACACCAAAAAAAGAACATGGTTATAATAAGGTGTTAGGTTACTGAAACTGCAAACCAGCAGTTTTGTATTTCTTCTATAAAAGGTAACCATACCATCTAGAAACAAAAGCGGATACCGGCCAAGTGTTCAAATAGATATGTTCTAATTCTGGGCCCAGGCATTCCTATCTCAGCTCGAAGCCTGTAAATGGTCAATAACTTGGAGACACTATAATATATGAATTATTCAAAAATACATAAAAAAGAACCAAGAGCATACAATGGAATACCATTCAGCAAATAAAAAGAATGATATACTGATATATGCTATTTCATGCAAGAATCTCAAAAACATCATGCTTAGTGAAAGAAGCGAGACACAAAGACCATATCCATAAAAGGGAAATCTGTCGAGACAAAGTAGATTAGTGGTTGTCTGGGGCTGGGAGTGACTGAATGGGCATTAGGGATCTTATTGGGATAATGGAAATGTTCCATAACTGGTTTGTAGTGATGATGTGTACAACTCAGTTAACTTAATAAAAATCACTAAACTGTACACTTAAAATGGATGAATTTTATGGTATGTAAATAAAGTTGTTTAAAAAAGAAAGGCCAAGAATGAAACTCAGAAACTGCAACTACACTGCCAGTTTCAAATCTGGCTTTATCATACTATATTTTATTAGGCTATGGTGAGAAAATACTAAGTGCTATAAAGTCACAAAATGTTATATGATTGTTAGAATTTAACAATTCTGATAATAACATCCACACCACCAAAAAAGTATCAAAGTAGCCTGCCTTTGTAAAGTTGAAAAATCACTGGCCTAAAGATTGCTGGTGATTATTTTCTAAATCACTACTATCTTCTTTTAGATAATATTTTCTATTCATTTGAGATATAAACAATGACATTATTTTTACATTTTCAGAGTCTTTCTTACTCCTCTGAGTTGTAGTATACAAAGAATCACAGCAAGAAAGAAACAGAAAAATCTCACTTAAATTCCCTGGATTAATAGATGTGGAAATTCTGGCCCATTAGTGATGTGACCCACAAAGCCAGAATGGGGAAAGATGGAGAAAGGTAGAAAAGACTAGACAACGACATTCGTTCATCGTTTCTAAAACAAGGAAGAAAAAACTACTTACTAAACGGTGGGTGAAACAATAAAGATGTCTGAAATAAACGAATCTAACAGGCGCTTGGAGTTACCAAAATTAATAAGTTCACTTATCTAAAAGAGAAGCAATTTAAAGAGTCTTGCTTTCACAGTTCTATCGAATTCTCACCCATATGAGAATAAACCTCAGCTTGGCTGATACTCTGGGTAGGCACAGACCATTAAGTAAAGGCAGATCTCTCCAGCTCTGTGGTTGAAGTGAATGAGTGAGACCCGCTTAAAGAACAAGAGACCAATTCTGTGGTCCTCAGCAGGCACAGACAGCAAGGCTTTAAAAGGAAAGAAATCAACTCTGCACAAGTTTTGGGCAATCAATGGATTAAGATAAAACTTTAACTTCTAAGAATTCAAATTACCTAATTTGTTTTTATGTTTTTAAACTAAAACACAAAATAAACATAATTAAATAATTACATTTTGAAAAATCCACTGGCAAAGCCCATTCCACTTGGCATTTGCACACTTAGAAGACCCACACTAAATTAGGTAGAAATGTGCATCTTCGACATATGTATCACTGATTCTGATCTACTGTCTCTACATCATACCTATCATGTCTACTTTTCTTGGCAGATAAATCATCTCCAGAGGCAGGTCTTCTCTTTTTCCTTGGTGGCATCACTTTATTAAAGCAGTCTGAAGAACTGCAAGACCGCAGACTTCCTACAAAACAAATTCAAAGGGCACAAAATTAAGGTATGCTACATCCTAACTCTGTACTTCCAAAGAACAGTACTGCTAATTTAAACACTTCCACAGCTTGTATTGTAAATAATTTACATGGTAAAGAAAAGATGGGCTTTTAGTTCCTTTTTGAAAAAATGTTATGGTCAAGAAATAAACCTAGCGATGACACAAATAAGTTAATACTTCCACCAACCCAAATCACACCAGAAATAGAAGTTATTATAATTTCAGTTTACTCTCCAAAAATACTAATCTAAGTCATCTAACCTTTCTGTTTCTCTTATACGTCAATGTTCTCTCAAAACGCACTGCAGTGCTATCTCATGTACACACTTCATGAAACAAGGTCAGCTCAACAAGTAACCCTGACTTTAAAATACACGTAGGCACATCAGTCCCAGCAGTCTTAAGCTTCAAGAGATATCTGATTTAAAAAAAAACAGGATTTGGGGTTTTTTAAGCAGAAGTCTGACATGACCTTGAGCAAAATGTCCACAACAATTTTGTTTGTTTCTGCCACTGGAAGATTTTGCCACGTTCAGTCAGGGTTTTCAGTTAGGAAACATAACTTTCATTTGGTAATTGTCTGATACTAAAATGTAATAACAGATAATAATAGCCACTGAACACTTATTGAGGTCTTACTTTGAACCAGGCCCTGTTCTTAACACTTGCATGTACTAACTCATTTAGGTTCACAGTTTCCATGAGGAAAGAACTATTATTGCCTTATGCAGATAAGAAAACGGAAGCGGAGGGGGTTTAGGCAAACGGCAAAGCCAGGATTCGAATCCAGGCAGTCTTGCTTCAAACCGTCTTAAATTATAAATTACAAGACAACTATAAGATGATTAAAATACCATCTTGGTACAAGTGCCCTCAAATATATTATGTCATTTTGTTCCTACAATAATCATGAATGACAGGCAGGGCAAAGAAAATTATTTCTACTTAATAGGGAAAACTAAGGCTTAGGCATTCGACTGACCTCCTGAGGTCTCAGGAGTGAGAAGTGGTGAATTCTGAACCCCATGCCTTTCCTCCTTGCACAAGCCCTTGGTTGAAGGCCCAGGGCTCTCAGGGAGTGATGAGGACAGGAGAGCGTGAAGGGTGCTGGGGACTGAATGATCTGCAGTCAATGAGTGAGTTCCAGTTCTTCAGCTATGTGGTTCTATCAGTCACTAACCTACTTAGGGTCTCTCATTCACCATTTGAAGAATGAGAATTGTTAGATAGCTACCTCTCAGGAGTTTTATGAAGGAAAAAATATCGATTCATTAAGAGCTTAGGCGCCAAGTGCTGTGTTCGGGTGTTGCTGAAATAAAGAAATCACTTCCCAGCAGCACCACGGAAGGAGACATGCGCACTGAGCTCATGGCGGCCTTCAGCATTCACTGAACTCTCAGGACACGATTCACCAGCATGTATCATATTTTAACAAACAGGGAAACCAAAGCAGAGAGAGATTAAGTGATAGCTGGAAAGCAGCACGTAAAGCCAAGGTATGAACCCAAGCAGCCCAGCAGCAAAGCCCAAGCTCTCAGCTACCATTTGCTGCCACCTCTATGAGGCCATAGAAGCAGAGAACTAAGGACAGAGCCCTGGAAAAAGAAGGTAAAACCTAGGCAGGGAGGAAATCCAGGAGAGTGTCATGTCCTGGAAGCCAAAGGAGGAGAGCATGCTTTGAGAAGGGAGTGTTCAATTGCAGCACGGAGATCAACTCAGGTAAGGAGTGAAGGTACACATGAGATTTAGCAATCAAGTACAGTGTCCATGGATTGGTGGGAGTGCAGGCCAGATTGCAGCAGGCTGTGGAGAGACGACAGACATGAGGTGAGGAAGTGGACACAGTGAATGTGAATAGCTCTTTCCAGATACCTGCTCTGAAGGCAGAGAGAGCTGTCAATAGCCAACAGTCACAACCCTGCTAAGAGCAATGATCAGAGCTGAAACCTAAATCCCAGTTCATATCTAGGCTTCTATCACTGTGATAAGTTCCTAGGGTGACATGCTTCAGCAACATACCAGTTCAAAGCACCTTTTCCATTATAAATCGGGACTCTGGCCCAGATGAGGGTCCTTCCCAGACCCCAGTCCTGGACAGTGCCCAGGCTCAAGGATCCTGCCTGCTCCTTCAGCATAAAACCAGTTCAGGCCTAAACAGATGACCCTCAGCCACCATTTCTGGGGAACCAACCAGGCTCTTTCGTTCCAAGGATTGGAGTAGAGGGCTCTTCAGAGACACTAGGCACCCCCATATCGCTCTTCCCATACCAGCAATGTGAAATGGAAAAGAAAGAGTCAGGGGGAGTGCTGCCCACCACCCCACACACCCCATTCATCTTCCCTGTAAAATGCTGCCCTGGTTCACAAACACCACTAAAGCATACTAAAAGGTCCAAAGAATTGCAGTGACCCAAGCTTCTGCAGACTGCCAACATACAAAAACAAAGATTTATTCATATCTATTAATGCCCTAGGGCAGGGCTTGCAGAATGAAAAAGTATGCCCTGCTCAGCTGTAAAGACTGTTATACTGCCCAGAAATGAAGAGTCTGTCCTGATCCTCAAGGCTGGCTTCTCCCTCCTTAGATGTATATTCAGGAAGAAAAGACATTTTCTTCCAATAGCAGTCAGGGTTTGGTTCTTAGCTTCCGGTCTAGCAGTAACCCCTCCCCTTCCACATGTGCAAAACACAGAAGAAAATGCACTTATCTCCTCAACCCATAAGAAGAGGAACACTGTTTAAAATAACGTCTACACCAATATTCACCAACAAAAGTTCATTCATTAGCTCCTCTACCACCTGCTTCTTCCTAGACACACACTGTACAACATTTGGTTTCCACTGAATCCTACCTGTCAAGATTAGCATGTTTTTGGTAAATACACAAACATCATATGTTAACTAACATTTTCAGCTTTCTCTTATGTTTCTTTCTTATTGATAAATGCTTTCTATTAAAAGTTTCACAAATACTTTTTCTTGTGTCTGTGGAAAACTTACTCATCTCTGAGACCCAAATCATCCCAGATTGGCAAGTGATTCTGTCATTTATTAAAATTTTTATCTCCTAACTAAGAGGCATGACTTTTTTTTTTTTAAATCTCTCCACTCTAATCATCAGTATAAGCAAGTGACAGTTAAGGGGTCATTTTTCACAAAGAAAGTGTGTCTATCCACCTGCCCCAACAGCCATCCTAGTTCAGGCACTGACTCACTGACTGTCACACAGCTGGCTCACAAGGAGGATGAGGCAAACTCAGATCCAGGAAAGGGAAGGGAATTGACTTAGGACCACACAGCACATTTGGTCAAGGCAGAGCCACCCTGGAACCCATTCAGGCTACCAAAAAAGCAACTTTTTAATGCTTAGGAAAACAACTTTACTTAAAATAGTAATTTGACAACATGAACTAAATCAACAAAACGCACAGAGAACACCCAATTCAAGTCTGTTTGCCCCAAACCTGCTCCCCCAATGGTTGCAGGGATCCCAACTAAGCAAGAGCAACAACTAGGATTTCTCAAGTGCACGTACAAAGGCACATACTGCTTTGCGGGGTCCTGTTTCTTTCACTTGTGCACACTCAGCAGCTAATACAGTATCTCATTACAGTAATAATAAGATACATCTATTACTGAGTCATACGGTAGACTCTCAGTAAATATTCGTTGAATAAATGCTCCTAAAACATGTATAAATCAGATTCTTCTAAAAAAAAAAAAAGTACATTTCCAGAGACTTAAAACACCTATGAGTAAATAAAACACCATCATTTCAGATTTTTTCCCCATTTGTCACTAAAACAAACAGTTAACTTTAAGTTTCTTGGCAGATAGGACTTTTTTAAAAGACATATTCAAGGAATGTTTGCTTCTTAAAATAACTCTGATTTTTTTATGATAAAAATACTTAAATATAAATAATTTCTACAAATTTGTATTTATTTGTATCATTAAATTTAGACTTCACCGACTTAGAACTTGTATGAGTTGTGTTACTTGACTTTACAAGTTTATCTTTAAACTACAAAAAAAATACGAATAACATAAACAAGAATGTTATGGAATATTTATCTGCTTCAGTAAATGAGCTATTTTAACCATTTTAAAGTACTTACTTAGGTACGAACATCTGGCATTAGAGGAAGAAGCAAGATATTAAGGCTGATGTTTTAGTGAATCTGAAATCAATCCTCCTATCATTAGAAGCTCTTTCTTCATGTTCTGGTGTTTACATGACACTTAGGAAAGCAATCAAAATTGTGGGCAATTTTTGCCCAAAGATTATTATTTAAGTTCAGGTCCATTTCTTTTAGGTTCAGTGTTTCAAGAGAACAAATTAAATATTTTTTAACTGACCCCATCTGATTTCAAATAAATCAGTCAATGAATACAGCTTTTCTTCCCACATTAATCAGAAATACTGGCAACATTTTTTCAACAGGTCTATCCTGGTATTTATGACAGAAAGTCCATTTTAAAGGGCAACTTGAGTTCACCTGGTTCAGACTAAAGGCCCTTTATCGTCTATCCAGCTTGCTATTTTCATAATAATTTAATTACGTAGCACATTATTCTTAACAAATAGTACCTAAGTATGTGCTTCACTTCCTTTGTTTTTTTAATTTTTCTGCTTTGTGGTCCTCAAGTAAAAAAGAGTACAAGAGGTTTACAAAATTACAGAATATTTTTTACTTCTCCAAACTTAATACAAATAGATGTGCCAATACAAAAATCTCACTGTCTCATGTTTCATTTTAGTGAGCTGACTGTATCATAGCCTTGTTTCACTTATTAACATTTTACAGAGCTCATTCTGCCACTTCAGTACTTTTTATATAGCTATTTCACTTCACTTTTCATTGAACAATGTCACAAAGATACAGTAATTTAAGTTGATAAATAGATTGCCTCTTAAGATATCTTACCAGTAGCTAATATTTTTATTTCATTTTCTTGAACAGATCATTGAACTGTGAAAGACAAATTTTTTCCTCTCTCTAAATACTTCCGACATCTATCATCATCATCCTTACTCATTTATTTTTTTATTTTTTTTATTTTTTGTCCTCTCTGATTGGTTTTTTTTTTTTTTCTTTTTTTTCTGAGATGGAGTCTCCCTCTGTAGCCTAGGCTGGAGTGCAGTGGCGTGAGCTCAGCCCACGGCAACCTCGGCCCCCTGGGTCCAGGTTCAAGCAATTCTCCTGCCTCAACCTCCCGAGTAGCTGAGATTATAGGCATGCACCACCATGCCCAGCTAATTTTTGTATTTTTAGTAGATACACGGTTTCACCATGTTGGCCAGGCTGGTCTTGAACTCCTGACCTCGTGATCCACCAGCCTCAGCCTCTCAAACTCCTGGGATTACAGGCGTGAGCCACCACACCCAGCCTGATTGGCTTTTTAAAATTCACTCCTATTTTGTGCTATTTCTCCAAGAGTAGCCACTAATTCATTCTCTCTTTTTCCTTTTGGTGGGAGGAAGACTGGGACACACAAAAGAAAGGCGTGAGAGGAGGCAGAGCAGGAAGATATCTGACCTCTGTGACTTAGGTTTGGCTCTTCCACACACAGTAGCATTGCCCAGACTACTGTTAGGCTGAGAGACTCAAAGAAGTACTACAATGACTCAACTATCTCAGATTTCTGAACATCACAGATTTTATGTTGCTCAGTTTTTAAAGTATACTCTGTTGGGTACAGGAATCACAAGGGATGCTGTAACCAGTTGGGAAATGTTAATGAAGTTGACTACTCCAAGAAATTACTAACACTAACTGACACTGACTGGGCACTTACAAGGTACCAGGCAATAAACCAGCATGTCATACTGACGGCAGCAGCAGCCCATCTGGAGCAATCAATGCCATGAGGTGGGCTGCAGTGGGGGAGGAGCAGCAGGGGCTGCACACTCCACGGAGCTGGGAACAGGCAGGAGCTCCACCCCATTCTAAGCTGTGGGGGCAGGAGTTTCGCCCTCCCAGGCACAGCTGCATTCGCCCAGCCACGGCTGCGGACCCAGGCATCCCTGCACTCTCAAGGACTGGGAAGGCCCCCTGCCCCCACAGCCTCAAAAGTGACTGCTCCCACTTCCTGGCATCTCCCCACTCCTGGTGCCTTGTCCAATATCAGAGTAAAGTTGAGGCTGAGCCCAAGCACTGTCATGACCTGACCAGGTGTGCACATGCTTGAGGCAACGCTGACACACAAGCCCCCTGCCACCTCAGCCCCCTTCAAACTTTGGGCACCAACAAGCATGAGGGGGAGACCGAGGGGGGGCTGAAAGCAGCTTGGCACAGACCTGCAGGTGCCCCTTGGCACAAACAACCTGAGCACCGTGGGCACCATGGATGGCAGGTTAATGGCATCAGGAAGCAGGCTTCTGGGCAGAAAGGGGTGGGTCCCCGGTAAATCCCCAACTTCAAGCCTGGAATGGCCTGAGGCCTGGAGGCTGGGCTGCCAGTTCCAGGGACTAGAGTGAGAACTTATGGTGCTTTTTCCAGGCCAGCTCATGGCCGCCCATGGACCAATCAGCACGTGCTTTCTCCCCTCTGAAGCCCATTAAAAACCTCAGAGTCTGCCAGACTCAGGCAGAGGACAGGACAACCTGCCTGCAGATAGGAGCTACTCACTCCAGGTCTCCTCTCCACTGAGGGCTGCATAGGATGTCGGGAGCACCCGCCTGCAGAAAAGAGCTACCCACTTTGGGTCAGCTGAGAACTGTTCTGCCACTCAATGAGGCTCCTCTACACCTTGCTCACCCTCCAGTTGTCTGCATACCTCATTCTTCCTGGATGCGGGACAAAAACTCAGGATCTGCCAAATGGCAGGACTAAAAGAGCTGTAACACAAACAGGGCTGAAACACATCCCTTGCCATTTGCCACATTGTGGGCGGTGAAGAGAGAAGAGCTGCAGCCCTCTGAGGAGCCCAGACCTATGGGCTCCTTGAGCCAGCGCTGTGACACCCTCTTTGGGGTTCTATGGTTCCTGGTGTCTCCAAGCTTCCGGGTGCCACCTTGTTCTCCTCATCCAGGTGCAGGTGCCCGCAGTGGAAGCCACATGCAGTACATCTGGTCCAGCTGCAGCCTCGCACAGAGCTGGTGCCTGTACTGGCGCCTGTGCTGGCACCTGGAGCTACCAGCCCCACTGCAGCAGCCAGCGTGCCTCGCTGTGTGCAGTGATTGGAGCGGGTGCTCGCTCACCCACACACTGCTCGCCGCTCCGTGCCTAACTCGCACTTGGCAGGTGTGGGATCCAGGCCGGTAGCGTGAGCTGAGTGCAGCCTGCCTGGCCAAGTGGGTGGAAGGAGCCCAGCAGACACAGGCAATACTCAGGCAAAAGGTGCCACCAGCCACAGAAGTTTCCGGTTGGCGAAGCAACACCCCAAGAATCCCATGAAAAGTACTCCCAGTATTGGACATATCCACTGTAACCAAGGCAAAAGTGGAGGCATGAGTCCAAGTATACTTTTGTTTAACTGAATTTCAGCTGCCACACTTTGGGTTAAATATTTACATGCAAAATTACTATAGTAACAATACTTATCTAATTCAAAAGTTCAGGACTATTAAAACTGGTCCAAAAGTTATATTCCTGCATTATTGGTGGTGGCTAAAAGTTAAACACATTAGCATA
This sequence comes from Symphalangus syndactylus, assembly GCF_028878055.3. Lineage (NCBI taxonomy): Eukaryota > Metazoa > Chordata > Mammalia > Primates > Hylobatidae > Symphalangus > Symphalangus syndactylus. Next base: position 87,154,689 of record NC_072432.2, read on the forward strand.
AGTGTACATAAATCAACAGGAGGCTGAAGAAACATATTATAAAATATCCATGGATTAGAAAATTACACGGCCATTAAAAAAGAAAGCAGATGCTTTATAAATGTGTTAATATGAAAAGATCTCGAGGATATTCTGAGTGAAAAAGCGGCAAATATAAATGTACACTTGTATTTAAGGAAAAAATACATCATCATCATCATCATCATCATCATCATCATTTGGTTAACAAACAGAAGAAACTTAAGTTACCTCTGGAAAGTCAAACGTGGACTACTAGTGGAGGATGGAAGCTAGGGGTGATAAACTGGGACAGAAATCTTTACTTTTTATTTTATATTTTTTCAATAATTCTTTCAAAACCATGCAAATATACTGCTTTTAAAGTTATTAAATAAATTGTTTTTGACTGTCCTTGAGTTGATCTATATTTACTGATATGGAAGGATCAGGTGAAGGGGCCCTTAGTACCCCTGAACTCCTAGACACTCCTAGCGCATTCTCTGCCTCCCTGTCTCACTCCTTTCCCTAGAAGAAGGAGTGCCTGATCTAATAAGCACTGAGAGACTGAACTGAGCAGAGAGCCCGAAATGAGCAGAGAGCCCAACCCCTCTGAACTCCCTTTCAGATGTGCCTGCCAGTGGAGCAAGCTGAAAGAGTATGAACACTTCCACTGTCATAGTGCAGGGTGTGAAGGGTCAGCAGGTATGCTGGCTTGTGCTTATCTAGTTGTGACAGTGATTCAGGTGAAATGCTTAAAGTCCTGTGCATTCTTGCTGCACATCTAAGTTGTGTTTTCCAAAAACACTGTTACTTCAGTCTCCATCTTACACCTAATTTTCAATTGATTCTGAACCAATTTAGAGGAGAAGGTAGGGACAGTCCTAAATCTCAACAGTCCCCAAAATGCACCATTAAATGTAAAAGAAAAACACACTATAACATGTACAGTATGATATCACCAATGCTAAATTAAAAACCACGACTATAAACATACATGTATGCATACAAATGTGAGAACGGATCCTGCACCCTCTCATTCCCTCCTTCGCTCACCTTCTCGTTCTGCCATGCCCTTCTCTAAAGAGATACCTGCCATTTCCCCCAGCAAGCTCTCTGGTCTGTGGAGGAGGTCAGCATGCAGCTCTGCCTTGCCCAGCTTTCCAAGCATACCACGGCCTGACCTGAGGGTCTGCACAGGCTGCAGGCTATGACCTGTACAGTGCCTAAGATGATACAATACCACCTATGGAGAAAGCTCTTGTGAACAGACATTTAGATAGCTCCTCCTTCCAGGTGTTGTGGAAGAGTAGCTCCACACTGGCTTGGCTGCAAAACACTTTATAGATGTAGGAGGTGGTATCATAAAGGAAGATTACAGAGGAAATGCTGGTGCTGTACTGTTTAATTTTGGCAAAGAAAAGTCTGAAGTCAAAAAAGGTGATTGAACTGCAGTTCATTTGTGAACAAATTCTTTATCCAGAAATAGAAGTTCGAAGCTTTGGATGACACTGAAAGAGGTTCAGGAGGTTTGGGATCCACTGGAAAGAATTAAAACTTCTGCTAAGAATAGAAAATGAGAAATCATACCTTTTTCTTAAAAATAAAGAGTTTTTGCTTTGAAAAAAAGTCTGAAAGAACCAATGTTAAACCATGTGCTGGCAGAAAGTGACAGCTGTCACTTTTCACTCTATTTAGTCATCTAAATAGATGTCTAAATAGCTGTCTAAAAGACGACTGTCACTTTTCACTCTATTTTCTTTTGTGCTATTCAAAATTCCCCAACAAGCACTGTTATGGCCTGAATGTTTGTGTCCCTCCATAATTTACATGCTGAAACCTAATCCCCAGTCTGCTGGTATTAAGAGGTAGAGTTGGGAGGCAATTAGGTCAGGAAGGTAGAGCCCTCATTAATGGAATTAGTGCCCTTATAAAAGAGGCCTGAGGGAGCTGCCTGCCCCTTCTGCCATGTTAAGATGCAGTGAGCAAGAGGCACCTTCAGTGAGGAACAGACCCTCACCAGACACAGGATCTGCTGGTGCCTTCACCTTAAACTTCCCAGTCTCCAGAACCATGAACAATCACATTCTATTGTTTATAGACTACCCAGTTTAAGGTATTTTTGTTATAGCAGCCCAGACTAAGACAAATTTCAATTCATCTATTACTATGGCCATTTTCAAAAACTTTAAAATGTGTTTTAATAATTTTTGCTGGGAATTTAGTAACTATAGATCAAATGCAAGTTTCTGGACTTTATGATTACTAACAGTTGAGAGAAGTGGTTCTCAAAGTGTGGTCTCCAGACCAGCTCCATAGCATCACATAGGAGCAAGCTCTGGGGCCCCACCCCAAGTCTACAGAACCAGAAACTCTGGGGTAGAACCTAACATCTGTACTTTAAACAAGGCCTTCCCACAGGTGATTATAATGCCAGCTAAACTCTGAGAACCACAGGGTTAGAGGATAACTTATACTAATCAAGCTTCAATTTTCTGATTCCTAAATCTTTAGTAACTATGAACACACACATACACACAAATGTGCATGCACACACACACATACACACCATATTAAATCATTTTTCAGCTCAATTTCTCAAATATTTGTGGACTACCTTTCAAACTGCATTACTGTAGCACCTTTTTAGTATAAATGAAAATACTGCAGTAGAGAAAAAAATGGTATCTTGAAACTATAAGAGAATCCGAGCCTTTTTAAAGGCATTAAAAAGTGCTTCCAGAAGAGATTTCCTACTGGGAAGAAGCTATAACATGGCTGCCTTCATTACTCCCTGAAAAACAACCTCAGCCAAGGAACAATTTGTTAATGGTGTACATTATGACAACACAGCGCATTGATAGCTAGTATTTCTCTTTCCTAATTTTATATTAAGAAGTTATTTAAAATTAAGTAGTGCCAGCATTTACAGATACCTGTTTGGTGATCGTCTTGGCCAATGTCTTCTGTTAGGTTCTGAAAGAAAGATGTTCGTTATTACCAAGAAATCACATACTGTTAGCATTTTCATAAACAACTGATATCCTAATATCTAGAATCTAAATTTTTATCAAATACACTTACACAAAATGACTACTTCAAACAGTTGGTAATTTTGTCTTTAAAAGAATGACTTACCAGCTTATTAAGGGTGTGGTAGATCTTATGAATATTTGCCAGTGTTGAGAGATGAGAGTTCAGCTGAAAATCTTGAAAAGAAAAATGAAAAATGTCAGCGTCATTTATTTCCAACACCGTAAAAAAACAAACTCAGAAAATAAACAAATGTTTTGATATAATTAAATACTATCTCAATTAATTTGACACTAAAGTTTTTTAAAAACATGCAATTAGTGACCTACCTCCTAGAAATAGTCTGACAATAAAGTTAAATTCCCAACCAAATGTTAAAGTTCATGAAATTTTCATGTGAATTCTAAGGTAAAACAAAAAGTACTTCAGTAGTTGAAAAATCCTGCCAGCAGTGAACTTGAACTTAATAGAAAGATAAGTCTCAAATGAAATGTTCACTTTCCCCTCTCTTCCCTAGAATTACTGGTACAATAAAGTAAGCTCATGGCAAGAAAATGATAGAAAAGCATCTCAACATTAGTATTTAGTTCTTCTTTTCCTTTTTTTTGAGACAGGATCTCACTATGTTGCCCAGGCTGAAGTGCAGTGGTGCAATCATGGTTCACTGCAGCCTCAGCCTCCCAGGCTCAAGTGATCTGCCTGAGCCTGCATGGTAGCTGGGACTACTAGTGTGCACCATCATGCGCAGCTAATTTTTCTTTCTTTTTTCTTGTAGAGACAGGGTCTTTCTATGTTTCCCAGGCTGGTCTTGAACTCCTGGGTTCAAGTGATCCTCCCGCCTCAGCCTCCCAAAATGTTGGGATTAAAGGTGTGGGCCACCACGCGCAGCCTCAACTTCAAGTAAAGTATGTTTGCATATATATTAGGCAATAAAAATGTAAGCTGAAAGTTTATTAATAATTTCATATATAAGCACCACTGGAAGTATTTTCATAAAATATCAGGATTTACATTAGTTCCTTCTTTCTTATGAAAGGTTAGTATGAAAATGACCATGAAATGATATTGTAACTCTCCAAGTTATACCATTCTGACAAAAAGAAAGAAAGAAAAAAGCTCCCTTTACTGAAACATTTTATTTAGGACACGTTTCAGATCCAAAGAACAGATCCAAAGAGCAGGTGCTACAATATCAGGTGTCTGTGCTTGGGCTGGATCCTCTGGGCTGCTACTCTGAACCCTGAAAGCAAGCTGGCCTCCCTGTTCACAGTTAGAGAGCTTTACTTTCTCTTCTAAAGCTTGTTGGGCATCCAGTTCTGAGTAGGTCTGCAGGGCAGAGGGGCTGGCAGAAGCACAGCCCCTAACATTCACATGCAGTGTCAGGAACAGCAGGCCATACCTGTATACATACATGTGCATGTGCACTGTTCACAGTCATAGCCATCTAGAATGGTCCCCAAAACCAGCGTTTTGTGCTGAGAGACAGCCAGAGCAGGGCCTCAAGCTCTAAATGGCCCTCCAATATAGACATGCTTGAATTGCTTAGCATCCGAATAGCCTAGCCATGCTTAAGGTAAATGATGACATAATGTGGCTCAGAATCTGGATTCTTCATCTAAATACGACTGCACAGAGGTTTAGAAAAGTATGTGTATTATATACTTATTTATTTACATTTATATTTATTAAACGTGAACAGGGGTAGAAGCTAGAAGCAACAGCCCTCTCGCCACCAAGAGGCCTCTCAGGACCAGCAAGAGGTGCTGAGGAGCTTGAACATCCAACTCTTGCACCTCCACCCCATCTACTACCAAGCCATAGCCCCCTTTTTGTACTCTCTCAGCTTAAATATAGGAAGACAAATGATACATTCCATTATCACCTTAAAATATGAAGTTAAACTCTTGGGCCCCCAAAAAAACAAAAAGCAAAAACTGAGAAAACTTTAGGCTCTAGATTCTCTTTTCACTGAGGGTAAGGGAGGGGAGAGAAAAAAGGGCTTGCCAAAAGCCATTCCAGTAATGAGGTCTCTTCTAACTCTCCAGGCTATGCCTTTGTCATTTCACCACCCTGCTGTTAATTAAACTCCCAAAATTCCCATAAGAGAATCTACATAAACCAAAACTGTTATATCTTTCTCCCTCCTTTATATAAATATGGAAGAAGTAGAAAAGACAAGAAACACAAGTTATCCTCAATCTAGAATTCCAGGACTTTCGTGAGCTGGGCCCAACTCATACTCCAAACATCTTTCACCACCTCACTCCACAAAAACCCTTCCTTCCAACCCCACATTCTGCCCACTGCCCTTCCTATACCCAACAGAATTCAAATGTGTGCACACACTCGCACACACACACACAACCATTCTATTCCTGTCAAAAATCCACTTTGCTTCACAACCTGACTCTGGAGTCTAACAGCTGGTTCAAATCTCAGGTCTACCAGTTTATTTAACCTAACTCCCAATTTTCTCATCTGTAAAGTGAGGATAAAAAAATTCTCCTTCATAATGTTGTTGTATGGTTGAAAATATTTATCAGACACCTATTACAATGCCTAGGTATGTCAGGTACCCATTACAATACCTGGAACATAGTAAGTGCTCAATAAAAGACATCAATTCCGACTATATTTACTTATACCATTCTCCATACCACGCAGCTGTCTAAAATAGTCTCTAACTTTTCCTAGGTCCAATTCTCGCCTTACATCAATGATCCCAAGGTCAGAGCTTCCTCTGTAATTGAGGCAGGTGGCCTGGTACATCTTTTAGCCTATGATGGTGAAATAGTTTGGATATGTCCCCACCTAAGTCTTATGTTGAATTGTAATTCTCAATGCCGGAGGTGGGGCCTGGTGAGAGGTGCTTGGATCATGGGGGCGGATCCCTCATGGCTTAGTGCTGTCTTTGAGACAGTGAGTGAGTTCTTATGGGGTTCAGTCATTTAAAAGTATGTGGCATCTCCTCTCACCCTTTCTCTCTCTCTCTCCTGCTTCCTCCACGATTGTAAGCCTCTCTAGAAGCGAAGCAGATGCCAGCACCATACTTCCTGTAAAGCCTGCAGAACCCGGAGTCAATTAAACCTCTTTTCTTTTATAAATTACCCAGTCTCAGGTATTTCTTTATAGTAATGGAAGAATGGCACTGCTACTCATATACCAGCAACTGATGTTCATAATGTTGACTGCAGATAATCACAACACACAGGAACAAAAATGCAGATATTATGTTTAAAATCAGGTTCCACGTATGAAGTTTTACTTTACTAAAGGCAACAAGAGTAAACAGGTTCATTTCACAAATACACAATATATGTCAGCAATTATCCATTTCTATATCCAATCTCTATTGCTACCACATCATCATCACTTCAACCAAAAAAAGAAAAAAGCAAAAGGAAGAAGTGAAATCAGTAACATGGATAATTTTTCTTTCGTCTCATCAACGTAAGGAGAAGTTAAGACAAATTCGGGAGAAAAAAAGACAAAAATGTCACTAAAAGATAGATTCACAAAGGTTAACACACACTGGATTTACAGTTCATCTGTTCAGTGCTCATGGCAAGTAATAGCCCTTGAAATCTACAGTAGATTTCACCTCCTTAAGGCATAGATGTTAAGGGTAAAGATCAAATGCTTTACTGAGAACGTATTCTGGAAAGCACTGATTGATAAAAATCTCCTTCTGCTCATATTTCAATTCCAAAGGATAAATGCTAGGTTTTGACTGCATTCCATGATCAAACGGCTCTCCAAAGTAAAGCAGTGCTGAGTCTGACTCTCCTGTGTGACATGGCAACTCTATATGTATTAAAACCAGCAATCAGCTCTACAAAGGCACAGCCTGCTTGATAAATAGCTTGCCTACATTATCTTCTGGATTTTCTTAAAACTACCAGCAACTGCTGATTGAGCATAAACTTGTCTGGTTTTTTTTTTTTTTTTGCTTGTTTTTTTTTTTTTCTTTTTTTTTTTTTTTTTTTTTTTTTATACTTTAGGGTTTTAGGGTACATGTGCACAATGTGCAGGTTTGTTATATATGTATCCATGTGCCATGTTGATTTCCTGCACCCATTAACTCGTCATTTAGCATTAGGTGTATCTCCTAATGCTGTCCCACCCCCCTCCCCCCACCCCACAACAGTCCCCGGAGTGTGATGTTCCCCTTCCTGTGTCCATGAGTTCTCATTGTTCAATTCCCACCTATGAGTGAGAACATGCGGTGTTTGGTTTTTTGTCCTTGCGATAGTTTACTGAGAATGATGTTTTCCAGTTTCATCCATGTCCCTACAAAGGACACGAACTCATCATTTTTTATGGCTGCATAGTATTCCATGGCGTATATGTGCCACATTTTCTTAATCCAGTCTATCGTTTTTGCTTGTTTTAACTACCATTTGCTGTGACCTACACAAAAGAAAAAAAAAACGAATGCCACTGAGGGTGTCAAAGTCCATTCCCCCAAACTACTATAGGTAAGAGAACTCCACAATATAGGCAGAGACATAAACATTAATAAAACAATTATTCGTAAGTTCAGACAATGACTGTCAATCAAAAGAAACAAAAATTAACAGTCTTAATAGTTTACTCTCATAAGAGGGTTAGAAACAGAATTTAAATACATAAAAAGGAAAAACTTCCCTTTATACCATAAATAGTCACTTGCAAAATATAACTGGGACAAGATCGCAATTATAATGGCAACAAAAAGCAAGAATACATATAGGAATAAACTCCAATATGTACGATTTTATTGTTCAGAATGAACAATTAAAGTTTACTGAAAGATATACACGTAGAGAGATATTTCTAGAATAGAAAGACCCAACGTTGTAAAGCAATCACTTCTCCCTTCACTAAACCACAAATTGATGCAATCAAAATTCCTATTCTGCTGGCTCCCCAGTTCTCCACCTAAAAAGCGGTGGGGAAAAGAAGGAAGTCAGGCAAGCCTGGCAGATTTATTCTAAAGTTCATCTGGAGAAATAAACATGTTAGGCCTGCCAAGAAATTGTTGAAAAAGAATGAGGATGAACTTGCCCTATCAGGTATCAATACACAGTATAAAGCAGAGCCTGGTAAACTCTGTGTGAAGGGCCAGATTGTAAATATTTCTGGATTTCTGGCCCATACAGTCTCTGTTGCAACTATACTGCCATAGTAGCTCAAAAGCAGCCATAAACAATACATAAGTATGGCTGCTTTCCAATAAAGCTTTATTTATAAAAACCAGGTGGTAGGGCTGGATTTGGCCCATGGGCCATTGTTTGCCAAGAGCTGGTATAAAGGTACAGTAATTAAAATGTTATGCTATGTGTGCAAGAAGAAAAATCAGTGACAGAGAGCTGATAAACATATATGTATAAATACAAATACATAACATACAATCAAATGGCATTTCAAACTCAATGGAGAAGACATAATAATTCAGTGAACAGAGGGGCAACTGATTAGCATGCAGAACAAATTAAAATTAATTCCACCTCACCCAACAGTTACAGATGGAAGGGGAAGCTGTTCAAAGCAAAAGAAAACTTATTATGGGCTCAGGGCCTTGTACACTCTGCATCTACTAATCTCTCCAATCTCATCTTCTACCCGTCTTCCCCTTGTTCATTCTACTCAGCCACACTGAGCTTCCTACTGTTCCATTAACACTCCAAGAACACTCCCACCTCAGGGCCTTTGCATGTGCTGTTCTCCTTACCTTGAGCCCTCTTCCCTCTAATAATAACATGGTTGCTCTCATACTTCATCAGGTTTCCATTTTAATATCACCTTTGATGGATATGTTAATTAGCCTGATTTGATCACTCCACAATCATGCATGTATCAAAACATCACATTGCACTCCATAAATATATACAATTATTTGTCAATTGAGGATAAAATTCTGAAAAATCACCTCCTTACATAACCTTGCCAGACCAACAGAGCCCCGTCTTCACTCTATCATCTTACCATGCATTGCTTTTCTTTACAGCATTAATACCATCCAACATTATATATTTGTCATCATACTCTCCCATTAGAATGTAAGCTCCACAAGGGCCAAGACTTAAAACTTGCCCATTGCTGTATCCCATAATATTAATACCTAGAACAGTACCTGACACATATTAGGTGCTCAATAAATATTCAACAAATGAATAAATGCAGATACAAAGGCACCAAAGGCTTAAATTCAATACATTCAGGGCACTTCAAGTGATCTTCAAATGTGAGAAGTGTCATGGTAAGAGGAGACTGAACAGGAAAGCAAAGATCAGAAAATGAAGAACTTGTGAATCCTGCTTGAGCATTTAGATTTAATCTCCTAAGGATCTGTACTTCAAACAGGGACACCAGAGACCATGCAAACGTAATGACAGGAATGGCACATTCCAGCAGCATCAATTCTAATCAGCAATAATATGACAGTCTTACATGAAAACAAACATAATCGTCACATCAAGCTGTGCTCCCAGGACCCTGAAACAACTTATTTCACCAAACTCTGTACAGGAAAACATTGGCGGGAAGTCTGAGGAGCACACCTGTGAGAGTCTTGGTGCCATGGAGGTGTTCTGATCAGGAGAGTTATTTAAAAAGATCACTCTAGGACAAGTGTGCAGCAAGGATGATGGGTGATCTGAATTTAGAGTGGCCATTTATGGAGATGACTAGAAGTGACTGAGGTGGGAAAGCATTAGGGCCGTAAGTTAGACACTGGCTGTAAAAGTGGAGAGGAGAGATTCTGAGTACACTGGAGTTGCAGAAAATAGACATTTAGCTCACACAAATTCAACTCTTCTCATTTGGTCAAAAAAATAAAAAGAAGCAAGATGAAAAGAAATTTCAGTTGTCTCACTAACTGCCCACCCCCCCCCTTCTACTTAATGAGCACGAGACATGACACATGAATAGTCACTCCATTGGTCTCAGTTTCCACATACCAATCAGATTTTGTGCGTCTCACAATATGGTATGAGTGGAGTATTTAAAGTGATGTATTTTCATAAAACATGGTCCCTAAACTGAAGTTGAAGCCGAGGCCAGATGCTTCAACTGGTGCTCAAATAAACAGCCAGAGATCTATTCCAATGCTGGAGGAAGGAATGGGCTGTGCTGGATTCTTCTGAGACAGCTTCCAAAGGGGAATCTTCTGCAAGTGTTTCCAATGGTATTTTTAACACGAATGATCTTCACCTTACATAGGGACTTTAGAACCAACCTCTATATAAAATGTGATTGCAGTGTAAGGAAAAACAGGATTGCACGTGAGAGATGAGAGTGAGTGAGGCACTCAATGGTTCACGTTCTTCTGTCCAATTCTCATTTCATTAGCTTGAGCGGAGTCAGAGAGCTAGCTATGGCCAAGCTGGGCAAAACTCTATCTTCTAACTCCCAATCCAAGGCTACTTCTTCCATTTTCAATTATTTCCAATAAAAGCAAAAATATCAATCTATCTTTATACTCTGTAATAGGAAAAAAGCAGCAGCATTTCCTAACCAAAGCTGTCAATAAGCAAGCACACACTTAAAGTAATTTAATATTAAAGAAAAAAATTTTAAAACTGGCTGAATCTGAAACAATTCACCATTTTTCCCCCAGGGAAATAATGGTACAGAAAAGATTTAACACCAGTGTTAACTTTCTATTTTTAAGCACAATTCACTCTTCTGGTCACTAAAGCATCATCAAAGTTTTTTATTATTAAACTACAGCTGAACAATTCTCTCAGGTATAAAAGTTTTAAACAGTATTATGCTCTTAATAAATGCTTTTCGATGACGATGAAAATGATGAAATAAACCTATAAAGGCGGCAGAAGGAAAGGGTAAAATAGTGACCATGTTACTGCCAAAAAAGCAAAACAAAATTGGACAAAATTAAAGGTTACCATCTAACCTTGGCACTCATCTAAATGTCTCTGGAACAGAACAAGAACACGATTGAGGTACAGGGATCTGCCTCTCTAACTGGGATTCACCAGGGAATGCTTAAGGGTGTTTCAAGCCATGGGTCACATGGCTCAGCCTCCTGAAAAGTCAATTTTACTACGTGATATTGGAAAAGAAAACAAGAATTGTTAAAGCCAAGGCTGCACTGTGGTTGGGAGCCACTGTTTAGATTTGCCTTGTTTCCTTCCTTCTAGAAACACATGCCCTCTTTCCCATGGGTTTCAGATAGACTAGGGATGAGAATGTCAACGATGTGGAGCAGAGACCCATTCCGACCCACAAAGGATGCATAACAACCTTTTACTTGAATCACTGAGATGTTGTATTTGCTACTGCAGCATAAAAGAAAAAAAATTCTAGTCCTCACAAGGCTCTACAGGATCTGACCTAAGTCATCCCATTCCATTATCCTTGCCTACTCCATTCTAGCCACACAATTCGTGAATATTCAAGTGAATTCTTACCTCAAGGTCTTTGCATTTACTGTGCCCCTCAGCCTCCATGACCCTTGACGTTTACAGGCCCAACAGCTATCTTTCCTGAAATATCTATTTAAATGTCACCTCATCAGAGATGTCTCATCTAACTTCTTTATGCAAAACAGTACCTCCATCTCCCAGTGGATTTAGATTTTTTTCATAGCGCTTACCACTTCCTGATATTAACAGCTTTGTTGAAATATAATTCACATAGCATGCAATTCACTCATTATCGTGTAAAATTCAATGGTTTCAGTATATTCAGAGCTGTGCAAACATCACCACAATCCAATAATAAAATATTTTTTATTAGCAGTCATTCCCCGTTTCTCCCTTCACCCCTCTTCAGCCCTAGGCAACCACTAATCTACTTTCTGTCTCTATAGATTTGCCTATTCTAGACATTTTATATCAGTGGAGTCATACAACAGGAGGTCTTTCACGATCCTGACATTATGTTAAATATTTATTTATGTCTTTGTCACTCTTCCTAGAGCCCAAGTTCCATGAGGATAGGGACTTCCTTTTGCTTTATTCACTACTCTATCCCAGTATCTTTTGGAGTATCCCTTATCAGAAATGCTTGGGACCAGAGCATTTCAGATTTCAGATTTCTTCAGGTTTTGTTGTTTGTATTATACTCACCAGTTGAGCATTCCTAATCCAAAAATCTGAAATGCTACAATGAACATTTCCTCTAAGTGTCATGTCAGCACTCAAAAAGTTTCAGATTTTGGAGCATTTTGGGTTTCAGATTTTCAGATAAAGGACATTCGACCTGTACCTACAACAGCACAAACCTAGCACAAGGCAGGTACCAATAAATAGGAGAATAAATGCTTTAAAAATAGTTACTAAATTTAGCAACATGGAGGTTACTCCATGACCTCAAAGACTGCAATGACAGAACTGAGACCAGAACAAAGTGGGCTGAGGATCGTATGAGTGATGAAGAAATACAGACTATGTCAAGCAAAGACAACTTGTTCAGTAAGTTGGCTATAAAGGGGAGACTAGAAATGCATGTGGGTTTGAAGGAGTGCTAAGTTTGGGTTTTACAATGGCAGGACTTGAGCATGCTTAAAATGCTGCTATTAGTTTTGCTTAGTATCTTAGAGGGTTACAGTAGCCAGAATGTGAAGAGGCAGGTCAGATCACAGGTCAGTGAAGATCTAATATGCACTCAAAGATCACAGTACATATGTTTTTAAAAAGTACAAAATGCAATTTTAAGTAAAAAAGATCCCCTTAAAAATGAGGTACATCTCAAATAACCTGAAATATAAAATGTACCATAAAGTAAAATCTATGTCAAAACCATAAAAAAGTAGTGTTTTAAATGATTTACAATACCAATTTACAACTCTGTATACTAACTGATAGTCACTAGCTATATGACATGGCACAGGTCTCAGTTTCATTTGTAAAAACAAATACATTCACATTTGTGGCTAAATTATTAAAACACAAAGATCTGAAATGTTTTCTATACTGTAAATCTAGGAAAAACCAAAACCTAGGTTTATGGGCTACATGTCCTTCATGGCTACAAGTGGGAATTTCTTTTTCTACAAAATGGATAATCACAGTGCCTGTCTCATAAGGATATCGTGAGCATTAAATGAGTTAATGCTGCACTGTGCTTCAAACAGTGCATGGAAAAGGGGAAGCACTACCAAGAGTTGACTATTATGTCATAGGCGAGTAGGAAGGGTCTGCATGACCTGCCCAGTGCAGTGCCTATGGGGGAGCTGCTGTATCTTTTGAGCCCCATCTCCACAGCCCAAAATAAACCCAGCTTCCTAATTAAGCTATTAATATTTAAATGAAACCACTGGCTACTCAGTGGAATCACCTAAGAAGACTGAAAAACAGCAAATACCAGGGCCCCAATCCAGATCAATTAAATAAAAATGGGTGTGGGGCGCCATGTGTTTCTCAAGCAGCCCAGGTGATTCTAACATGCAACCAGAGAAGGAGATTCTATCCTCGACTCTCAACTCAATCCCTGGCCTGCTAGTAGCCAATCCACTCCTGGAACAACCTCAGCACTGCTAGACAGGAATCTACCTCATTCACCATACCCTATCAGCACACAATGAAAAGGCCAAGGTCCAGGAGAAAGATTGCAGAGCTGAAAAGCAGGGTAAAAACCAAAAGAATTGAAAGTAGCAGGTGAGGAAGGTGTTAACTAACTTCATTCTTCTCATCAATAAATATTCGCTATTTACAAGGCACAAAAGCCAAAAGCCAAGGGAGAAAACTGATAAGGGAACAGGTCATTCAAAGTGATTCAGCATTTTCACTGAACACAGATCTAAAGTTAAAGCTATCCAAGCATATTGCTGCTGGCTTTTTCTTCCTCTTGCAGGACTCAAAAAAGGGGCTGGGAGAAGAAACCACCCGCCCAAGGGAGGCAGCATCCATCCATCGCCCACCACACTGCCTGTGCCTGCTGGTGCTATCCCAAGGGACTCAGTCACTTCAGGACACCCGGTCTGGCTGCACTCCCAATGTGACATGGTACAAAGGGCCCTAGCTTCATTCTCCTCACCCCACCTACCCACTGAAGACGAGCACAAATAATCTGTGCTACCCACTGAAGAACACAGAATCACTGGGTGGTTCAGTGTAAAAATCCTTTCATCTCACTAATGTTAAATGAGCCCAGATTTTGGTTAAAGAATGTCAATGAGCTCTGATAACATAAAGCCCTGGGTTGGAGTCAGAGCTCCAACTGAGTCCTAACTGAGTGACCCTGCACATGCTTCCAAACTTCACTGTGCCCGTGTCCTCAGCCATAAAGCCGAAATAACAGAACCCTCTTTGCGAGGCTACTGTGGGGATTATTAAATGCGATGGTGCATGTCAAGCACTTAGCACAGTGCTGGTCCATATTATGTGCCAATCAGCGTTAATTGTTTTCATCCCTATTATTATTAGAACGTAGAAGACACTGAGACAGACTGAACCTAGAACTACAAAAAGACAGGGCAGAAGAGATCACAAAGTGATGGTGTTTAAAACTACTAATTCACTAGCTATTGGACTTAAATGTACAACTATCCCCTTTCCTGTTTAATTAATAATTAAGAAGTGATCTGTGGTTTAATTTTGGGAACTGCATATGTAGGACAAGACATTAAACTTACCCTTACCTACAGGAAAAAAAAAGAAAAATAATTTCAAAAATGTTATGTAAAAATGAAGTTAGTAGTTGTTTTCTAGTTTTGCTGCAATGTCGTTGAGATCTCCTATATTTAAAAATAACAAGTCTATTTAAATAAAATCTAAGAAGACTAAAAATGACTATTTCATTAGTTAAGAGTATGCAAATACTTTGCCACAATTCTTCAGTTTCCCACTTAAAATCAGTTTTTAAATGCCTACTCTCATTGTAAGCAAACCGGCAAAAATGAGAGGGGATGAAGAAGAATGGGAAAGAAAAGACTCAGAAATCCCAGATCCTGATCCTGCTGGGACTCATTCCAAGAAGAAAAGAACCAAGAGATAATCACATCAACTGGCTCTGTCATCATCATTCATAAGCCAGTGACAAAAGAAAAAAAAAAAAAGAATTCCAATATACATGCAGTGTTCCAATCAGGGTTCAATGAAAAGCACAAACAAAATGTTAAGAATGATTTCAGTGGCAGTAGAGGGTTACCAAGATCATGGAGTCAGAATGCTTGAGTTAGAATCTCAATTCACCACTTATAAGCTGTGTGACCTTGAGAAGGTGAGTTAACCTTTCTACACCTCAGCTTCCTCATCTGTAAAATGGAGATAATAACAGTCCCTAACTTATTGAGGGTTGCTGTGAGGATTAAAACAGCTAATACAGGCAAAGCAGTTGAAGCAAATCCAAGATCATCACTGAATTCGTTAGTCCCTCCCCATTCCCCTTTGCTCCTCCTCCCTCCCTGTGTCCCAGCTCGGACTTCTCTTTCCTTCTCTCAGTTCCCTTCCACTCATACACTCTCCCCGGTGCCTCTTCTGAGTTCTTCCCACTGCCCCCGACCCCACCCCTGCCACCAGCTCCTGCCTAGCCCTGCACCTCACCTTCCCCTCCACTCTAGCCTACCAAACACCCATTCTCCTGCCACAGTTCTCTGTCCCCACCATGCCATGTTGTCGCTGGGTTTGGAAAGCTCCCGCCTGACCCCACGCGCCACCTGCACATGCACACAGATCCTGTTCTTCACATAATCCAACTTCAAAAGCTAAAACTCACATGACAACTGCTAACCATTCCCCACATGTTCTCAAAGCCCCGCTGGGCATCCATCTAACCTAGCAGGCATCATCATCCCATGCATCCATTCCTTCTGTCTCCACACTGAACTCACTGAAGGAAGCTCCTGAAGCCTCGGTCTCCCCCACACAGACCTGCCTGTGACAGCAGCACCTGGCAGCAAAAATCCCTTTGAATGTTTGCTGAATGGATGAGTGAGGGAATGCCTCATTTGGTTCTGTTCTTTCTTATAACCTTTTCTTCTCAAGAGTTATTTTTTAAAGCCTATCTAGGAGACTGTCATCACACAGTAATTGTAAGCATCAAAAACATGTTATGTGTTTCATCTCATTTAATCCTTCGGACCACTTATTATTTTGCCTCCTACTTTCTTCCCTCTGCCCGCCCTCACAACTCTACTCTAAGCACCCCAGCCTCTGCTGTTCCTCAAATATAGGCCTGCTCCCCACTCTGAGCTTCTGCATTTGTGTTCTCTCTGCCTGGAATGACCCCTCACCTCCATCAGGGCTTAGCTTAAAATCTCCTTAGTGAAGCCTTTCCTGACTCCGCTATTTAAAATTACAACACCCTCCACCCCACCCGACGCCTGCACACAGGGGTGCCTGCATGCACCCCTTCCCTGCTCTGTTTTTCTCTACAGAACCTATCACTATCTGACATATTACACAATTTACTTGTTATTATCTGCCCCCTCCCCTACGCTAAAAGGAAAACTTCATGAAATATGAAGAGCAGGGCCTGGTACATAGTAGATACCCAATAAACACTTGGCGACTGAACAGCCTTCAATAGGCAATTTTTAGGCACGAGGGCTCTGAAGCGCACACAGAGCAGCTGGGTAACTCTACTCAAGTCCCTTGGCTAGGAGATGACAGAGCAAGGATTTGAATCCAGCCATTTTGGCTTTCCTGCCTCCCAACCTGACCCAGATAACAATTAAAAGACATCATCACGTCCAGGGAGAAAACCCGAGCCCTGCATGTCTACAGGCCACAGAGAAGCCAGAAAAGCCATCCACTGGAAAGCCGCTCACCAGAACAAGTCATCTAACTCAAGACACTTCCGTGTGGCAAAGTATTATTTATCAGATTGATAATTTATACAGCACTGATAGATTTTCTTTGGATTTCATAGTTCAGTAAAAACGAGAGATTTATCATGCCTTTATTATACTGTAATATCCTCAGGAACAGCAAAGTGACAAATCATCAACTAATATGGAGGAGGCCTAAGGTAACATGTTAAAAGCCAACAATTGTGGTAGTGGGGCAGGGTTCGGAGAAGCACTGACTACAAGGGGACACAAGGGAACTTTTGGGGTAATGAAATGTTCTATATCTTTAGTAAATTCACCAAACAACACTTAAAATGACTATAATTTTATAATACATAAAATTATACCTAAATAATGTTGACTAAAAAGTTATTTGGTACATCAGATGTAATTTTTGGCTAAACAAAATAAATATTCCACTAAAACACACACACACACGCACACACACACGCACACACACATATTTCTGTAGCTAATATTCCCACATCAGAGCCAAAAAAAAAAAAAAATGCACAAGGAGTTATGTATTAGCTCCCAGGCATCCCAACTTTTGGGGGACAAAGAATTAGGAAAAAGCAGCAGTAAAGAGTGGCACATGATGAGACCCAGTGGGCTGGGCTAGTGTGTGGTTCGGAGTCCTGCCTGACCACCAGCAAACACAGCTCCCAAGACCCACAGCTGATATCGACTGTGTCCTCCTCCAGTCCTCTGGGTCACCTCTGACCAGAATGTACAAGCAACCAGGATGAAAAAGATACATCATTGCTCTTCACAAGGGCTTCTACCACGTATCTGACCAGCGACAGTGACAAGTCTGGATGCCGAAGTATCAGAATTCTTAGTTGAGAGCATCAAAAACTAATTCTAGTTAATTTAAACAGAAAAGTGATTTAAAAAAAGAGGGGGGTGGCTATTAGTTCACAGAATCTCCCCCTGGCCATAACAATGCCTAAGGGCACACAGCAGACTGCATCATCATTGCAGCAACAACTAGACCTTGCCTCTAGAAGCACAGCAGCCACCACTGTGCATCCCCCCAGAAAATGGCCACATGGGCTACTCTTCTTTCCTTGCCTCCAGCCTCAGGTTCACAGTCTCAGGTGAGTGTGTCTGAGAAGATCTGCCTGCTAGGGTAAGAATTCTCCAATCAGACCAAGAGTCAGGGCCTCATAAGACTGACAGTGTCCATTACAGACACTAATCATAAACTAATATGGAGGAGGCCTAAGATGACATATGTTAAAAGCCAACAATTGTGGTGATGGGGCAGGGGGAAAAGCACAAATGGATTACTCCCCGTCTCTGCAAATCTACTGATACAGGCCAGCAAAAAATTTCACAAGCAAAAAAAAAAATCCTCAAAGGCAGAACTAAAATAAATCATACCACAGGTAATGCTATTTGAGGAGGGCAGGGGTCTTTTTTATATCTAGTGTTTTATTCAGTACATTAGTTACAAATGACAAGCCTATCTTCCTAGATTGAACATAACTCATTAACAGCATTTTCTGATTAAAAGCAATTCAAACCTGAAGTAGCAGATACTTTGCTACATCTAAAACTGTCATACAATGATTGTTAAAATACCTAATTCTATTTAAAATCATTTCAATGTTTTTCTTTTTAAAACACATTTTAAAATACATGTTCTGCTTAGAATACTTCTCAAGAGGTACTTTTCCTAATGTAAATTTCAAAAGAAAAAAAGCAAGCTATGAGAAGAATTAACATCAATTCAAGTTGACCAACTATAAAAATTTACCAGCATTTATGTCAGATTCATCAAAGAAAATTTTGCTCTGTATATTTGATGAAAGACTTTCAGCGATCTCACTATATTGTTAACTTAAGAAATAAATCCTTAGGACCAGAATATAGATATAAAACAAAAAGAAGGGAAAAGGACAAACACTCTAGGCCCCTTAACATCAGACCTGTTAATGCTGCCTTAACCTTCTGCAGGTAGAACGCTGACACGAGAGACCAGAAATGGACGTGTGCACATTCACAAACACTCCTTCTGTTCCCTCAGCACATCACCAGCATTTTACTCTCTCCTTGAGAATTTCTCCATGCCACATTCTCTAAAACTGATATCTGCATGTTTGAAAAAGAAATATTATATTAGTTTGCATACAACTGACTTCGTCTAAAAAATGCAAAAAATGAATAGCTTGTGTTCCTTGAAGAAAAATCTAAAGATACTGAAAGACAACAGCAACAGGAAGAATTAATTTTTCTAGTTAATGCACAAGTTATTCAATAGTTGACCATTTAAGTTCAATTCAATACATATTTGGGTAGCTATGCAAGGCATCATGCTAGATGCTACAGTGGATACTAGGTAAGACATGGTCCCAGATCTCAAAAAGATAATAATCTAATTGGGGAGGGGAAATAAAAGTAAACAAGCAGCTATTGTTATGTAACATAAAACTGAGTAACAGAAGGAAGCACTGCTTCAGAGATTCCATGGAAGGAGAGTCTGCTAGAGAGGAAGCACAGTAAAGAAAAATTCTAAAACAGTAGCACTGAGGGCAGCTGGAGCCAGGCGCAGTGGTGTGCACCTATAGCCTCAGTTACTCAGAGACTGAGGTGGAAGGACCCCTGAAGCCCAGAGCTCGAGTCCAGCCTAGGCAACATAACAAGACTCAACCTCTAAAAACAAAAACAAAAAAGAAAGAAAAATGTATTGCTGGTTATTATAACACTGTAAGAAAGGCTGTCTCAGACATAAGGCCATGACAATAGGTATGGAAAAGAGAGGCTGGGCATAGGAAGAGATGCAATCTCTCCTTGCCACTGACCAGGGAAGAAGAGGATAAGAAATGTCCAGGATTTCAGGGTGGGTTATTAAAATTACTGCAGTTTCATTTACCAAATGAATAAAATTTATTAGTTTTGTTCTCTTCGTTGTTTTGATTATTAAGAAGCTCAGTGCCAAATATTTCTAACATATGGCAAGTGTTTCTGTGTACCTTACAAGTCTATACATAAATTTTCCTTCCCTTGACAGGATTTTATCTATATTTAGCAAGTCACCCCTAATTCTTTTAGAATAAGGCAGAAAATAAATCAACATAAAGGTTGAGACCAAGCCAGAGACAGCTGGCCAAAGTAGCTGGTTCAGGGATATAACCTGCAAGCTGCCAACCCAGCACATTCTTCTCACCCTTCTTCCACCCTATGAAAGGCCATATCTTACAAGAGATGCTGGTAAATGCCAGACATTCACTGTCTCAGCCTCCCTCACAGCTAGCAGTGGCATGAGATCAGTTCAATCCAATGATACTGAAATGGAACTCTCTAAAGTGAGTTTCTGCAAAAGACTTCTCTGTTAACAGGGAGTTATAAGGAAATATGCACCTTCCTTCCCTGCTTTCCAATCCAAGCATGATGTCTGGTGCTACAGCAACCATACTGCAAACATGAGGCAAATGAGCCTGAGGAATAAAAGCTAAAACACTAATAGAAGAAGAAAAAGATGCAGAACCTAGATCCTTAATGACATCATTAAGCCACTGCACCAGCTTTAGAACCAACTACTTCTAGGTTTCTTGTTACCGAACAATAATAAGCCCTATCATTTAAGCCATTAATTTGAGCATTGTATTGGCAAAGGCATCCTAACTGATACAACAGAGATCATCATGAGGTCAGTTTCTCACAGGCTGATTTTTATGCTGCTAAGTTAGCAGGATTATTAGCTATTAATTATTAGTTATAATTAGCAGATGATGATTGAGATAATAATGTAAACATGTGGCCAGGAAGAAGGTAGTTAAGCCAAGAAGAGCTGCTGGGAGCAACTTAACATAAAAACAGAAAAGAAGATAATGATAAAGTTTGAAAAAATATGATTAAGTGCCAGTAGGGGTACATAGAGTTAAGAACAGAGGAAGAAGAGAGTGAAGGCCACTAAGATAGAGAAAATGAGGCAGACCTTCTTTTCTGGCAATGTTACAGACAAGATTACCTAAAAATCCTTCTTAATATAAAACAGTCAAAAATTCTGGATAACGTGTAAGCAACATCTGTTTAAATGCACAGCTAGGTTCACAAGAAAATAAAGGACCTCCCCAAGCGCCAAAAATCAAAAAGGAAACTAAAAACCAGAGCAGAAAGTGTGTAGGAGCCTGGGGCTTTGGGGAATGGAGGGAGGTGGGCTGTATGTGTATAAAAAGCACCTGCCCTTTGGGATATAATAGAACAAAAGAAAAATGGAAAGCTATGACTAGCTTCATATTTTCTTTAAAAACACCATTTTGAAGACAATTATAGCTCTTGCATGTTTTTCAACCTCATCACTTTACCCTCTGCAAGAAAAAAATTCCAGAGTTAAGTGCACATTTTTGTACATACTTATATATTACCAAGAGTTTTCTGGATATTTCACCACACGATTAAGTCAAATATGACAGATAGATATAGATGATCTCCACAAGAACACCACACACATTGCCCAATTTTTCACTCATTATGAAAAGAACCATCAAACAATCAAGTATCCAAGTTCAGTATATTTGTAACCACACCAAAAGATTTACAAATCTTAGGACTTCTTGGTAATATTTTTATCATCAGAAAAATTACAATATTCTTCTAATGACTATGTTGCCAGTAGTTTCATAATACCTTATATATTACATACAAAAATCTATCATCTCTGCATTAATCTTAGCCTTCTACATTACAGATTCTGGAGTCCCTTCCTTGTAAACAGTAAAGGGAACTGCTGAAGGATGTGATGTTTAGGGAGTCTACCTATGGAGAGGAAGGTTTCTAATACTAAGGAGAGAAGGAATTGCAGCCTGCAGCTAAAACCAAAACAAGCAAACAAAAAGTCTTAAGGTTCTCCACTTTTTACAGTTTTCTTCCCTTCTCATTTGCTTTCCAAGCTTCTTCAAAAATTGAAGACGTCACATATTACCTTTGCTCACCTTCACATTGCCACCCTAAATTCCATTAAGCCACCTCCATCACTCATTTCAAGACAGTTATTTTTGCAAACACCCCAAGAAATACCAACACACAGTTTATATTATCTTTACAAGGGTTACATGTACCTCCACTGTGTTCTCATATTTATGTAAGGCAATGTTTGAACCCAGTGCTTACACACACTGGATGCCATAATTAAATACACCATTCTAACGGCTGCTTTACATTGTGTTGCATCTTGAATGTTTTCCCACAACCTGTGCGCAGGATGGTTCAAGACCAAGCATTTATTCCACAAGTAAGGACACAAAACGCAGGGGGAAATTCACTTGGGGACCAAGAACCTAAGTGTGAGAGGGCTGCGCCTGGCGTGGGCTCTCCCTCTCGCAAGGGAGAAGGGCTGGGGAGCCGCTTCGTCCCTGGGGACTCAACCGCCTCCCGAGAGCGCGCAGGAGCTGGCCGGGGAATAAAGCACGAGTTCGCCGAGCAGGCAGGCTCCAAGGACGCGCTGCATGCCGGGACTCGTTTCCACAGTTACCCACGTGCACCCAACCCAACCGCGGCCCGGCGCGGCCGCGACTACAAGTCCCAGAATTCCGCGGGACCGCCTTTCCCCATCACACCCGTTGACTGGAGACAAACCCTAAAGGAAACACCTCAAGCGCCCTCCCAGCACGCCTGGGAGAAGTCGCGCCCCCCCGGGCGTGGCGCGCGGCCTAGGGCCCGGCCATCCCTCTAGGGAAGCGGGTTCCATGGCACCAATCCCCACACCTGATAGTCAGAAATTAGACAACTGCGTCACAGACTACCAAACCCACGGACTGCCAGGGACCCCGACACCTCCCCGGCACCAAGCCCCCGACCCGGCCTTCAGGGCCCTACCCCTCTGGCTCCCGCGGCTGAAAGCCGGCAGCCCGCACCCCTGCCCCGCCTCCTAGTCCTGCTGCCTGAGTCCGCGCCAGCGCTGACCTCGCTTCCCGCCGTCCGGGGGGAGCCACGGCCAGTTCCAACCTTAGAGCACTTACCCCGTCTCCTCCACCTCAGCCCCGCCCCCTCCTCTCTCCGCACCCCGAAGCTTGGACTCCCCCCCTCAAAGGACCCTGCCTCGACGAGGAGAGGAAGCACCTCCCCTAAGCACAGTCTGACACCCCCTTAGCCCGGCTCCGGACCGAATCTGGACGTGACAGTCCTCCTGCCCAACTCCGCCCCACCTCCCCTTCCTCCCCGACTGGCTCATCACCCCCATTTCATATTCTCTACCCCTGCCCCCACTCTGCCACCCCAAATCCTCCCCACCTTTTTCTCCTCTTCCTCCCAATCGCCCTACCCTTCCACACCTGCCACATCCCATTACCCCAACATCTTTCCCTCCCACCACTCTCCGTTACCCACCGCCCTTCCAACGCCCCTCCCGCCCCGCCGGACTCCCCAACTACCATTACACCCCAGTCCCTCCCACCACATCGCTCTCCCGTTACATCAGCCCTCGTCCCGTCGCCCGTCCTCCTGCCCCGCTCGGCCGCTGCCCCCATTCCCCCACCCCATTGTTCGCCGCCCCCCCCGCCCCCCGCCAACCAGCCCTTCTTCCCATTGTCCCCGCCCCCGCGCCCCCCTCGCACTCACCCGCCTTTCTCACGGAGCCGCCCGCACCGCTGAGCCCTTTGGAAATCCTCACCCCTGTGCCCCGCTCGCTCGCTCGCTCCCTCCCTCTCCCCGCCGGTGCCACCCCCCCATCCCCGGCCCTGCCCGCTACAGCCCAACGCTGCCTCCACCTCCATGCACCCCAGACACTCCGGTCTTGGCCCTTCATCGCACGTCCAGCCCTCCCTTCCCCCAACACTGAAAGAGAGCCAGTCCCCACCCCCCTCACCTCCGCCCTCCCCGCAGGCCGGTCCCTTCCCCCCACGCCCGCCCCCGCCCCACGCCGCCCGCAGCGTCACCGCCCGCCCCGGCCCGGGAGGGGAAGGGGTGGTTCCCGGTCAGGGGCTCCCGGCGCGTTTCGGGACCCGAGGCGTGGGGCGGGGACTGTGGGAGCCGAGTGGCTAGTGCTGGCAGCCGCCCGGCCCCGGCCCCGGCCCGCTGGCTGGCTCTCCACTACTCACTGACAGTGGCGGCATCCGAGTGCATTTTCAGGCAGCTCACACCCGGCTCGCCGCCCAGGCTCCCGCGCTCGCCTCGCGGTCCCCCCACCAGCTCACTGCACCTCGGCTCAGAGCTGAGGATCCGCCGCCGGGCACTCCCAGCCCGCCCATCTCGCCTTCTCCATTGGCTAAACTGCGGCTGAGGGGCCGCCCCACTGCGTCTCTCATTTGACAAAAGGAGTGCCCATAGCGCCGGTCTGGAGCTGACAACGAGGCCCCGCCCCCATGGGCCAATACGATTGGTCCTGGGGCCTTGTCTCCGTAACGCCCCTGGCGGAGGCCACGCTCTGGAGCAGCGGGTTGGGCCCGGCTGCTGTCAGTCACCCCCAGGGGTCCGAGAGCGCGTGTAGGGGCGAAGCTGGGAAATTGGTCCACCTTGACCCTGAAACCCCGCCCACTGGCGGGCGGGATTGGTGGAGCTGGAGACCCACCAAGAAAGATGGGTCGGCGTCTGAAACAAAGCACGCGAAGTGTTTCCCAAAGAATCGTGCAGGGCAGCGCAGTTGGGGGCGGCTCGTACCCGCTGCTGGAAGTAGGGAAGTGCGTCCGTCCCTAGCGCCCGGCGACACGCGGCCGGGTCTCCCGCCACTTGTCCCACGACACTTGTCTAGTTCGCGCCGAACTCGGACTGGGACTTCTCTTGCCAGCTGTTTCCTACCTCAGGAAACTGGATTAAGAATTGCCGCGTCTTCAGTTCCAGCAAACCTTCTGGTGGGGAGCAAATTTCTATTTCTCCTACGAAGATCCATCCTCTCCCCACTTTCGAAATGCACTTCTTTTCCAGAGTCCGCACACTTGTTTCGCAGTTCGCACACTTCTTTCCTCTAGTCACAAATGTCTGTTGAGGCTTCGAATGCCACGAGTATTGTCCGTCACACATATCTGTATGCCCTAGACATCAGACAGAAATACAGGGCTGCGCTCTGAGCTGCGGACTGAGCCTGACACATGGACGAGTCCGGGGGACAGACCACCAGCCCGCGAAAGACCCCCGGCGGCATCTAAGAAAACCTGTCACTCCCGCGGAGAGGCCGTACAGAAATTGAAACTGGCTGTTATTTGGCAGAGGGAGACGTTAATTTTGGTGAATTCTTCTGACCCTAAGTCAAGAATTCGCACCATTGGCCGGGCGCGGTGGCTCACGCCTGTAATTCCAGCACTTTGGGAGGCCGAGGCGGGCGGATCGCAAGGTCAGAAGTTCAAGACCAGCCTGACCAACATGGTGAAACCCTGTCTCTACTAAAAACATTAAATTAGCCAGGCGTGGTGGCACTTGCCTGTAATCCCAGCTACTCGGGAGGCTGAGGCAGGAGAATCGCTTGAACCCGGGAGGCGGAGGTTGCAGTGAGCCAAGATCCCGCCACTGCACTCCAGCCTGGGTGGCAGAGTTCGGTGAGCTTGGATAAGTCATTTCTCTTCTCTGAGCCTCAGTCTCTTCAGCCATAAGTGTGAAAAATAATAAAAAAAAAAAAAAAAAAAAAAAAAAAAAAAGAATTCTCACCATTTCCATGAGTTCTGCCCTGATTTTTCAATACTTTAACTTATCACACCGCATTATGGTAACAGAACAATATTTCTAGATATTAACGGAGGATTCCCCCCACCTCAACCCGCCTCCACCCTACCCTGCCTCCACCCCCATCCCCGCCACCAACTCCAACAACAACACACCTACAAGGCATCCCCATATCCTAAGGCCCTGTGCCACCTGGGAGCCTCAAAGAGTAGGTGACACCACAAATCACAGGTAACAGAATGCATGGTCTTTTTGGTTTTAGATTTCTACAGCCAAGGCTTTTGGGTTTCGAGGCTCTGAAATTTAGATTTTAAATCAGGACACAAATGTTATGCTATTTGGAAGGGGCTCAGAAAAACCAGTTTCTGCGTTCCACAGCACTCCCATGGTAAAATGCTCCCTCCATCTTAATCGCTAATTTCTCTTTAATAAATTACATCCTTATAATACTATTTATATAATATTTTTATCATTCAAACATTTATGAATCACTTTATGGAATCTCAGAACTGTACCTGAAGTTATTTATTATTTACTTCAGGTTCCTTCTCAAGACAAGAATCTCTCATAGAACATCCTTATTGATCACCTTTATCATGACAGTACCTCAGCGGGGCCCCACAGTGATGGGTAGGTACCTCTGGACTCTGAGATAGGGGATTGCTTGTTGGGCAGATCTAGCAGTAAGAATATCCGCCCTTACTCTGAGCAGGGAAGCTGCTCCTGCATTCTTTATTCTATTTATGTTTCAGCTTAATCTACATCTAGGAAATAATAAATTATATGTCATTTAATACGTTTCAAATCTTTTGTGTGTGTAATATTTATGATTTTTTTTTACCGTTTACTATGGTACTTCAAAGGCTGAGACACATGTTATTTTGCACAGAAAAGGGCTTCCTTCGTGACACCTCTAAATTCCAATAAGCCCACAATTAATTATAGCTAGCCATTTGCTCTATTAATTTATTTGCAGCATACTTTATAATAATGTGTATAAGAGTTAAGCTAGATGAAGGATGGGTCGGCTGCTTTGCCCCAGCTCCCAACACTGGCCTGGCATATGCATGGTGTCCATAAAAATTTATAGAATGTACAAACTCTGTTATTTCTCAACATTGCTTTCAGTTGAGTCAGTATGATTATTTTCAAGCAAAAAGAAGACTTAGAGGTAATTTACCCAGATCTTTATAATAGCTATAGCCTAAGGATTGAGAGGCAAAGCTCATTCCGAGTCGGCTAACCCTCACTGCCCCCACGTTTTATTAAGTATAATAAAATGACTACATAATGCTCTGCAAATATTACCTAGTCATTTAAATAATCCATACCATATAAACCTTTGCGATCAGGAAACTTGTTATAGTTATCTTTTTACTTGCCTAGCACCTAGTACAATGCTTTCAAATATTGTGGTAGGCACTGGTTAACCATACCCCTTAAAATGAATATTTACTGTACATGAAATTTTAGATCTGGAAAGGAACCTTGGTGATTATCAAATCCAACATCCTCATTTTAAAAATATGAGACTTGAGGTCCAAAGGAGTTAAATGTGTAATCTGAATTACTCGGCTGGTTGATAACAAAACAGAGCTTAAATTCAGGTTTCTCAACTCTATCCCCTGTACCACACTGTCCAATATCAAAGCTTCAAATTCCAAAGATAGGTAAACTACTCTCCCTTGCCATCTGAAAGTTACTATGCCAATCTAATACAAGTCTGCTTGTATTACGTTGGTGGAAATGTTGCCTTCTTTTTTATGTATTTCATTCAGGATTTTTTTCAATATGTAATTCAATACTTCACTTTTTTTTTCTCCTTTGTAGTATTCCCAAAGAGCATGAACCCCATGGAGAGGTTTACTGAGATAATAATGTTATACTTCTGTACATTTATATTTGAATCCCTGGAGAAAAAAATTAATAATTGAATATCTTGGGACTGTGATGGGTAGAGATATTTGGAGGTGCAGTCTTTATGCCATTTCATTTCACCCAGTTACTGCTTTAAGGTAATATTGAAGCAAGGTACTTCCTGTTAATGATACCTAATTTAATTGGAATTTTTCTATTTTATTAGTCGTACAATATTAATTTTAATCAGATATATTTTGAAATGCCCTAAGCCTAGATTAGAATGTGATATGGAGAAGTCTACTAAAAGAAAAAAAACAGCAGAGCTCTTCAATCAAATGTTAAGCTTTCCCCTAAATTCTGCTAAGCCCACTGTAGCATGCTTTTCCTGCATGTGTTGGGATTGGGAGTAGGGGGAAGAATAGCATAGTCCTCGAGACTGAAAATAAGTTGGGCCTGCACAGACAGATAAATGTGTCCCTGGTAAGATTTAAAGAGAATAAGAAAGAACACAGGACAGGGAGGAATTAATTTGGCCTTAGATTACAGTGAGAGAGTTGGCAGAACTCCTTTAGTAATAAAAAGTCAGGCTAGGTGGGTTTCCAGGATTTGGAAATGAAAATAAACCCTCTCCAAAAGGATAATTTATCCATAGAGGGCAGGATAGTTTTCTTTCTCCAAATGTGACCAACTGAATCTGCTGTCCCAAGTGATAGCAACTTCTTTCTTAATGCTTCCTATGTGACAGGCACTACTCTAATAGTACTGTACTGATAAACCAATCTACTTAACTTCACAACCCAATGGAGTACTAATAACTAATAGTATCCGCAATCTACAGGTAAGTTAACTGAAGCTTCAAGAACTTTGGTAACTTGCCACCCAGCTAATAAGTAAACGTGCCCCTGAGTAGCCAGACTCCGTGTTTTTAATATTCCTGTGTTGGGCTTTAGTTTCTTTCTTTCTTTCTTCCTTTCCTTCTTTTCTTTCTTTCTTTTCTTTCTTTTCCTTCCTTCCTTCCTTCCTTCCTTCCTTCCTTCCTTCCTTCCCTCCTTCCCTCCTTCCTTCTTCCTTCCTTTTCTCTCTCTCTCTCTGTCTCTTTTGAGATGGAGTCCCACTCTGTCACCCAGGCTGGAGTGCAGTGGTGGGATCTCCATTCACTGCAACCTCTGCCTCCTGGGTTCAATTGATTCTCCTGCCTCAGCCTCCCAAGTAGCTGGGATTACAGGCACATGCCAACACACCGGACTAATTTTTGTGTTTTTAGTAGAGACGGGGTTTTGCCATGTTGGCCAGGATGGTCTCAAACTCCTGACCTCAGGTGATCTGCCCGCCTCAGCTCCCAAAGTGCTGAGATTACAGGCATGAGCCACCGCACCTGGCCAGTTCCTTCTCTTTTTAATCAGGTTAATATATGCCCCTTTATATCTCAGAGATTATTTATAAGGATACAATAATATGGATGTTAACGTGCTCTCAAAAGATAGTGAAACCAGGCTGGGCATGGTGGCTCATGCCTGAAATCCCGGCACTCTGGGGGGCCGAGGTGGGCGGATCACTTGAGCCCAAGAGTTTGATACCAGCCTGGGCCAACACAGGGAGACCCCATCTCTACAAAAAAATGCAAAATTATCTGGGTGTGGTGGCAGCCTCGTGTAATCCTAGCTACTCAGGCGGCTGAGGTGGGAGGATCCCTTGAGCCCTACTGGTGGAGGCTGCAGTGAGCTGAGATCATGCCACTGCACTCCAGCCTGGGTGACAAAATGAGACCCTGCCTCAAATAAATAAATAAAGTGAAACCAGGCCTCTTTCTAGGGATGAACATCTAGCCACTCGGGCTCCTTTTATAAACCTATATAATGAAAAGTATGGGTCAGAAGGATTACTTCCAGGTTACTAAATTCTTATCTATTTTACCCTTTTGACCTTATCCCCGCAGCAAATGAGATTTATTCAGAGTGTCTAATGAAGCTCTGTTGAATGTTATAAATTCTTGACTTCGATATGTCACTGAGAACCCAGGCTGGAGTGCAGGGGCATGATCTCGGCTCACTGCAATCTCCATCTCCTGAGTTGAAGTGATTCTCGTAGCTCATCGTGTAGCTGGGACTACATGAGGGCGCCACCATGCCCGGCTAATTTTGTATTTTTAGTAGAGACAGGTTTTCACCATGTTGGTCAGGCTGGTCTCTAACTCCTGACTTCAAGTGATCTGCCTGCCTCAAGCCTCTCAAAGTGCTGGGATTGCAGGTATGAGCAATAGCACCTGGCCTTCTACTTTTAAATTTTCTAGAAAATCCTGATTTCTTTCTTTATGAAGCAGCCATCTTAAAAATCTCTCAGAAAAGCTAAGAATTTTCCAATTATACTTAGATTTGACATCTGTGTTTCAATTTTAACTTGGTTTAGCAATGATTTTTTTGCCTTTCTTGGATATAGAGAAAAATATCATTTATTTGTAAAATTATTTCCAACTTCTAAGATTTCTTAACACAGCACTATCAGGGTAGCATTAGTAAGTCTTTTTGCTAATATTTTATTCCAGTACAGCCATAGAATTCTTAAACTGACTCTTTTCCTTTTTACTCAGGACCTTTTATTTTATGGAAATCACACCTGCCTAGGGAATTAACAAAGTATTTGAATAAAAATGTATCCATTCATTACCACATGTTCTTCTCTGAATTGAGTACTTTCACCTTATTCTGCATTGAGCTAATCAAGTCCTAATGCTGCTGCATTAAATTTGATCTCAGAAGGTGCAATTTTCCAACTGAGTCTAAACAATGCATGACCTTTATGGTGTTTTTCATAAATATAGCATTGCTTCAATTACTCCAGCTAGCAGGGGCTGGACAGAAAGAATAATCATTTTATTTGGATAATGGCTTCTGTGTATTGTCAGGCTCTTAATTTCTCCTTGACTTCTCTAGCCTGCTACCATGAATACAGTGTCTTTCTAACATCCCTCTCAGGGCAGTACAGGAGACCCCATCCATCTCCGGTCGTTGGTGGCTGCATGGCAGCTGAGCATCTCATTATCGCAAAGCGAAGCATTCTGGGAGAGTGGAGGGGGAAGGCAGACAGGAATAGGAAATGGGGGAGGGAAGAGGAGGATGGGAGCTGTGGAAAATATGTGCTCACTTCCTTGGTGATGATAATGTGCTATGGAAGTAAGAACTTCCTGTCCTAGGGGGGAAGAGCATGCAGTATGTCAAAAACCCATAAGTAAGCAGATTCCATACCCTACAACCGGGTTACAGCCGCCTCAGCCACCCCATTCTGCCCAACACTCAGATCTGAACCCCCAGTTGAATCTACCACAGGGGCTATGTTGGTGGGAGGAATGCAATGAATAAAAGCATTGAAGAAAAATCTGTGGTTCCAAAATTGAAAAAGAAATAAATTTGGAGACACACACATATGTTCTTTTGCAGGCACACACACAAACACATGCAAACCACTAGCTTGCCCCATTGAAAAATATTTATTTCCAACTAACCCGAATGCTTACATTTCACTTTGTTACACTGCCTCAGCCAAGACAGGTTAAAGCAAACGGCCCTTAACATTTTAGGGGTCACAGACCCCTTTTACTAATCATTCCCAAAGATGATTATCAAAGGCCTGCAACACCCTCATGCTACCCCACCAGCTCCTGAGTTAAGAATTCCTAGATTAAACATTCAAGTTAACAAATATTTTATTTTTAAAAGCCAGGGGCTTTAGGGAACAATCCATGGCTATCAGTAATTTTGTTAGTGAGAGATTAGTTCCACCCTGTTAGCTTGCCTCCGGAGTCTGGTTGACATCTGAGCCTGCACTCAAATGTTGGGAATTCTGTTAGGGGGCTGATGGGTGAAGTAAACAGTTTCAGGCTGTGGAGCAGCGGGAGGAGGAAGGCTTGGCTTGGGGGGCCAGCATTTTAAGGCAGTGGGAAAGTACTTTACATGAAGCAAGAGAGGAGAAGAGCTCTTGGAGACGAAATGCCAAAAAAAGATTTCATCTCTTTCCAAATTTTACCCACTTCCAATTCCAAACAGGGGTCTAGTCAGAACTGCTTCTTGTGCGGCCAACCACACCCAGACTCAGGTACCCCCACCCACAGTCTTCCTTTGCCATCTCTCTCATCTCATCATGGCATCCCCTCACCCTCAACCCGAGGCCCCAAGCAGCTCCTCAAGCCCCAGAAATGCCCCAGACCTCCCAGCTGCCCTGTCCCCACCCCACAGACTAGTCTTAGCCTACAAGTCCAGCCTTGGGCCCCCACAATAGCTTCTCTCTTATTCTTTACTCCTCCATCTCACAAGCACTTTTTCTGGCTTCAAAGCACCATCACCACAACCTCAGTTGTTCCTAAACCTCCATTCACATTTTATAACTTTAGCTTTGAGAAACATTTCAAATCCACAGATAACAGATTGGGGAGTAGAAATATTGGCAAACATTTTAAGTAACACTCACTTTGTACCAGGTACTGTCTCAAGTACTCATGTTAAGTCATTAATCTTCCCAACAATCCCAAGAGGTAGATATTTTTGTGAAACCCACTTTATCGGTGAAAACACTGAAGCACAGAGAGGTAAAGTAACTTTCTCAAAGACACACAGCTAGTAAGTGGTGGAAGTCAGAGAATGAAATCCTAGCAGACGAGCTTCAGATCGGTATTTTTACTCACTGTGCTACGTTGCCTCTTTGATAACATTTTACAGAGGGCTGCTTGCCCACCTGCTACCTGCAACCCCAACACAGACTCCAAATTCTTTAATGTGAAAGCTGTGCTTGTTTTTCTAGCATCAGTAGACACCTAGCATAGTCTTTGGAGTCCAAGGCAAATCTCCAGTGTTCTCTCTGCCCACCATTATGGGCAACATGATACACAGTTTCCCCAATATCAGGGTATGGGCCTTTATTCTCTTCCTTGATAAGCAGATTGGAGCATCTGGAAACAGGACCACAAGTTGGCATATGTAAGAGTAGGTCCCTAAGTAGCAGAGTGTAGTTACAAGCAACGCGACTTTAAAGGATTGCCATTGTGCATTGATCAGAAGTGCGTCAGTTGTTCCCATTCTCCCACATCCTCTTTGGGAGCCTCTGGTCTCCTTTCCAGCTTCCTGACCATGGCTCTTGGTGGGTGGCCCTCCTGGACAGACTGCTCCCATTTTCGGGACAAGGCCCATTCTCAGTGAGTAAAGGCAAACCTCACTCTTTGTTCCCTAAACTTGTGAATAGGCTGAAGAAGATTAAAAAAAGCTTGAACAATATACTTGAGGAAAGCCATGGAGAAGGAGCCTGAAGACTCAGAAGGAGAATAGACGAGTGCCAAGATTATTCTATTTTAATGATCTAGGGAAGGGTATAGGGCCAGTTGGGTGTGTAAAAGCCTCATGTCCTTTTAGCATCATGAAATGGAGATGCTTTTTTCTTCCCTGCCTCCCTGAAGTGCTCTCAGTTTGTGCTACTGGAGCACAAACTACCACCCCCCAAAACCCCCAGCATACATACGAAGGATAGACCCCAAGGGAATCAGCCTAATTCAGACATCCTAGACATGTTTGTATTTAGGACCTATTTTGATTAACTTGCCCTTATCAAAACTTGCTTTTCCAGTGTCTCATTCCCTCAGATCCTTGTGGATGATTGGCTTGCTGTTATCAGTTAGGGGAAAAATATAGATGAGTTAAGATATTACCCCTTACAAACAGATTTACAGAAAAAAAAAAAAAAGAGAGAGAGAGAGAGAGAAAGACTCCTAATAAACAAATGGCTGAACACCAAAACCTAAAATACTTCCCCAAGCCAGGCTCCCACTCTGCAAAATCTCCCCCCTTCCGCTGTTGGTATACAAATCCTCATCCACCTTGATGCCACAGCTTAAAGCTGTCCTCCATTAAGCCTTCCTTGACTGAGGCTCCCCACAGTCGTGTCTTTTTCCACTTACTGCCTCCAGCACTAAAACAGAATTTTGCAGGAGAATCGGAACCAGAACCAGAACAAAAGGGAATGGAATCTTGGGGCTAGATAATCTCAGAGGTGAGCTCAGCACATTCTCTCCTTTCACAGGTGAGGAAAGGAAGACACAGAAGTGGCCAGCCTGTGGACATCAGTGGGCTGTTTGGGGGACATCTGTAATTGTTTCTGTTTAGCCCTCCTGTCTTTGGCTGAGAAGGACTCCTTCATCTATTGGGAAACTGTTTATTCCACCATTTATGCAACAAAGTTTTAATAGGGGTTGCCAGTCAG
The DNA here is from genome assembly GCF_028878055.3 of Symphalangus syndactylus. NCBI lineage: Eukaryota > Metazoa > Chordata > Mammalia > Primates > Hylobatidae > Symphalangus > Symphalangus syndactylus. The sequence continues at coordinate 87,188,155 of NC_072432.2, forward strand.
GGAGACTTCCACTCCCAGAGAGCATGTGATCTCAGCTGGACCAATGAACATCCTTCCCTGGAATTCTAAAAATTAGAATTAAAGAGAAGCAGCCTTCTCTGGCTGTGAGCTCCTAGCTACCAACAACCATGGCTCCCACCTCATAGAAAAAGCTAGTCTAAGAGAAATAGGCAGGAACACTCATTTCCTTACATATTCATTTCATTCATGAAACAACCATTTTTTTATCCAGGGCCTTCAATGTGTCAGACACTGTCCTGGGCTCTAGGCATTATACATTGAGCAAGAATGAACCCAGTTGCTGCCTTCATGGAGCTTGCCTTAAATAATCATGTAAGCAAAGTAAAACTACCATTTTAACAAGTAGTGAGATGAAAAAGTGCACAGTTTTTTTTTGAGAGCTATGGAATCTGGCTCAATTGCTGTATACAGTTGTGCAATTTGTGCACTGCACAAAACAGCATGAGCCAAGTGGGCTGAAATGTCACTTATACTCTGCTCATTAAGCCAAGAGCCCTGGTAAGAAGCTGTGTTTTCTCAGAAAAAGGGGCACTCTGTTTTTCACATACTGGCACTGTCTAGCCAAAGGGATCACCTTTTTCTAATTTGCCCCAAACACTTGAGTGGAACAGCCAGGAATTAGGGTGTGATCTGGTCAGGGAGTTGAGTAGTAGGAGGGGGAGGCTTCACTGAGGAGGTGACTGGAATCACATGAACAATGAGCAAAAGATAAACTAAGTTGGAGGAAAGAGCTTTCCAGACACAGGGAACAGCCTATGCAATGGCCTTGTCTTGATGATGACTTTCTAGCCCCTGGTTTCAATCACTCCCAAGGCCTGGCCAATTCTCTGCCCTTCCAGGGCATTGGTCTCATGGCAGTCCATCCCCCTCTGTAGTTCAAGTTAGGTTTCTGTCCCTTGAAACCAGGAAAGTCACAGCTCATAGAGCAAAGCTTGTCCAACTCTCCTTCCTCCCAAGTCCAGGGAGCCTCCATTACCTCTACCAGACCCCATCCTTCCATGATAGAAACTTCTACTCTGTATGACTTGCTGTCCTTTAGGGCAAGAACTCTATCGTTGATGATTTAGCCCTGTCTCTAGCAGATAATAGAAACTCAATAAACATTTCGCAAATCAAGATTTGACAAATTCTTTGCTAGTAGTCATTTCGTCCACCATGGCTGGACGATGTGGTGAAGTATTGAGGGATGGGTTGGCTTTTCTGTCCTTCTCTCATCACCCTCCAAGTTCATCCACAGGTTTCTACTGGGAATATTTCTATACGCAGTCTCGGGCTTATACTTATGTTAGTAGATGACTCTGATTTGAGTCTAATGACTTTAGAATTTGTCTATGGATAGCTAGAGGGGTTGATTTCGTGAGGAAAAGACTCTGCAGCTTTTATTCTCTCTCAGTAGGTTAAGGTGCTTTTCAGATCTGAAAGTCTATTGCTGAATGTTGAAGATGACTTTCACTCTATGCTTAATATCCACTAGGGCCCTGTCTAGAGGTGTCAGGTAACTTGAAATTCTCTGTGGTTTTGTCATCCAAAAACAGTCTGCTTTCCCATTGGTCTCTGTATTATTCTCAGATTAAAGGCAATCACTCTTTGCAGCGTATCTTTCCCCTGCAACTCCAGGGCCTGAAGAATTTCAGCTTCTTACTGCATCTCATCCTGTTGCTGCTGCTGCCACCACCATTGCTATTAGTTTTGTTAAAGAAGCTGGTGTTTGAGGCTTTTTGTTAAAAAGGCTGGTATTTGAGGCTGGTATTTGAGCTGGTATTTGAGACTCATGTCCCTTTTTAATAAGCCAGAGTCTATTGACTGAGACCCAGGGTGGCCCACAGAGGCTGCTGAATAAACCGATATTTGGGCATAAGAATCATAGAATTAGGTTGCTATTCTTCCCAGAATCTTGGGACCCAAGGGTTTCGAGAGTATCTGTCGTTCTTTTCACAATTCATTTCATAAGAGGATAAACATGAAGAGAATGCATCCATCAGATTCTATTCACACTTTCTCCTCCAAGACTATAGAACCAGCAAATCTGTTGAAACCAGGTGGTGGGGGTTGCAAAAAGATGCTACACCTACATTTTGCAATGAAATAGCCAAGGTTTGATCTTGGCTCTTCCACCCAACAGAGGACATTGTTATAAGGCCTTTCCAGGCAAGATTTTCTGTCTCTAAAATGGCCCAATAGCGCCACCTGCCTCACAGGCCTGTTGTGGGGACTCAAACAGACAATGCATAATGCGAAAGACAGAACAATGGCAAAAGAGACTCTGTAGATATGATTAAGGACCCTGAGATGGGGAGATTATCCTGGATTCTCACTGTGGGCCTCATGTAATCACAAGTGTCCTTAGAAGTGAAGGAGGGAATCAGAGAAGAAGATATGATAAAGTCAGAGTAAGGCGATTGCTGGAAGGAGCCAGGAGCCAAGAGCCAAGGAATGTGGTGACCTCTAGAAACTGAACAGGGCAAGGAAACAGATTTCCCCTAGAGCCTCCAGAAGGAACACAGCCCTGACAACACCTGGATTTAATCCCATGAGAGCCATTTTGGAGTTCTGATTCAAGAACTGTAAGACAATAAATATGTGCTGTTTTGAGCCACTAAAATTTGTGGTAATTTAGTATATCAGTCATAAGAAATTAATACGGCATGTATAACACTTATTCAGGTACCCAATAAAATTTCATAAGTTGTTGTGGCTTTCACTATTATTTTTGTTTCCTTTAGGCAGATCACTTTTGTTATAAATGATAAAAGTTCAATCTGTATAGCTTAGGTAAAAAAGGAGTAATCAAAACAAGGCAAAACAGGTATGCTAATAGTTTATTTATAGAGCACTGGCCCTGACACTGAGAGAGGGGCCCCAGTGGCTTGCTGGGACCATGTAAAAAAAAAAACAGATACTCTTGCCCAAGACTTTGCACTTTTACAACGTGGTGCAAAGGTACAAGAATGTATCAGAGATAGCCATTTGACTCCAGCAAAGTTGAGAGTCTAACAGCAACACAGAGAATTCAGAAGCAGCAGAGTCCAGCATTGTGCAGGAAGTGTCTGGAGCACTGGCCTGGTGCCAGTGGCAGCGTCCTAAGTGGCCCATCTCTGTGGCAGGACTTAAATTATGCTCTAAACTGCTTGGTTCTTGCATAAGCTAGGGTTTTCAAACTTTCCATGCATTCTATGAGCTCCCCAGTGCTCATCCACTAAATGAATCATCTGTATAAGTTAACCAAAGTCACTTTTGTTGTGTGCAACCAAGAATCTTGCCAAGTTCAGCAGACATAATCTAGTCTCAGGGTCAACTTGATCCAGGAACTAGAACTCAAGGGGATTCCTCTCACTGTCTTGTTTCCACTTCTATGTATGTTTTGACTTGTTTTGGTTGTGATGGTGGTTTTGAGTTTTTTTGTGTGTGTTGTTTCACACACTCCTCATTTTGGTGAGGATATATTATCTTGCAGTTTAGGATCACTCTTTAAAATGTGTGATCTCAGGATCTTGACTGGCAGGGCTTAAGTCATGTGCTTATATCTAAGCCTATGGCACAGCAGGGGATGGAATAGAATTGGCCAGGACTGAATCATATAAATTCTTCTGGGGCCATTGGGTACTATGATTGGGAGCCCCAAAGGAACAACATAAAGTTAGTAAAGAAGGGGCAGTACTCCAAAGAAGGCATGAAGCTATTTCCAGAAGAATAGAGGAAAGAAATGCTAAGCAGGAAATTTTTTTAAGATGTCTACTTTGTAATTATTATTGTTATTTTATGACAATGCATTCATTTGTTCTAACAATACTTGTTGAGCACTTGCTGTGTACCAAGCACTCTGCTAGACTCTAGGGATATAGCAATTAGCAAAACAGATAAAAATTCATGTATAGAAATTCAAGGAACCCTGAAAATCCAAAACAATACTGAAAAATAACAACAAATTTGGAAGCTCACACTTTCAGATTTTAAAACTTACTACAAATCTACAGTAATCAAGATGATGTGTTACTAGCATAACGATAGACATGTAGATCAATAAGATACGATTCAGAGCACAGAAATAAAAATGTAAGCATTTATGGTTGATTGATTTTTGACAAGGCTGCCAAAACAATTCAACAGAGAAAGAATAGTCTTTTCAATAAATAGTGCTGGGACAACTGGATATCCACAGGCAAAAGGATAAATTTGCCCTGCTACCTCACACCATATACAAAAAATAACTCACAATGGATCACTGACTTCAGTGTAAGAGCTAAAACTGTAAATAAAGGCTTATAAGAAAACATAGGCATACATTTTTTGTGAACTTGGAATAGGCAATGGTTTCTTAGATATAATACCAAAAGCACAAGTGATACAAAATATACAGATAAACTGAACTTCATCAAAATTAAAAACTTTTGTGCTTCTAAGGACACCATGAGGAAAGTAAAAAGGCCATGCACAGAATGAGAGAAAATATTTGCAAATCATATATCTTGCAAGGTATTTGTATTATAAATATATAAAGAACTCTCACACCTCAACTTTAAAAAGACAACTAACTCAGTTTCAAAATGGGCAAAGGACCTGAATAAACACTTCTCCAAAAAATATACACAAATGTCCAATAAGCACATGAAAAGTTTCCCAGTATCTTACTTACTAGGAAAGTGCAATTCAAAACTCAGTGGGACACCCTTTCATACTTATTAGGATGGCTCTAATCAAAAGAAAATGATAACAAGTTTTGGCAAAGGTGTTACAGACCAACACATCTTGGAGAAATTGGAACCCTTATACACTGCTAGTGAAAATGTAAAATGATAAAACAGCTTTGGAAAACAGTTTTTCAGAAGATCAAAAAAGACAAGGCCATTACATGATGACACAGAGTTCAATTCAACAAGAAGATATAACTATACAAAATATATATTCACCCAACTCAGGAGTACCGAGATTCATAAAGCAAGTTCCTAGAAACCTACAAAGAGACTTAGACTCCCACACAACAGTAGTAGAAGACTTCAATACCCCACAGACAATATTAGACAGCTCATCAGGACAGAAAATTAACAAAGATATTCAGGACCTGAACTCAGCACTGGATCAAATGGACCTGATAGACATCGACAGAACTCTCCACCCAAAAGCAATAGAATACGCATTCTTCTCTCAGTCACATGGCACATACTCTAAAATTAATCACATAATTGGGCAGAAAACATTTCTCAGCAAATGCAAAAGAATTGAAATCATAACAACTACTCTTTGAGACCATAGTGCAATCAAATTAGAAATCAAGACTAAGAAATTCACTCAAAACCATATAATTACATGGAAATTGAATAACCAGCTCCTGAATAACTTCTGGGTAAATAATGGAATTAAGACAGAAATCAAGAAGTTATTTGAAACTATGAGAACAAAGCTACAACATACCAGAATCTCTGGGACACAGGTAAGGCAGCGTTACAAGGAAGATGTACAGCACGAAATGCCCACATAAAAAGCTTAAAAGATCTCAAATTAAAAACCTAACATCACAACTGAAAGAGCTAGAGAACCAAGAGCAAGCAAATATCAAAGCTAGCAGACGAAAAGAATGAACCAAAATCAGAGCTGAACTGAAGGAGAGTGAGGAACGGAAAACCATTCAAAAGATCAATGAATCCAGTGGCTGCTTTTTTGAAAGAAATTAATAAACTAGACCACTAGCTAGACTAATAAAGAAGAAAAAAGAGAAGGTTCAAATAAACACAATCAGAAACAAGAAGGGGGATATTACCACTGACCCCACAGAAATGTGAACAACCATTAGAGAATATTATGAAGATATCTATGCACATAAACTAGAAAAATCTGGAAGAAATTGATAAATTTCTGGGCACATAAACCCCCCCAAGACTGAACCAGGAAGAAATTGAATCCCTGGACAGACCAGTAATGAGCCCTGAAATTGAGTCAGTAATAAATAGCCTACCAACCAATAAAAGCCCAGAACCAGACAGATTCACAGCTGAATTCTACCATATTTACAAAGGAGAGCTGGTATCATTCTTTCTAAACCTATTCCAAAAAATTGAGAAGGAAAAACTCCTCCCTAACCCATTCTATGAGGCCAGCATCATCCTGATACCAAAACCTGGTTGAAACACAACAAAAAGGAAAACTTCTGACCAACATTCTTGATGAAGATCGATGCAAAAATCCTCAACAAAATACTGGCAGGCTGGATCCAGCAGTGCATCATAAAGCTTATCCACCACGATCAAGTAGGCTTCATCTCCAGGATGCAAGATTGTTTCAACATACATTAATCAGTACATGTGATTCATCACATAAACAGAACTAAAGACAAAAACCATATGATTATCTCAATAGATGCAGAAAAGGCTTTCAATAAAATTCAACACCTTTCAGGGTAAAAACTCTCAATTAACTAGGTATTAAAGGAACATACCTCAAAATAATAAGAGCCATCTATGACAAACCCACAGCCAACATCCTATTGAATGGACAAAAGCTGGAAACATTCCTCTTGAAGCCCAGCATAAGATGGGGATGCCCTCTCTCTCCATTCCTATTCAACACAGTATTAGAAGTCCTGGCCAAGGAAATCAGGCAAGGGAAAGAAATAAATGGCATCCAAATAGAAACAGAGGAAGTCAGACTATCCTTATTTGCAGATGACATAACTCTATATCTAGAAAACCCCATGGTCTCAGCCCAAAGCCTCCTTCAGCAGATAAAGAACTTCAGCAAAGTCCCAGCATACAAAATCATTGTGCAAAAACCTCAAGCATTCCTACACATCAACAACAGTCAAGCTGAGAGCCAAATCTGAAATGCAATCCCATTCACAACTGCCACACAAAAGTAAAATACCTAGGAATACAGCTAACTAGAGAGGTGAAAGATCTCTACAATGAGAATTACAAAATACTGCTCAAAGAAATCAGAGATGACAGAAACAAATGGAAAAACATTCCAAGCTCATGAATGCGAAGAATCAATATCACTAAAATGGCCATACTACCCAAAGCAATTTATAGATTCAATTCTATTCCTATTAAATTACCATTGACATTCTTCACAGAACTAGAAAAAAACTATACTATAATATTTTAAAATTCATATGGAACTAAAAAAGAGCCTGAGTAGCCAAGGAAATTCTATGCAAAAAGAACAAGGCTGGAAGTATCACACTACCTGACTTCAAACTATGTGACAGGCCTACAGTAACCAAAATATTATGGTAGTGGTACAAAAACAGGCACATAGACCAAGGGAACAGAATAGAGAACACAGAAATAAGGTTGCATACCTACAACTATCTGATTTTCAACAAAAATAAGCAATGAGGGGAGGATTCTCTATTCAATACACGGTGCTGGGGTAACTAGCTAGCCATATGCAGAAGATTGAAATTTGACCCCTTCCTTACACCATATACAAAAATTAACACAAAATGGATTAAAGACTTAAATGTAAAACCCAAACTATAAAAACTCTGGAACATAACCTAGGCAATACTATTCTGAACCTAGGAATGGGAAAAGATTTCTTGACAAAGACACCAAAAGCAATGCAACAAAAGCAAAAATTGACAAGTGGGTTCTAATTAAACTAAATAGCTTTGTATAGCAAAAGCAATGATCGACAGAGTGAACAGACAACCTACAGAATGGGAGAAAACATTTGCAAACTGTGCATCTGACAAAGGTCTAATATGCAGCATCTATAAGAACCTTAAATTTACAAGGAAAAGAAAAACAAACAAACCCATTAAAAAGTGGGCAAAGGACATAAATAGACACTTTGAAAGAAGACATACACGTGGCCAATAATAATATGAAAAAAAGCTCAACATTACTGATCATTAGAGAAAGTCAAATCAAAACCATGATGAGATACCATCTCACCCCAGTCATAATAGTTATTATTAAAAGTCAAAAAAAAAATTGGCCGGATGCGGTGGCTCACACCTGTAATCACAGCACTTTGGAGGCTGTGGCGGGTGGATCACGAGGTCTGGAGACTGAGACCATCCTGGCCAACACGGTGAAACCCCGATTCTACTAAAAATACAAAAAAACTTAGCCTGGTGTGGTGGCGGGCACCTGTAGTCCCAGCTACTCGGGAGGCTGAGGCAGGAGAATGCATGAACCCGGAAGGTGGAGCTTGCAATGAGCAGAGATTGCGCCACTGCACTCCAGCCTGAGTGACAGAGAGAGCCTCCATCTCAAAACAAACAAACAAACAAACAAACAAACAAATAAAAGTCAAAAAATAACAGATGCTGGCAAGGTTGTGGAGAAAAAGGAATGCTTATACACTGTTCGTGGGAGTGTGAGTTACTTCAACCATTGTGGAAGACAGTGTGGCAATTCCTCAAATACCTAGAAACCGAAATATCATTCAACCCAGCAATCCCATTACTGGGTATATACCCAAAGGAATTTAAATCGTTCTATCATAAAGACACCTGTGTGTGTACATTCATTGCAGCACTATTCACAATAGCAAAGACATGGAATCAACCATAAATGCTCATCGATGGTAGACTGGATAACAAAAATGTTGTACATATACACATGGAATACTGTGCAGCCATAAAAAATGAATGAGATCATGTCTTTTGCAGGGACATGGATGGAACTGGAGGCCATTATCCTTAGCGAACTAACGCAGGAACAGAAAACCAAATTCCACATCTTCCCACTTAGAAGCAGGAGCTAAATGATGAGAACACATGGACACGTAGAGGGGAAAAATATATATTGGGATCTATCAAAGGGTAGAGGGTAGGAGGTGGGAGAGGACTGGGAAAAATGGCTAGTGGGTACTAGGCTTAATACCAGGGCAATGAAATAATCTGCACAACAAACCCCCATGACACCAGTTTACCTACCTATATAACAAACCTGCACATGTGCCTCTGAACTTAAAATAGGAGTTAAATTTTAAAAAACAGTTTTTCAAAAGTTTAAACATAGAGTTATCATATGTCCCTGTAATTCCTCTTAGACCTGGGCCTAAGTCAATGAGCTCATTGAATTTATTTGGCCATTGTAATTGGTTCAGTGACAGGCACATGACTTAAGTCAAGTCAGTCAGAGCCAGCATGTATTTGAGGTACTGGAGTCTTCATCTCTTCTTCTGTATTAAACCTGGAAGAGCTACCTGAGCCGTCTTGCACTTAGGAAGGAAAACCTGTCTAAGAAGAGAGTCAATCCAGCAGAGGGCAGAGCCAAGAGACAGAATGAAACTGCATCCAAATGAAATAATTGAGAACTTAGTACATTAGGTTGGGATTTAAGAGTCTTAACGCAATAAAAAAGAGTCCTAAACAATGCAGTTTAAGCCATTAAGTTTACAGAAGTAGTTTCCCTTAATACTTTTAACTTCTGATAGAAATGTCAGCAGGATGTGTTGAAGGCTATTCAAATACTATCTTTTTAATTACAGGAAACTTCCTATTCATGTTAGGTTAGTTGGTATCCTTCATTGCCATTATTTCATACCTCTGTACCAGTTTTTGGTACCCGGGAATAAGGAAGACATAATCCTATTCTTGAATCTAGACACTTAGTCTAAAAAAGTCATTCTCAATGATTTTTCTGTCATAATACACGTAAAAAAATATGTTCCCATGAGTAACTTGTTCCCAAAGACTTATTAAGATCAGGAGTGTTGCAATATATATAGCATAGGTTTTTATGTATACAGGGCCCTTACCAAGTCTCCACTCAAGAATATGAGAATACAAGGAAGTGATATTGATGTTAATATAAAGATAATTTTAAATCTATCGAATTTATTTAGAAAAAATAGAATTCACATGAGAGAAAATATTTACAAATCATATCCAATAAAGACCTGGCATCCAGAATACATAAAGAATTCTTACAATTCATCAACAAAAAGACAACTAGATTTTATAATGGACAAAGGAATTGAATAGACATTTATCTAAGAAAGATGTACAAACAACCAACAAGCAAGTGAAAAGATGCCCAAAATTATTGGTTATTGGGAAAAGGCAAATCAAAACCACAAGGAGATACCACTTTATACCCACTTTGATGGTTATAATTAAAGAAAAAGACAGAAAATAACAAGTGTTTGTAAAGATGTAAAGAAATTAAAAGCCTCATCTATTCCTGGTGAGAATGTAAAATGGTTCAGCCACTGTGGGAAATAATTTGGGATTTCTTTAAAAATTTAAACATAGAATTACTATTTGACCCAGCAACTTTACTCCTAGGTACATACCCCAAAGAATTTAAAACAGGCACTCAAGCAATTACTTTTACGTGAATAGCAGCACTTTCACAATTGCCAAAAGGTAGAAACAAGCCAAATGTCCATGGTGGATGAATGAATAAACAAATTGTAATATATACATGCAATGGAATATTATCAGCTATAAAAAGGAATGAAGTCATACTACAATGTGGCTGAACCTTGGAAACATTTTGCTAAGTGAAAGGAGTAAGACACAAATGGTCACATATTGTACAATTCCATTTATATAATATATTCAGAACGGGTAAATCCATAGAGACAAAGAATGGATTAGTAGTTGTCAGGAGGGGTGGGTTGTAACTGCTTAACAGACACAGGGTTTTATTGTAGGGTGATGAAAATGTTTTGGAACTAGATAGAGGAGGTGATTGTACAACATTGTGAATGTACTAAATGACACTGAATTGTTCACTTTAAAATGGTTAATTTGATGTTATGTGAATTTCACCTCAATAAAAGCACAATAAAGCATTAAAACATAGGCATTTATGGTATAAATAACCTACTAATATATATCTAACTGTGTCAAGACATTATAAAGTGCCCTCCCACGAAAATATTACTACTATTTCTCTTTTGTTTAATTCTCAACTAAATGCCCACCACTGTGTTTCACATACCAGTGAATGGATTGTTATGTAAGTGTGTGATTTTTAGATATACAATTCATTCTGCTTCCTCTTCTGTCAAATGGCTTATTTTGAAGGAGATATCACTCTCAATTGTCTTAGTTGAATTTTCAATCCTATTTCATCCATTCTCAAAGATATCTGTAAGTTCTTTCTCCCATGTCTTTAACATCTCAAGCCCATTTTATTTATCATCGTGACTCTATGCTCCTGTTAGATTCTACAGCAAGAGTGTTTTCAACCTTCTGAATAAAAAGAAAGGTTTAACTCTGTGAGATGAATCAACACATTACAAAGCATATTCACAGATAGCTTCATTCTAGTTTTTATTGTGGGATACTGGTTTTTCATTCTAGGTCTCATTGGGCTCCAAAAATTCACTTCGCAGATTCTACAAATAGAGTGTTTCCATCCTGCTGAATCAAAAGAAAGTTTTGACCCAGTGAGATGAGTGCATACATCACAAAGCATTTTCACAGATAGCTTCTTTCTAGTTTTATCACAGGATATTCAGTTTTTCACTACAGGCCTCAATGGGCTCCCAAATGTCCCTTCACAGTTTCTACAAGAAGAATGTTTTCAACCTACTGAATCAAAAGAAATGTTTAACTCTGTGAAGTGAATCCACACATCACAAAGTGTTTCCACAGATAGATTCTTTCTAGTTCTTATCATGGGACATTCAGTTTTTCACTGTGGGCTTCAATAGGCTCTTGAATGTCCCTTTGCAGATTCTAGAAAAAGAGTGTTTCCAATCAGCTGAATCAAAAGAAAGGTTTAACTCTGTGAATTGAATCCACACACAGCAAAGCATTTTCACAGGTAGCTTCTTTCTAGTTTTTATTGCAGGATATTCGATTTTTTACTGTAGGACTCAATAGGCTCCCAGATGTCTCTTCACAGATTCTACAAAAAGAATGTTTCCAACCTGCTGAATCAACTGAAAGGTTTAACTCTGTTTGATTTATCCACACATTGCAAAGCATTTTCATAGATAGCTTCTTTCTAGTTTTTATCACAAAATATTCCATTTTTCACTATAGGCCTCTATAGGCTCCCAAATATCCCTTTGCAGATTCTACAAAAAGATTCCAACCTATTGAATCAACAGAAAGTTTAACTATGTGAGATGAATTCATTCATTGCAAAGCATTTTCACAGAGAGCTTCTTTCTAGTTTTTATCACTGGATATTTGGTTTTTCACTATAGGCCTCAATAAGCTCCCAAATGTCCCTTCACGGTTTCTATAAAAAGAGTGTTTCCAAGCTGCTGTATCAAAAGAAAGGTTTAAATCTGTGAGATGAATCCCTACATTGCAAAACGTTTTCATGGATAGTTTCTTTCTAGTTTTTATTGCAGATATTTGATTTTTCACTACAGGTTTCAATGGGTCCCCAAATTTCTCTTCATAGATTCTACAAAAAGAGTGTTTCCAACATGCTGAATCAAAAGATAGGTTTAACTCTGTGAGATAAATCCACCCATCACAAAGCATTTTCACAGGTTTCTTCTTTTTAGTTTTTATCTCAGGATATTCATTTTTTCATTATAGGCCTCAATGGGCTCCCAAATATACCTGTGCAGATTCTACAAAAAGAGTGTTTCCAACCTGCTGAATCAAAAGAAAGTTTTAACTCTGTGAGATGAATCCACACATTGTACAGCACTTTCACAGATTCCTTCTTTGTGGTTTTTATCATGGGATATTGGTTTTTCACTGCAGGTTTCAATGGGCTCCCAAATGTTCCTTCGCAGATTGTATAAAAAGAGTGTTTCCAACCTACTGAATCAAAAAGAAGTTTTTACTCTGTTTGATTTATTCGCACATTGCAAAGCATTTTCACAGCTAGCTTCTTTCAAGTTTTTATCATGGGATATTCAGTTTTTCACCATAGGCCACAAATAGCTCCCAAATATTTCTTCACAGATTCTACAAAAAGAGAGTTTTCACCTGCTGAATCAAAATAAATGTTTAACTCTGTGAGATGAATGAACACATCACAAAGCACTTTCACAGATTGCTTCTCTTTAGTTATTGCAAGATATTCGTTTTTTCACTATAGGCCTCAATGGGCTCCCAAATGGCCCTGCACAGATTCTACAAAAAGATTGTTTCCCACCTGCCAAATCAAAAGAAAGTTTTAACTCTGTGAGATGAATCCACACATTGAACAGCGCTTTCACAGATAGCTTCTTTATAGATTTTATCATGGGATATTGGTTTTTCACTACAGGCCTCATTGAACTCCCAAATGTTCCTTCGCAGATTGTACAAAAATGGTTTTCCAACCTGCTGAATCAAAAATAAGTTTTTACTCTGTTGGATTTATTCAAGCATTGCAAAGTGTTTTCATAGCTAGCTTCTTTCAAGTTTTCACTGCAGGATATTTGGTTTTTCACTATAGGCCTGCTGAATCAAAAGAATGGTTTAACTCTGTGAGATGAATCTACACATTGCAAAGCATTTTCACAGAGAACTTTTTTCTAGTTTTTATTCCTGGATATTTTCTTTTTAACTATAAGCCTCAATGGGCTCCCAAATGTCCCTTTACTGATTCTACAGAAAGAGTGTTTCCAACCTGCTGAATCAAAAGAAAGGTTTAACTCTGTGAGATGAATGCACACATCACAACGCAGTTTCATAGATAGATTCTTTCTGGTTTTTATCTTGGGATATTGGACCTCCTCTTAAAAATGTTAGTAAGCCTCCAGCAATCGGGAGGTGAGAAACCTCTAATATGAGAGGTTTGACCCCCTCTTAAAAGCCTTAGTGAGCCTACAGAAAAAGGGGGTTAGACACCTCTAATAGGAGAGTTTGGAGCCCCCCCACCCCATAGCCTCTAAGGTAGGGAATGTTTCAAATAAGACAGGAAAACTAAGGAGTCTAGATAGTGATGAAATTCCTTCTGATAGCCCCTTGGGGCCTATGCTGAAGTATTGGAAAGATAATGAGAGAATCAAGTATAAATGAAAACAGCAGATGATAAAATACTGTTTTATTTGGGTTCAAGAACCCATCCTTAAACCCTAACTTTTCCGGCCAAAATTTGAGTCTAATGAGGAGCAGATTTGTCAGCTCTTAATCAAGCATGTTAATGATAACAGCCCTGTCTCCTGGGAAGAAATTGATTACACCTTCCGTTGGTGGCAGAGGCCTGTCCTCCTTAACCCTTTAGAATCTGGAGGGAGAAAACCAGAAACCAACCTCTCTGGAATGGAAAGTGTCCCCATGTCTAGAAAATCCACAACTACTAACACATGGGACCCTCTAGGTCATCTTCCTCCATTCAGTGCCCCTGACTCCACTCCTCCAGTTTCCATTTCAGGTCTGTCCCCTGCTTGCGTCCCTCTTCTGGCTGCCCCCAATCCCACTCCTCCAGTTCGTGTTTCCATTTCAGGTCCCTCCTCTGCTTCCATCTCTCTTCTGGCTGTCCCCCATCCCACCCCTCCAGTTCCTGTTTCCGTTTCAGGTCTTTCCCCTGCTTGCATCTCTCTTCCAGCTTTCCCTGATCCCCACACCTCTGGTTCCCATTTCTGTTTCAGGTCCTTCCCCAGCTTGCGTTACTCTTCCAGTTGTCCCCATCCCACTCCCCCCATTTCCAATCCAGGCCACTCCCCAGCTTGTGCTGTCACGTCCCTCCAGCTGCGGTTTTGGGTTACTCCTCAGCCATTTCATGGCACTCCCTTGCCTGTGTTACTTGCCCGTGTTCTATTCCCCCAACTGCTGCTGCGGATCCCTCCTCCGCTTGTGGTGTCTCTACTCATATTGCTTCCCCTCCCTATAATCCCGACTTTGCGGAATTACCATCTTATGAGCCTGCCCCCCCAACCTATTAAGTATCCGTCATTAAAGGGGCTTCAACATGACATAGAGCAATGTAAAAAGGAAATTCCAAACTTTCCATTTCCCTCCACACCTAGAGAGCCAGATCTGACTTTCTTTCCACTAAGAGAGGTACTATGGGGGTGGGGAGGGGAGGGCTATTGGCTTTGTAAATGTCCCATTGACTAGTTCAGAAATGCAGAATTTTAAAAAGGAGCTTAAGCCACTACTGGATGACCCTAATGAAGTAGCAGATAAAATTGATAAATTTCTAGGGTTTCAAATATACACTTGGGCTGAATTGGTGTCCATCTTGGGCATCCTCTTTTCTGGGGAAGAACAAAGTATGATTTGGAGGGCTGCTATGGTGGTTTGAGAACGTGAGCCCCCTCCCAGTCAAAGTGTTCCTCCTGTGGACTATAAATTTCCCCCTCGAGATCCCTAGTGGGACAATAACAATGCAAATCACTGGGAAAACATGTCAGACCCAAGGGAGATGATAATAAAAATAATACAAAAATCAGTACCCCAAACTCAAAATATTTCTAGAGCATTTGATATTCAACAGGAAAAAGATGAGGGACCCATTAGATTCTTAAATAGATTGAGGGAGAAAATGAGACAATATATAGGCCTTGATTTGGAAAACCTCCTTGGACAAGGAATATTACAACTTCACTTTATTACTAAAAGTTGGCCAGATATTCCAAGAAAATTACAAAAGATAGAAAATTGAGAGGACCGTCCCTAAGTGAACTGCTCAGGGAGGCTCACAAAATATATGTAATAAGAGACAAGGGAAAACAAAAACAAAAAACAAAACTTAGTTATCCACCTTCCAATAGATAGCTCCAAATCCATATATCTCTAAGCAGGGCTTTCAAGGGGCCAGAGATTATAAGGGGCCTAAACCCTCCTTGAGAGGACCCAAGCCTCCATCCAGAGGGCCCTCATTTGATAAGCCCCCTAAGGAGTATAAGGGAGCAAGGGGAGAGAATGCTAAGACTGAGAAGGAAGAAGGACAAGATAGATGTTATGGATGTGTTACAGATGTGGAAAACAGGTCACTTCAAGAGGGAATGTCCTGAACTAAAGAAAGAGAAACTTTCACACTCATGACTTTTGAAGAGCAATAGGGGAGTCAGGGGCTCCACCTTTTTTATTTTGAGTCCTACCAGGAGCCCTTAATAAATTTGGAAGTGGGACCTAAATGTGAATTTATCACCTTTTTAGTTGATTCAGGGGCTTCACGCGCCTCTGTTTGTTTCCCCGCACCTGGTCTTACCTGCTCTTCAGAAGAACTTTTAGTCTCTGGGGTAAAAGAAAAAGGATTTAAGACAAAAATTTTAGAAAGCAGAGAAGTCAGATATCAAGATCGATTTACTCATATTCAATTTTTATTAATTCCTATGTGGAAACTAATCTATTAGGAAGGGACTTAATGTTAAGGCTAGGCATAGACCTTCAAGTGGGCCCTAAAGGATTCTTCACTTCACTACATTTACTCACTGCTGTGGAGTAGAAATGTATTCATCCTGATGTCTGGTCAAAGGAAGAAAATAGAGGGAAACTCCAAATCCCTCCAACACATATTAAACTAAAAACTCCTGGGCAAATAGTAAGGAGAAAGTAATACCCAATACCTTTAGAGGGAAGAGTAGGGCTAAAGCCTATAATTGAGGGTCTCATTGAAAATGGGCTTCTTGAATCCTGTATGTCTCCTTATAATACTCCAATCCTTCCTGTCAAGAAACCAGATGGGTTGTATCAATTAGTGCAAGACCTGAGAGCTACTAATGAAACAGTCCAGACCACTCACCCTGTTGTTCCTAACCCTTACACCATTCTTAGCAAAATTTCATACAATCATCAGTGGTTTAGAGTGATAGCTTCATAGGATGTCTTCTGGGCATGCCCCTTGGCTGAGGATAGCTGAGATATATTTGCCTTTGAGTGGGAAGATCCCCACTCAGGACAGAGACAGCAATGTTGATGGACTGTCTTGCCCCATGGGTTCAAAGACTCTCCCAATCTCTTTGGTCAGATCCTAGAAAAAGTACTAGAGAAAGTCACAGTCCCTAAGCAGATATGCCTGCTTCAGTATGTAGGTAATCTTCTTATATCTGGTAAAGATATAAAGGAAGTAGGTGACTTCTCTACACATATTCTCAATCACTTGCAATGTGAGGGATTGTGGGTCTCAAAATAGAAACTTCACTATGCAGAACCTAAAGTTAAATACTTAGGTCACCTAATCAGTGCAGGTAAATGAAGAATAAGATCTGAAAGAGTGGAGATAATTGTTTCCCTACCCCTGCCTCAAACTGAACAATAACTCAAGAAATTTTTAGGACTAATTGAATATTGCCATTCGTGGGTTGACGCATATACATTTAAAAGTAAATTTCTGGCTGCGTTCAGTGGCTCACATCTGTAATCCCAGCACTTTGGGAGGCTGAAGCGAGCAGATCACGAGGTCAGGAGATTGAGACCATCCTGACTAACATGGTAAAACCCAATCTCTAGTAAAAATAAAAATAATTTGCCAGAGGTGGTGGTGGGCACCTGTAGTCCCAGCTACTCAGGGGGCTGAGGCAGGAGAATGGCATGTACCTGGGAGGGGGAGCTTGCAGTGAGCTGAGATTGTACCACTGCACTCCAGCTTGGGCAACAGAGTGAGAGTCCATCTCAAACAAACAAAAAGGTAAACTTCTATATGAGAAACTTGCCCAATAGAAGCCTGATCATCTCTTGCGGACTTCTGAGGATATCCAGCAAATGGAATAATTAAAAGGAATGCTCATAAATGCCCCTGTTCTAGCTCTACCCTCCCTAGAAAAGCCATTTCACCTTTTTTTTAAACATAAAAAAGAGTGTAGCTCTAGGAGTGTTTACTCAAGAGCATGGAGGCCGTCAACAGCCCGTGGTCTTCTTGTCAAAGGTCTTAGACCTAGCCACTCGTGGGTTTCCCCAATGTATCCAATCCATCGCAGCTACAGCAATGTTAGTTGAAGAAAGTAGGACATTAACCTTTGGAGGAAAATTAATAGTAAGCTTGCCCCACCAAGTTAGAGATGTTTTAAATCAGAAAGCGGGAAGGTGGACCAGTGACTCAAGGATTTTAAAATATGAGGCTATTCTACTTGAAAAGGATGGTTTAATATTAACTACTGATAATTCACTTAATCCAGCAGGCTTTTTAATGGGGGATCCAAACTTAAAAAGAGAGCACACCTGTTTACATCTTATTGATTACCATACAAAAGTTTGACCAGACTTAGGAGAAACTCCATTCAAAACAGGGTGGCACTTATTCATAGATGGGTCCTCCTGGGTAATTGAAGGGAAAAGACATAATGGGTATTCAGTGATTGATGGATCAACGCTTGAAGAAGTAGAATCAGGAAGACTGCCTAATAATTGGTCTGCCCAGACGTGTGAACTGTTTGCACTCAGTCAAGCTTTAGAAAATTTACAAAACCAAGAAGAAACTATCTATACTGACTCTTAAGTATGCCTTTTGGGTGGCACACACATTTGGAAAAATTTGGATGGAGAGAGGTCTTATCAATAGTAGAGGCAGAGATTTAGTTCATGGAGAACTAATTGGCCATGTCCTTAACAATCTCCAACTGTGGGAAGAGATAGCTATTGTGCATGTCTCAGGGCATCAAAGGGACTTGTCTTTCACAAGTTGGGAAAATAATCTCGCAGATCAGATAGCAAAGCAAGTTGCCGTTTCTTTCCAAATTCCTGTTTTTCATTGAACTCCATGCCTTCCTTCTCCTACTGCAACCCCCATTTTCTCTTCCACTGGAAAAGAGAAGTTAATAAGAATAGGAGCTCAAGAGAACGCAGAAGGGAAATGGACATTACCAGATCAAAGGGAGATGTCTCATGAGGGAGGTCTTGTCTCAATTACATCAGGGGACCCACTGACTGGGGACCCCAAGTAATGTGTGATGCAGTTCTCCGGGTTTATGGATGTATAGGAATTTACACCCTGGCTAAACAAGTTATAGAGAGTTGCTTAATATGTAAAAGGACTAATAAGCAGATTCTCAGGAAATCACTCCTTGGAAGAAGGAATCCAGGGCTGAGACTGTTTCAAAGTGTCCAGATTGATTATACTGAAATGTCCCCAATTGGTCGATTAAAATAATTATTAGTAATAATAGACTACTTTACCCACTGGGTGGAGGCTATCCCATTCTCAAGTGCAACCGCCAGTAATATAGTTAAAGCATTAATTGAAAACATCGTACCCAGATTTGGACTAGTAGAAAATATTAATTCAGATAATGAAACCCATTTCAATGCACATGTCGTTAAGAAGTTAGCCCGGACATCCATCCTCCTCAGGAAGAGTAGAGCAGATGAATCAGACTCTAAAATCCTCCTAACTAAGTTAGTTTTAGAAACTTGATTGCCATGGATTAAATGTCTTCCTATTGCTTTATTAAGAATCTGGACTGCCCCTCAGGGAGATATTGGCCTTTCCCCTTATTAAACGCTTTATGGATTGCCCTACGTACACTCCACTGCTGACATCCCTGCATTTGAAACAAAAGATCAGTTCCTCAAAAATTGTATACTTGGTCTATCCTCTACTTTCTCTTCCCTTAAGACTAAAGGTCTCCTAGCCCAGGTGCTACCCCAGGAGTTTCCAGCACATCAACATCAGCCTGGAGACTATGTCGTCATCAAAGTGTGGAAGGAAGGGAAACTTGAACCAGCCTGGGAAGGTCCCTACCTAGTGCCTCTAACTACCGAGACTGCAGTCCCGACAGCGGAAAGAGGATGTACTCATCACACCTGAGTCAAAAAGGTGCCACAACCTCCAGAATCATGGACTGTCACTCCAGGGCTTACCCCCACCAAACTAACTCCAAAAGGAGCTTCATAATCACTTGTTTATTTTCTTTTTCCTTTTCAACAGAAGGTCATCTTGTCATCAATGTAACTCAGGCTAGCCATCCTTTAATGTTTCAGTTTGATGCCTGTTCAGTCATCCCATGTGGAGAAAAGCAAGCTCAAAAGCTCAAAGGAAGCTATCCCATGTTGATAAGTATCTATGTCCATACTGCAAAGAGTCAATCAAGTAGAAGAATGGAGCTTTAAAAGGTCCCTGTAGTGACTGGGCAGATGTTTGATGGACCACTAAGTAAAAGGGTGGACAGCCAAGCCTCCTGTTTCAAACAGGTTATGGGGACAAAAACAAACTCCAGCTAGTCCATGGTGCCACCCCACCAAATTGTAAGCCATTACACTGTAACTCCTTGTTGCTGATTATAAATAATCCCCAGACAATGGCCCAAGAACCCTCTGTATTCAAGCGGTATGGGTTAGGAGCAGACATTGAAGGGCAGGACCCTATAGGAATCTTCTCTCTAGCGTTAGTTAAACCACTGGTTAATAATAATAAGGGAATTCAGACCTGGAGTCCAGGAGACACGTGAAACCCAACTCTCTCACCAAGTATAGTGAGCCCAACGTCTTCCTGCCATCTCCAAAATGACCCAACCAAGGCAACAGTTGTGGAGGTAGAAAACTTAAGGCAAACTATAGCTCTAGAGACAGGATATCAAAATGCAAATACTTGGCTGGAATGGATTAAATATCCCGTCTGCACTTTAAACAAAAGTGAATATTACACTTGTGTGCAAGATAGATGAGAGGCCCAGATTGTCCCCTTTCCACTTGGATGGTCTTCCAGCTGACCAGGCATGAGCTGTATGGTAGCTCTCTTCCAAAACCCCTCAGCCTGGGGCAACAAATCATGCCAAGCTCTTTCTCTGCTCTTCCTTGAGGTTCGACACCCTGTGGGTCAGCCCCCAAAGGCCATTCAGTGTCCATCTCCCAATGCCAATTTTACTTCGTGTCTCTCATGACATGGAGAAAACTTGGCATTCCTAGGAACCTTAATGGGATGTAGTGAGCTTAAGCTCTTCCAAGAGCTTACCTATCAGTCTGCCCTTAGCCATCCTCAAGTGAATGTGTGGTGGTATTGTGGTGGACCAATACTGGACACTCTGCCAAGTAACTGGAGCAAAATTTGTCCTCTAATTCAATTGGCCATTTCTTTCACTCTGACATTTCATCAACCAGAAAAGATAGGAACCGAACATCATCAAACAAAAGAAGCCCCCCATGGGTCCTTTGATTCTCATGTTTGTATAGATGCCATTGGGGTCCCAAGAGGAGTTCCAAATGAATTTAGAGCCCCAAATCAAATAACAGCCAGATTTGAATCTATGTTCTTCTGGTGGTTAACTGTAAATAAAAATGTGAATTGGATAAATTACATTTACTACAGTCAGCAATGATTTATTAATTATACTGGAGATGCTATTAAAGGGATAGCTAAACAGTTAGGACCCACCAGTCAAATGGCCTGGGAAAATAGGATAGCATTAGACATGAAACTAGCAAAGAAGAGTGGAGTTTGTGATGATTGGGACCCAATGCTGTACTTACATCCCTAATAATACTGCTCCTGGTGGGACCATAACTAAAGCATTACAAGGTCTTACTGCCTTATCAAATGAGCTAGCCAAAAATTCTGGACTAAACTATCCCTTCCCAAATTTAATGGGAAGTTGATTCAGTATATGGAAGGGACTTATGTCCTCAATCCTCATCTTTCTGGCCATCGGAATAGGGTTGCTTATTCTTGTAGGATGCTGCATTATACCTTGTGTTTGAGGATTAATACAAAAATTTATTAAAACAGTTATCACTAAAACCTCTTATGATCCTCCTACCCCTCATTCAAATGACCTTTTCCTTCTAGAATATCAAGTAGAACAACGGAACCAAATTATGCTAAAAAGATTTGAAGATTTGAAGAGAAAGAGTTATATAAAAAAAAAGAAGGGGAAAGTTGTGGGATATGATGAGGTCTCTCTTCAAATAGCCTGATCAATCCTTTATTCTTTAATGTTCAGGTGTGATCCATGGCAACTGACCAAGGAAAAGCACCCCTCTGCACAAAAGTAAAATTGCTTTGCTAAGAATATTTTGAGTTTTCAATCTCCTTAGGATTTTGAACGTTATTCCCAACAAAATAAATTGACACATAGTGAAGGGTTTTCACAGGTAGCTACTTTCTCGTTTTCATTGTGGAATATTCTGGCTCTCAAACCTCCCTTTGCAGATTCTACAAACAGTGCTTCAAACTGTCTGAATAAAAAAAAACTGGTTTACCTCCGTGAGATGAATCCACACATTAGAAAGTGTATTCACAGATAACTTCTTTCTAGTTTTTGTCACAGGATATTCAGTTTTTCACTATAGGCCTCAAAAGCCTCCCAAATCTCCCTTCTCAGATTCTAAAAAATGAGTGTTTTCAACCTGATGAATCACAAGAAAGGTTTGGCTCTGTGAGATGCATCTAAACCTTGCAGTGTTTCTACAGATAGCTTTTATGTAGGTTTTATCATGAGATATTTGGTTTTTCACTATAGGCATCAAAGAGTTCCCAAAAGTCCCTTCGCAGATTCTACAAAAAAGTGTGTCCAACCTGCTGAAACAAAAGAAAGGTTTAACTCTGTGAGATGAATCCACACATCGCAAAGTGTTCTCACAGATATAGTTTTTATCATGGGATGTCACTTTTTCACTATAGCCCTCAAAGGGCTCTGAAATGTCCCTGCACGGATTCTAGAAAAAGAATGTTTCCAACATGCTGAATCAAAAGGAAGGTTTAACTCTAAGAGATGAATCCACACATCACAAAGCATTTTCACAGATAAATTATTTCTAGTTTTTATCACAGGATATCAGTTTTTCACTCTAGGCCACAATGGGCTCTGAAATTTCCCTGCACACATTCTACAAAAAGGGTGTTTCCAACCTGCAGAATCAAAAGAAAGATTTACCTCTGTGAGATGAATCCACACATCACAAAGCATTTTCAGAGATAGCTTCTTTCTAGGTTGTTTTTTTTTTGGTGGATATTTGTTTTTTTCACTACAGACCTTGGTAGGCTCCCAAATATCACTCTGAGATCCTACATAAATAGTGTTTCCAACATGCTGAATCAAAATAAAGATTTAACTCTTTGAGATAAATCCACACATCACAACAAGTTTTCACAGATAGCTTCTTTCTAGTTTTTATTGCATAATATTAGCTTTCTTAGTATAAGCCACAGTGGGCTCTGAAACGTCCTTTGTAGATGCTAAAAAAAAGAGTGTAAAGAAAGGTTAAACTCTGTGGGAGGAATCCACATACAACAAAGCATTTTCACAGTGAGCTTCTTTCTAGTTTTTATGGCGGGATATTTGATTTCTCACTATACATTTCAATGGGCTCTGAAATGTTTCTGTAGATTCTGCAAAAAGCATGTTTCCAACATGCTGAATCAAAAACAGGTTTAACTATGTTTGATGAATCCACACATCACAAAGCATTTTCACATATAGCTTCTTTCTAGTTTTTATCACATTATATTCAGATTTTCACTAAATACCTCAATGGATTCCCAAATGTGCATTGTAGATTCACCAAAAGAGTTTCCAAACTGCTGAATCAAAAGAATGGTTTAAATCTGTGAAAAGAATCCACACATCACAAAGCATTTTCACAGATAGCTTCTTTCTTGTTTTTATCATGGGATATTCCGTTTTCCCCAATGTGCCCTCGTGAATGCTACAAAAAGAGTGTTTCTAATCTGTTGAATCAAAACAAAGGTTTAATTTTGTGAGGTGAATCCACACATTGCAAAGCAATTTCAAAGACAGCTTCCTTCACATTTTTAACATGGGAAAAATGGTTTTTCCCTATATGACTCAATGGGCTCCCAAATTTCCTTCATAGATTCTCCAAAAAGAGTTTTTCTGACCTGCTGAATCAAAAGAATGGTTTAACTCTGTGAGATGAATCCACAAATCACAAAGCATTTTTGTTGTGTCACATTCACACATCACAAAGCAGTTTCATAGATAGATTCTTTCTAGTTTTTATCTGGAGATACTCGGTTTTTCACCATAGGCATCAATGGGCTCCCAAATATACCTATGCAGATTCTGCAAAACAATGTTTCTGACCTGCTGAATCAAAAGAAAGGTTTAACTCTGTGAGATAAGTCCACACATCACAAAGCGTTTTCACAGACAGCTTCTTTCTAGTTTTTATCATGGGATATTGGGTTTTTCACTATAAGCTTCAAAGGGCACTTAATGTTTCTTGTAGATTCTGCAAAAAGAGTGTTTTCAACCTGCTGAAGCAAAAAATAGTTTAACTCTGTGTGATGAATCCACACATTACAAAGCGTTTTCACAGATATCTTCTTTCTAGTTTCTTTATGGGATATTCAGTTTTTAACTATAGGCCTCAATGTGATCCCAAATGTCCCTTCACAGGTTGTACAAAAAGAGAGTTTCCAAACTGCAGAAACAAAAGTAATGTTTAATTCTGTGAGAAGAATCCACACATCACAAAGAAATTTTAGAGAAAGCTTCTTTCTAGTTTTTATCACGAGATATTTGTTTTTTTACTATAGGCCTCAATGGGCTCCCAAATGTTCTCCAAAATGTCCTTCATAGATTCTCCAAGGAGAGTGTTTCCAACCTGCTGAGTCAAAAGAATGGTTTAGTTCTGTGATATGAATACACACATCACAAAGCATTTTCACAGATAGCTTCATTCTAGCTTTTATTGTGGGATATTCAGTTTTTCTCTACAGGCTTCAATAGGCTCTCGAATATCCATTTGTAGACTACAAAAAGAGTGTCTCTAACCTGCTGAATCAAAAGAAAGGTTTAACTCTGTGAGTTGAAACCACACATTGCAAATTGCTTTCATAGAAAGTTCTTTCAAGATTTTATCATGGGATATTTTGTTTTTCAGTATAAGCCTCAATGGGTTTCTAAATGCCCTTTGTAGATTCTCCACAGAAAGTATTTTCAACCTCTTGAGACAAAAGAATGGTTTAACTCTGTGAGCTGAAGCCACACATCACAAAGCATTTTCACAGATAACTTCTTTCTAGCTTTTATCATGGGATATTGTGTTTTTCACTATAGGCTTCAAAGGGCTCCTAAATGTTTCTTGCAGATTCTGCAAAAAAAGTGTTTCCAATCTGCTGAATCAAAAAAAGGTTTATCTCTGTGTGATGAATCCACACATTTCAAAGCATTTTCACAGATATCTTCTGAATATTGTGGGACATTCAGTTTTTAACTATAGGCCTCAATGTGGTCCCAAATGTCCCTTCACAGATTCTACAAAAAGAGTCATTCCAAACTGCTGAAACAAAAGAAAGGTTTAATTCTGTGAGATGAATCCACACATGACAAAGGGTTTTCAAAGATAGCTTCTTTCTAGTTTTTTTTCACAGAATAGTTTGTTTTTACTACAGGCCTCAATGTGCTCCCAAATGTCACTTTGCAGTTCTACAAGAAAACTGTATCCAACCTGCTGAATCAAAAAAAGTGTAGCTCTTTCAGATGAATTCACACATCAGAAAGTATTTTCACACATTGATTCTTTCTAGTTTTCATTGCAGGATATTCAGTTTTTCATTATAGGCCTCAATGGGCTTCCAAATGTCCTTTGTAGATTCTCCAAGGAAAGTGTTTTTAACCTCCTGAACAAAAGAATAGTTTAACGCTGTGGGATGAATCCACACATGGCAAAGCCTTTTCACAGATAGCTTCTTTCTAGTTTTTATCACGGGATATTTTGTTTTTCCCTATAGGCTTCAATGGGCTCTTGAATGTCTCTTTGTAGATTCTAGAAAAAGTGTTTGTATCCTGCTGAATTAAAAGAAAGGCTTCACTCTGTGAGGTGAATTCACACGTTGCAAAACATTTTCACAGATAGCTTCTTTCTAGTTTTTTATCACAGGATATTTGCTTTTTCACTATAGGCCTCAAAGGGCTCCCAAATATCCCTTCACAAATTCTACAAAAAGAGTGTTTTCAACGTGCCAAATCAAAAGAATGGTTTAACTCTGTGAGATGAATCCACACCTGACAAAGGGTTTTCACAGATAGCTTCTTAGTTTTTCTGATGGGATAATCAGTTTTTCACTATAGGCCTCAATGTCCTCCCAAATGTCCCTTCACAGTTTCTACAAAAAGACTGTTTACTGAATCAAAAGAAATTTTTAAGTTTCAGATGAATCCACATATCAGAAAGTGTTTTCTCAGATAGGTTCTTTCTAGTTTTTATTGCAGGATATTTAGTTTTTCATTATAGGCCTGAATGGGCTATAAAATGTCCCTTCGATCAATTCAACAAGAAGTGCTAACTATCCTAAATATATATGCACCCAACACAGAAGCACCCAGATTCATAAAGCAAGTCCTCAGTGACCTACAAAGGGACTTAAACTCCTACACAATAATAATGGGAGATTTTAACACCCCACTGTCAACATTAGACAGATCAACAAGACAGAAAGTTAACAAGGATATCCAGGAATTGAACTCAGCTCTACATAAAGTGGACCTAATAGACATCTACAGAACTCTCCACCCCAAGTCAACAGAATATACATTTTTTTCAGCACCACACCACACCTATTCCAAAATTGACCACATAGTTGGAAGTAAAGCTCTTCTCAGCAAATGTAAAAGAACAGAAATTATAACAAACTGTCTCTCAGACCACAGTGCAATCAAACTAGAACTCAGGATTAAGAAACTCACTCAAAACCGCTCAACTATATGGAAACTGAACAACCTGCTCCTGAATGACTATTGGGTACATAATGAAATGAAGGCAGAAATAAAGATGTTCTTTGAAACCAATGAGAACAAAGACACAACATACCAGAATCTCTGGGACATGTTCAAAGCAGTGTGTAGAGGGAAATTTATAGCACTAAATGCCCACAAGAGAAAGCAGGAAAGATCCAAAATTGACACCCTAACATCACAATTAAAAGATCTAGAAAAGCAAGAGCAAACACATTCCAAAGCTAGCAGAAGGCAAGAAATAACTAAAATCAGAGCGAACTGAAGGAAATAGAGACACAAAAAACCCTTCAAAAAATTAATGAATCTAGGAGCTGGTTATTTGAAAAGATCAACAAAATTGATAGACCGCTAGCAAGACTAATAAAGAAGAAAAGAGAGAAGAATCAAATAGATGCAATAAAAAATGAAAAAGGGGATATCACCACCGATCCCACAGAAATACAATCTACCATCAGAGAATACCACAAACACCTCTATGCAAATAAACTAGAAAATCTAGAAGAAATGGATAAATTCCTCGACAAATACACCCTCCCAAGACTAAACCAGGAAGAAGTTGAATCTCTGAATAGACCAATAACAGGTTCTGAAATTGTGGCAATAATCAATAGCTTACCAACCAAAAAGAGTCCAGGACCTGATGGATTCACAGCTGAATTCTACCAGAGGTACAAGGAGGAACTGGTACCATTCCTTCTGAAACTATTCCAATTGATAGAAAAAGAGGGAATCCTCCCTAACACATTTTATGAAGCCAGCATCATCCTGATCCCAAAGCCTGGCAGAGACATAACCAAAAAAGAGAATTTCAGACCAATATCCTTGATGAACATTGATGCAAAAATCCTCAATAAAATACTGGCAAAACGAATCCAGCAGCACATCAAAAAGCTTATCCACCAAGGACAAAAAACCAAACACCGCATGTTCTCACTCATAGGTGGGAATTGAACAATGAGAACTCGTGGACACAGGAAGGGAAACATCACACTCTGGGGACTGTTGTGGGATGGGGGGAGTGGGGAGGGACAGCATTAGGAGATACCCCTAATGCTAAATGACGAGTTAATGGGGGCAGGAAATCAACATGGCACATGGATACATATGTAACAAACGTGCACATTGTGCACATGTACCCTAAAACCCTAAAGTATAATAAAAAAAAAAAGAAAAAAGAAAAAAAACAAAAAACAAAAAAACAAGACTCACCCACAGGCTAAAGTGCTGTGGGGTTCTAAATAAACTTGAAAGGCACCCTAGGCCACAAGGACTGCAACTTCTAGGCAAGACCTAGGGCTGTGCAGGGCTTAGATCCAGTGTACTTTGTGGGTGCATGACCTAATGAGACACCGGCTGGGCAGGGCTAAGAAATCGCTTATACCACCTCTCCCACAACCCCAGGCAGTGCAGCTCACAGCTCCAAAAGAGATCCCTTCCTTCTGTTTGAGGAGAGCAGAGAAAAGAGCAAGGAGGACTTAGTCTTGCAATGTGGATACCAGTTCAGCCAATGTAGGACAGGGCACTGGACAGAGTCATAAGGCCACAATTCTAGGCCCTAGCTCCTGAACAACATTTCTAGACAATGCTGAGCCAGAAGGGAACGTGCTGCCTTGAAGGGGAGAAACCAATCCTGGCAGAATTCCTCAACTGCTGACGAAAAAGCTCTTGGGCCTGAATAATCAGCAGCAGTAACCAGGTAGTAGACACCATGTGCCTTGGGTGAGACTCAAAGATGGGCTGGCTTCAGGTGTGACCCAGCACATTCATAGCAGTGGTGGCTATGAGGAGAGACCCCTTCTTCCCAAGAAGAGGGAAGAGTAAAGGAGACTTTGACGTGGGCTTAGGTACCAGCTTTGCCAAAGTGGAAAAGTGCAGCAAGCAGACTCTTGGGGTCCCTGATTCCAGGCCTTGGCTCCTCGACAGCATCTCTGGACCTACCCTGGGCCAGAGGGGACCCCACTTACCTGAAGAGTGAGTCCCAGGCCTGTCAGCATTTACCAAAAGCTAACTGAAGAGCCCTTGGGCCTTAAGTGAATATTAGTGGTACCCTGGCTGTACTCTCCATGAACTTATGGTGGTGGCGGACATGGGGAGAGAATCCTCTGCCTGGGAAAAGGGGAGGGAAGAGTGAGAAGGATTTTTTCTGGTGGTTTTGGTGACAGCTCAGCCACATTAGACTAGAGCATCAGATCGACTTCTACGGTTTCTGCCTCCAGGCCCTGGCTCCAGGACAGCATCTCTGGACCTGCCTGGGGGCCAGAGGAATTGCTGCCCTTAAGGGAGGGACACAAGCATGGCTGGCTTCACCACCTGCTGATTGTAGAGCCCCAGGGCCTTGATTGAACATAGACAGTAGCCAGGGAGTAGTTATAGCAGGCCTGGGCAGGACCCAGGGCTTTGCTGGCTTCAGGTCTGACCCAGTGCAGTCTCAGAGGTGCTGGTCACAGGGATGCTTGTGTCACCCCTCCCTCAGCTCCAGGCAGCTCAACACACACAGAGAGACTCCATTTGTTTGGGAGAAAGTAAGAAAAGAAAACAAGAGTCTTTGCCTGGTAATCCAGAGAATTCTCCCAGATCTTATCCGAGACCCTATGGGAGTACCTCTATGAGTCTGCAAGAACCAGTGTTACCGGGCTTGGAGTACTTCCTAAAGCAGATATGGCTGCAGTGATCAAAAACTTAGGTCACCAAACCCAAGTCCCTTCAAATACCTGGAAAGCCTTTCCAAGAAGGACAGGTACAAACAAGCCCAGATTATGAATAACTCTTCAAAGCTCGGGCACCAACAAATATCCATAAGCATTAAGACCATTCAAAAAAGCATGGCCTCACCAAACAAACTAAATAAGGCACCAGGCAACAACCCCAGAGAGACAGAGATATGTGACCTTTCAGACAGAGAATTTCAAATAGCTGTTTGAACAAAACTCAAAGAAATTCAAGATAACACAGAAAAAGAATTAAGAATTCTATCGGATAAATTTAACAAAGAAATTGAAATAATTAAAAAGAATCAGGAAGAAATTCTGCAGTTGAAAAAGGCAATTGACATACTGAAAAATGTCAAGATTCTCTATCAGCTAGATTCCCCTTCTCCTGAACAGCTCCTCAGCCCCTCTAGGTTCACCTCTCTAATCTTAGCAGCTCAAAAAGCAAGCATGAAAGGAAATAAAACAAACAAAAACCAAACGTTGTATTTAAGGTCAAGTATACCAGGTATACCTGGGTACCAGTCCTGGCTCTGCCCTATGAGCCACATGATTGCAACCAAAAAAAAAAAAAAAAGTCCCTTCACAGATTCTACAAAAAGAGTGTTTCCAAACTACTGAAGGAAAAGAAAGATTTAACTTTGTGAGATAAATTTAGACGTTGCAAAGTGTTTTCTCAGATAGCTTCTTTCTAGTTTTAATCATGGGATATAAAGTTTTCACTGTAGGTGTCAATAGGGTCCCCAATGTCCTTAGTAGATGCTACAAAGAAAGTGTTTCCAACCTGCTGAGTCAAAATAAATGTTTCACTCTGTGAGGTGAATACACACGTTGCTATGCATTTTCACAGATAGCTTCTTTCTATTTTCTATTGTGGGACATTTGGTTTTTCACTATTGGCCTCAATGTGCTCCCAAATGTCCCTTCACAGATTCTATAACACGGCTGTTTCCAACCTGCTTCACATAAAGAAAGGTTTAACTCTGATTTATCCACACATTACAAAGCATTTTCAGAGATAACTTCTTTCTTGTTTTCATTGCAGAATATTCAGTTTTTCACTATAGGACAAAATGGGCTTCTAAATTTCCCTTCACAGATTCTACAGAGTGTTTTCAGCCTGCTGAATCAATAGAAAAGTTTAACTCTATGAGATGAATCCCTATATTCCAAAGTATTTTCACAGATATCTTCTTTATAGTTTTTATCATGGGATATTTCATTGTTCACTATAGCCCTCAATGGCCTCCAAAATGTCCCTTTGCAGTTTCCACAAAAAGGGTGTTTTCAATCTGCTGTATCAAAGAAAAGGTTTAACTCTGTGTGATGAATCCACACACGACAAAGGATTTTCAAAGATAGTTTCTTCTTAGTGTTTATCACGAGATATTTAGTTTTTCACTGTAGGCCACAATGTGCTCCCAAATATAACTTTTCAGTTTCTACAAGAAAACTATTTCCAGCCTGCTGAATCAAAATATGGGTTTCACACTGTGAGATTAATCCACACATTGCAAACCTTCCACAGATATTTTCTTTTTAGTTTTTATCACGAGATATTTCATTTTTCTCTATAGAGCTCAATGGGCTCCCAAATCTCCCTTCATAGATTCTACAGAAAGAGTGTTTCCAATCTGCTAAATCAAAAGAAAGGTTTAACTCCGTGAGATATATCCACACATCATAAAGTGATTTCACAGACAGCTTCTTTCTAGTTTTTATCTTGGTATATTCACTTTTTTACTATAGGCCTTAATGAGCTCCCAAATGTCCTTTGTAGATTCACCAAAAGGAGTGTTTCCAACCTGCTGAATCAAAAGAATGGTTTAACTCTCTGAGATGAATCCAAACTTCACAAAGCATTTCGCAGATAACTTCTTTCTAGTTTTTATCTTGGGATATTCCATTTTTCTCTATTGTCTTCAATAGGATCCAAAATGTCCCTTTGTAGATTCTACAAAAAGAGTTTTCTAACCTGCTGAATCAAAAGAAAGGTTTAACTCTGTGAGGTGAACTTATACATTTTCACAAACACAAAGCATTTTCACAGATAGCTTCTGTCTAGTCTTCATCTAGGGATATTCATTTTTTTCACAGTAGGCCTCAATGGGCTTCTAAATGTCCCTTCACAGATTTTACAAAACAAGTCTTTTCAACCTGCTGAATCAAAACAAAGGTTTAACTCTGTAAGATGAATCCACACATCACAAAGCATTTCCACAGATAGCTTCTTTCTAGTTTTTATTACAGGATATTCAGTTTTTCACTACAAACCTCAATGGGCTCCCAAATGACCTTCCACAGATTCTTAAAAAAAAAAAAGTGTTTCCAACCTGCTTAATCAAAGAAATATTTAAATTTGTGAGATGAATCCACACATGGTAATGCGTTTTCACAGATAGTTTTTTTCTAGTTTTTATCTCGGGATATTTTGTTTTTCACTATAGGCTTTCATGGGCTCCCAAATGTCTCTTTGCAGATTCTACAAAGAGAGGCTTTTGAAACTGCTGAACTAAAAGAAAGCTTTAAATCTGTGAGTTGAATCCACATATCGCAAAGCATTTTCACCCATAGCTTTTTCTAGTTTTTATTGCAGGATATTCAGTTTTTCATAATAGGCCTCAAGGGGCTCCAAGATGTCCCTTTGCAGATTGTACAAAAACAGTGTTTGCAAACTATTGAATAAAAATAAAGGTTTAACTCTGTGAGATGAATCCACACATCACAAAGCATTTTCACAGATAACTTCTTTTTAGTTTTTATCACCAGATATTCAATTTTTCACTATAAGCTTCAAGGGGCTGCCAAATGTCCCTTGGCAGATCCTACAGATATAGTGTTTCCAACCTACTGAATCAATAGAAAGGTTTACCATTGGGAGATGAATCTACACATTGCAGAACGTTTTAACACATAGCTTCTTTCTAGTTTTTATGGCAGTATATTAGTTTCTCATGATAGGCCTCAATGAAATCTCAAATGTCCCTTCACTGATTCTACAAAAAAAAGTTTTCAACCTGCTGAATCAAAAGAAAGGTTTAACTTTGTGAGATGAATCCACACATCACAAAGCGTTTTCCCAGATTGCTTCTTTCTAGTTGTTATCATGGGATATTTTGCTTTTCATTACATGCCTCAATGGGCTTCAAAATGTCTCTTTGAACATTCAACAAAAGAGTGGTTCCAACCTCCTCAATCAAAAGAAAGAGTTACTTCTGTGAGATGAATCTACACATTGCAAAACATTTTCACAGGTAGGTTTTTTCTAGTTTTCATCACAGG
Source organism: Symphalangus syndactylus (assembly GCF_028878055.3). Lineage (NCBI taxonomy): Eukaryota > Metazoa > Chordata > Mammalia > Primates > Hylobatidae > Symphalangus > Symphalangus syndactylus. Next base: position 87,220,605 of record NC_072432.2, read on the forward strand.
ATATTCAGTTTTTCAGTATTGGCCTTAATAGTCTCCCAAATGCCCTTTGTAGATTTTACAAAAAGAGTGTTTCCAACCTGCTGAAACAAAAGAAAGGTTTAACTCTGAGATGAATTCACACTTTGAAAACTGTTTTCACAGAGTGATTCTTTCTGGTTTTTATCACAGGACATTCATTTTTCACTGTAGGCTGCAATGGGCTCCCAAATATTCCTTCACAGATCCTACAATACAAGTGTTTCCAAACTGCTGAAACAAAAGAAAGGTTTAACTCTGTAAGATAAATCCACAAATGGCAAAATATTTCCACTGTAGATTCATTTTAGTTTTTTTCATGGAATTTTTTTTTTTCACTATAGCTCTCAAAGGGCTCCCAAATGTCTATTCACAGATGCTACAAAAAGAGTGTTTCCAATCTGCTGAATATTTGGTTTTTAACTATGTCCCAAATGTCCCTTTGCATATTCTACAAATAGAGTGTTCAAAACTTGCTGAGTCAAAATAAGTTTTAATTCAGTGAGATGAATCCACACATCACAAAGCATTACCTAGATAGCTTCTTTCTAGTTTTTATCTCGGGATATTCCATTTTTCATTATAGACCCTAATGAACTCCTAAATGTCCTTTCATGGATTCTATACAAAGAGTTTTTTCAATATGCTGAATGAACAGAAAAGTTTAACTCTGTAAAATGAATACACACATCATGAAGCATTTTCACAGATAGCTTCTTTCTAGCTTTTATTACAGGGTATTTGGTTTTATGCTATAGACCTCAAGGGGCTCCCAAATGTTTCTTCACATATTCTACAAAAAGAATGTTTCAAAGCAACTGAATAAAAAGAATGGTTCACCATTATGAGGTGGATCCACAGATTGCAAAGTGTTTTCACACATAGCTTCTTTCTACTTTGTATTGTAGAACATTTTGTTTTACACTATAGGCCTCAATGAGCTCCCAAAAGTCCCTTCACAGATTCTACAAAAAGAGGGTTTCCAACCTGCTGAATCACAGAAAAGGTTTAATTCTCTGACTTAGATCTGCACATAGCAAAGCATTTTTACAGATTGCTTCTTCTTAGTTTTTTTTCTGGGAATATTTGGTTTTTCACTATAGGGCTCAGTGGGCTCCCATATATCCCTTCACAGATTCTGCAAATCAGTGCTTCAAAACTGCTGAATTAAAATAAAGGTTTAACTCTGTGAGATGAATCCACGCATTACACAGCATTTTCACATATAGCTTCATTCTAGTTTTTATCACAGGCTATTCTGTTTTTCATTATAGGCCTCTATGGGCTCCGAAATGTCCCTTCACAGATTCTGTGAAAAGAGTGTTTCCAACTACAGAATTAAAAGAAACGTTTATTTATGTGAGATGAATCCACACATCACAAAACATTTTCACAGATTGCTTCTTTCTAGTTTTTATTGCACATTCTTAGTTTTTTCACTATAGGCCTCAATGTGTTCCCAAATGTCCCTTCATAGATTCTATGAAAAGAGTGTTTACAACCTGCTGAATCAAAGGAATGTTTTAACTCTGTGACATGAATCCATACATTGCAAAGCATTTCCACAGATATCTTCTGTTTAATATTTTGGGGAAAATATTCTGTTTTTCACCAGAGGCCTCAATGGGCTCCCAAATGCCCCTTTGCAGATTCTAACAAAAGAGTGTTTCCAACATGCAGAATAATAAGAAAATTTTAACTTTGTGAGATGAATCCACACATCACAGAGTGTTTTCACAGATAGCTTTATTGTAGGTTTTATTACAAAATATTCTGTTGTTCACTGTAGGCCTCAATAGGCTCCAAAATATCCTTCATAGATTTACAAAGAGAGTGTTTCCAACCTACATAATAAAAGGAATGGTTTTACACTATGAGATGAATCTAAAGATCACAATGCATTTTCACAGATAGCTTCTTTAAGTTTTTATCACAAGATATTCGGATTTTTACTATAGCACCCAGTAGGCTCCCAAATGTCTCTGTGAAGATTCTACAAAAAGAGTGTTTCCAACCTGTGGAATCAAAAGATGGGTTTAACCCTATGAGATGAATCCACACATCTTAAGGTTTTTTCACAGATAGCTTCTTTCTAGTTTTCAATCACAAAATATTTGGTTTTTCACTATAGGTCTTGGTGGGCTCTCAATTGTCCTTCATAGATGTTACAAAAATAGTGTTTCCAACCTACTTAATCAAAACAAAGATTTACATGTGTGAGATGAATCCACACATCATAAAGCATTTTCACAGATAGCTTATTTCTAGTTTCCTTTGCAGATTCTACAAAAAGAGTGTTTCCATACTACTGAATCACAAGAATAGTTTACCTCTGTGAGATGAATCCACACATCACAAGGCATTTTCACAGATAGCTTCCTTCTAGGCTTTATCATGGGATGTTTGGTTTTTTACTATAGGCCTCAATGGGCTTCCAAATATTCCTTCATAGATTCTACAAAAAGAGTGTTTCCAACATGCTGAATCAAAAGAAAGTTTTAACTCTCTGATATGAATGTATACATTGAAAAGATTTTTCACAGTTTGCTTCCTTCTTGCTTTTATCACAGGATATTTGATTTTTCACTATAGGTGTAAATGAGTTTCCAAATGTCCCTGCACAGATTCTACAAAAAATTGTTTCAAACAGGCTGAATCAAAAGAAAGCCTTAACTCAGTGAGATAAATTCATACATCACAAAGTATTTTCACAAATAGCTTCTTTCTAGTTTTTATTGCAGGATATTCAGCCTACAAGCCTCAATGGGCTCCAAAATGTCCTTCATAGATACTCCAAAGAGAGTGTTTCTGACCTGTTGAATCAAAAGAATGGTTTAACTCTGTAAGAAAGATTAAGCCACACATCACAAATTGTTTTCACAGATAGATTCTTTTAGGTTTTATCACAAAATATTCAGATTTTCACTGATATCCTAGGTTGATTCTTCAAAGAAAGGTTTTCCAACCTGGTGAATCAAAAGAAAGGTTTAGCTCTGTGAGATGAATTGACACATCACATAGCATTTTCAAAGAGAGCTTCCATCTAGTTTTTAATTGTGGAATATTCGTTTTTTCACTATAGGCCAATATAGGCTCTAAAACGTCCTGAATCACAAAAAAGGTTTACTATTTTGAGATGCATTCATACATTGCAAAGTGTTGTCACAGATAGATTCTTTCTAGCTTTTATCATAAGATATTTGGTTATACCACAAGATATCCTAAGTTGATTCTTCAAAGAAAGTGTTTCCAACCTGAGGTATCAAAAGAAAGGTTTAACTCTGTGAGATGAATCCACACATCACAAAGCATTTTCACAGATAGCTTCTTTCTAGTTTTTATGGTGCAATATTCAGTTCTTCACTATAGGCCTCAATCTGCTCCCAAATGTCACTGCGCTGATTCTACGAAAAGAGGGTTTCCAACCTACTGAATGAAAAGAAAGGTTTAACTCTGTGAGATGAATCCCCACATCACAAAGCATTTACAAAAATAGCTTCTGTTTATTTTTTCAGAGAATATTCAGTTTTTCACTGTAAGCCTCAATAAGCTTCCGAATGTCTCTTTGCAGATTCTACAAAATAAGTGTCTCTAACTTGCTGAATAGCTGAATAAAAACAAAGGTTTAACCCTGTGAGATGAATCTACCCATTGCAAAACGTTTCTACAGATAGTTTTTTAAATTTTTTTCAAAATTTTTCAGTTTTTACTATAGGCCTCAATGGGTTTTCAAAGTCCCTTCGCAGATTCTACAAAAAGAGTGTTTCCCACTTGCTAAATCAAAGGAAAAGTTTATCACTATGAGATGAATCCATACATCACAAAGTTTTTTCACAGGTAGATTCTTTCTACTTTTTATGATGAGATATTAGGTTTTTCACTATAGTCCTCAATGGGATCTCGAATGTCCTTCATAGATTCCACAAAGTGAGTGTTTCCAAACTACTGAATAAAAAGAAAGGTTTAACTCTGTGAGATGAATCCACACAACATAAAGCGATTTCCCAGGTAGCTCCTTTCTAGTTTTTATCAGGCAATATAATTTTTTCACTATATGCCTCAGTAGGCTCCCATATATACCTTCACATATTCTACAAAAAGAGTGTTTCTTACCTGACAAGTCAAAAGAAAGGTTTAACTCTGTGGGATAAGTGTTCACATTGTAATACTTTTTCACAGTTATCTTCTTTGTTGTTTATATCATGGGATATTGGGTTTGTTATTATAGGACTAAATGGGCTTCCAAATGTCCTTGCACAAATTCTATGAAAAGAATGTCTCAAACAATAAGGTTCAATAGAAAGGTATAACTCTGTGAGGATAATTCACACATCAAAAATCGTTTCCACAGATAGCTTCATTTTAGTTTTCTGGGTAATATTTTTTTTTCACAACAGGCCATCATAAAATCTTAAATATTCCTTAGCAGATTCTACAAAAAGTGTGTTTCCAACATGCTGAATCAAAAGAAAGTTTTAACTCTGTGAGATGAATGCACACATAAAATGTTTTCACAGATAGCCTCTTTCTAATTTCTATTGTGGGAAATTCTGTTTTTCAGTATAGGCCTCAATGAGCTACCAAATGTGCTTTGTAGATTCCACAAAGAGAGTGTTTCCAACCTGCTGAATCAAATGAAAAGTTTTAACTATGTGAGATGAATCCATATATCAAAAAGTCTTTTCACAGATAGCTTCTCTCTAGTAGTTTTTCAAGGAATATTCAGTTTTTCACTATAGGCCTCATGGGCCCCCAAATATTCCTTCATAGATTCTACAAAAAGAATGTTTCCAACTTGCCTAATAAAAAAAGATTTAATTCTGTGAGGTGAATACACACATCTCAAAACATTTTCACAGATAGATTATTTGAAGTTTTTATTGTCGAACATTGAGTTTTTCACTGTAGAGCTCAATTGGCCCCAAAATATCCACTTGTTGATTTAAAAAAAGTGATTCCAACCTCTTGAATCAAAAGATAGATTTAACTCTGTAAGATGAAAACACAAAGTGCAAAGCGTATTCATAGATAGCTTCTTTCTAATTTTTATTACAGGATATTCATTTTTTTTCACTATAAGCCTCAATGGGCTCCCAAATGTCCCTGCACAGATACTACAAAATAGTGCTTACAACCTGATGTGTCAAAAGAAAGGGTTAACTCTGTAAGATGAATCCACACATCACAAGCATTTTCACAGATAGCTTCTATCTAGTTTTTATTGTGGGATGTTGGTTTTTCACTACAGGTTTCAACAGGCTTACAAATGTCCCTGTGCAGATACTACAAAAGGAGTGTTTCCAAACAACTGAATCAAAAAAGGTTTACCTCTGTGAGGTGAATCCACACATTGCAAAGCATTTTCACAGATAGCTTCTTTCCAGTTTTTATCCTGGGATGTTTGGTTTTTCAATACAGGTTTCAATGGGCTACAAAATGTCCTTCAGAGATTCTCCAAAGAGAGTGCTTCAAACCTGCTGAATCAGAAGAAACTTTTACTTCTGTGAGATGGATGCACACATCACAAAGCATTTTAACTGATAGCTTCTTGCTAGTTTTTTAAAGGGATATTCAGTATTTCACTATTGGCCTTAATGAGCTCCAAAATGTCCCTTCACAGATTCTCCAAAAAAAAGATTGTTTCCATGCTGCTGAAAAAAAAGAATGGTTTAACTCTGTGGGATGAATCCAGAAATCACAAAGCATTTTCACAGATAGCTTCTTTTTTCGTTTTAATCATGGGATATTCAGTTTTCCAATATAGGTCTGTATGGGCTCCCAAATGTCCCTTTGTAGATTCTATTAAAAAAAGTGTTTCCCCCTCCAATGAATCAAAAGAAATATTTTACTCTGTGAGATAAATCCATACATCTCAAAATGTTTTCACAGACAGCTTCTTTCAAGTTTTTATGGCAGAATATTCAGTTTTTCACTGCTGGCTTAATGGGCTCTCAATATATCTTTGCAGATACTACAAAAAAAGTTTTTCCAACCTGCTAAATCAGAATAAAGATTCACTCTGTGAGTTTAATCCACACATCACAAAGCATTTTCCCAGATAGATTCCTTACAATTTTCATCACTAGATATCAGTTTTTCACTATAGCCCTCAAAGGGCTCACAAATGTCCCTGCCTGTGTTCTACAAAAAGAGGGTTTCCAACCTGATAAATCAAAAGAAAAGTTTTACTCTGTCAGGTGAATCCACACATCACAAAGTGTTTTCACACATAATTTCTCTGTAGTTTTTATCTTTGGATATTCAATTCTTCACTCTAGGACTAATATGATCTGAATATCTCTTTGCAGATTCTGCAAGAAAAAAAAAAGAATTTCCAACTGGCTCAATTTAAAGAAAGGTTTAACTTTGTGAGATGAATCCACACATTGCAAAGTGTTTTCACAAATAGCTTCTTTCTAGTTTTCATCCGGGGTTGTTCTGCTTTTCACTATAGGCCTAAATGTGTTTTCAAATATCCTTGAGCAGATACTACAAAAAGAGTGTTTCCAAACTGACGAATCAAGAAAGTTTACCTCAGTGAAGAGAATCTGCACATCACAAAGTGTTTTCATAGATAGTTTCTTTTTAGTTTACATCACGGATTTTTCAGTTTTTCAATGTATGGTCCAATGGGCTCCCAGATGTCACAGATTCTACAAAAAGTGTTTTGAATCTGCTGAATTAAAAGAAAGGTTTAACTCTGTGAGATGAATCCACACATTACAAAGCACTTTCACAGATAACTTCTTTCTAGTTTTTAGCATGGGCTATTTGGTTTTTCACTATAGGCCTCAATAGGCTCCAAAATGTCCCTGTGCAGATTCTACATGAAGAGTATAGAGTCAAACCTGCTGAATCAAAAGAAAGGTTGAACTCTGTGAAATGAATCCACCCTTTGCCCTTGTTTTCAGAGATACATTCTTTCTAATTTTTATCATGGGATATTTGGTTTTTCACTATAGGCCTCAATGGGCTTCCAAATGTCTCTTCACAGACTCTACCAAAAAAGTGTCTCCAATCAGCTGAATAAAAAAAAAAATTAACTCTGTCAGAAGAATCCACACATCTCAAAGCATTTTCACGTATAGCTTCTTTCTAGTTGTTTTCTCAGGATATTAGTTTTTTTCCTAGAGGCCTCAATGGGCCCCCAAATATTCTTATGCAGATTTTAAAAGAAGAGTGTTTACATCCTGGTGAATCAAAAGAAAAGTTTAACTCTGTGAGATGAATCCACACATCTCAAAGTCTTTTCACAAATATCTTCTTTTTAGTTTTTATTGCAGGATATTTGATTTTGCACAATAGGCTTCAATGGACTCCCTAATGTCCCTGCACAGATTCTATGGTAAGTGTTTCAACCTGGTGAATTGGAAGAATGGTTTAACTACGTAAGATGAATCCACATATTGCATATTGTTTTCACAGATAGCTTCTTTCTAGTTTTTATGACAGGATTTCAATTTTTCCGTATATGCATTATTGGGCTTGATAATTCCCTGTGAAGATTTTACAAAAAGAGTGTTCCAACCTGCTCAGTCAAAAGGAAGGTTTAATTCTCTGTGATGAATGCACACATTACATAGGATTTTCATAGACATGTTATTGCTGCTTTTAATCGTGGGATATCAGTTTTGCTCTAGAGACATCAATGGGCTCCCAAATGTCCCTGTGCAGTTTCTACAAAGAGTGTTTCTGACCTGCTGAATCAAAGAAAACTTTTAACTCTGTGAGTTGAATGTACACATTGCAAAGCATTTTCAAAGATAGCTTCTTTCTAGTTTTAATTGCAAGATATCAGTTTGCATTATAGGCCTCAATGGGCTCTGACATGTCCCTTCGCAGATTCTACAAAGGAAGTGTTTGCAACTTGTGGAATCAAAAGAAATGTTAACTGTGTGAGTTGAATCCCCACATCTCAAGGCCTTTTCACAGATAGCTTTTTTGTTTGTTTGTTTTTATCATGGGATATCTGTTTTTTTCACTATAGGCCTCTATAGACTCCCAAACATCACTGTGCAGATTTTAAACAAACAGTGCTTCCAACCTGTTGAAACAAAAGAAAAGTTTAACTCTGTGACATGAATCCATATGCCACAAAGGGTTTTCACAGATAGCTTCTTTCTAATTTTTATTGCGTGATATCTGGTTGTTTGCTATAAATCAGAATGGGCTTCCAAATGTCCCTTCACAGATTCTACAAAAAAAGTGTTTCCAGCCTGCTGAATCAAAATAAAGGTTTAACTCTGTGAGCTGAATCCACACATCTCAAAGCATTTTCATAGAGAGCTGCTTTTCAATCTTTACCACAGAATGATCAATATTTTACTGTTGGCCTCAATGGGCTTCAAAATGTCCCTGTGCAGATTCTATAAAAAAGATGTTCCAACCTGCTGAATGAAAAGAAAGGTTTAGCACTGGAAGAAGAATTCACACATTGCACAGCATTTTCACCAATAGTTTCTTTCTTTTTTTTATGAGATACTGATTTTTTTTATAGGCTTCAATTGTCTTACAAATTATCCTTTGCAGATACTACAAAAAACATATTTCCAACCTGCTTAATGAAAAGAAAGGTTTAACTCTGTGAGATGAATCCACAGTTTGAAAGGTGTTTTCACAGGTAGCTTCCTTTTAGTTTTAATGATGGGATATTTAGTTTTTCACTATTGGCCTCAATGGGCTCCCAAGTTTCCCTGCACAGATTATATGAAAAGAGTGTTTCCAACCTGCTGAATCAAAATAAAATTTTAACTCTGTGAGATGAATCAACACATGGCAAAGCATTTTCATGGGTAGCTTCTCTTTTCTAGTTTCTATTGCAGAATATTTGGCTTTTCCCTGTAGACCTCAATGGGCTAAAAAATGTTGCTGCTCAGATTCAACAGAAAGAGTGTTTCCAACCTGCTGAATGAAAAGAAAGGTTTAACTCTCTGAGATGAATCCACATATTGCAATGCGTTTTCATAGACAACTTATTTCCAGTTTTTATCGCAGAATATTTGTTTTTCATTATAGGCATCAAAGGGCTCCCAAATGTCCATGCACAGATTCTACAAAAAAAGTGTTTCCAACCTGCTAAAACAAAAGAAAGGTTTAACCGTGTGAGATGAATCTCCACAAGACAAAGTGTGTGCTCAGATAGATTCTTTGTAGTTTTTATTTTGAGATATAGAAGTTATATGACATGCATCAATGGGCTCTGAAATGTCTCTGTGCAGTCTCTACAAAATGAGTGTTTTCAAACTGCTGAATTTAAAGAAAGATTTAACTCTGTGAGTTGAATTCATACATCTTCAAGTGTTTTGGCAGATAGATTCTTTCTGACTTTTATCACAGGATATTCGATTTTTCACTAAAGGCCTCATTAGGCTCCCAAATGTTCCTTCTCACATTCTACAGAAAAAGTGTTTCCAACCTGCTGAACTAAAGAAAGGTTTAACATTGTGAGATGAATCCACACATTGCAAAGTGTTTTCACAGATGCTTCTTTTAAGTTTTTTTCACAGGATATTCCATTTTTCACTATAGGCTTCACTGGGCTCCCAATTCTCCCTGTGCGTATCCTACAAAAAGAGTGTTTCCAACCTGCAGAATCAAAAGAAAGGTTTAACTCTGTGAGATAAATCCACACATCATAAAGCATTTTAACAGGTACATTCCTTCTAGTTTTTATCATGCAATATTCTGATTTTCACTATAGGCTTCAATGGGCTCTCAAATGTTGCATATTCTAAAAAAAATTATCCAACCTGCTGAATCAAAAGAAAGGTTTAAATCAGTGAGATGAATACACATATCACAAATCATTTTCACAGATAACTTCTTTCTAGTTATTAATCACAAGACATTCATATTTTTACAAAGGCTTCAATTTGCTCTGAAATGTTTCTGTGCAGATTCTACAAAAAGAGTGTTTCCAAACTTCAGAATCAAAAGAAAGGTTTAAATCTGTTAGATGAATCTACATATTGCAATGATTTTCGCAGATAGCTTATTTCTGTTTTTTTATCGTGTGATGTTGGTTTTTCACTATGGCTCAATGGGCTCTCAAATGTCACTGTGCAGGTGTTTCAAACAGAGTGTTTCCAACCTGCTGAATCAAAGGAAATGTTTAACTCTGTGAGTTGAATGCACACGTCACAAAGCGTTTTCACAGATATCTTCTTCCTAGTTTTTAATCATAGGATATCACTTTTTCACTACAGGCTCCCAAATGTTTCTATGCAGATTCTACACAAAGATAGTTTCCAATCTGATGAATCAAAAAAGAAAAATTTAACTCGATGAGACAAACTCACAAATCACAAAGCATTCTAACAAATATCTTCCTTCTAGTTTTTAATGTGAGATATCAGTTTACATTGCAAGCATCAATCAGCTCCCAAATGTCCCCGCACAGATTCTGTAAAAAGAGTGTTTCCAACCTTCTGAATGAAAAGAAAGGTTTAACTCTGAGAAGAATCCAGACATTGCAAAGCATTTTCACAGATAGATTCTTTGTAGTTTTTATTATGGGATATTCGCTTTTTCACTACAGGCCTCTATGGGTTCCCAAATGTCCCTTAACAGATTCTAAAAAAAGGTGTTTCCAACCTGCAGAAACAAAAGAAAGGTTTAACTCTGTGAGATGAATCTACATATTGTGAAGTGTTTTCACAGAGAGCTTCTGTCTAGTTTCTATCAGGGATATTACGTTTTTTACTATATTCATTAATGGGTACACAAATGTCCCTGCCTTGTTTCTACAAAAAGATGGTTTCCAGCTTCACTGAAACAAAAGAAAGGTTTAACTCTGTGAGATGAATTCACACATTGCAAAGCATTTTCACAGAAAGCTTCTTTCTTGTTTTTATCATGGAATATCTGTTTTTCACTGTAAGCCTCAAACAGCTTACAAATGTCCCTGTGCCAATTCTACAAAAAGAGTGTTTAAACCTGCTGAATCAAGAGAAAGTTTTAACTCTGTGAGATGGATCCACACATTTCAAAGTGTTTCTACAGATGCATTCTTTCTATTTTTATGGTGGGATATTGGTTTTTCACTACACGCATCAGTGAGCCCCCAAACAGCCCTTCACAGATTGGACAAAAAGAGTGTTTCCAACCTGCTGAATAAACAGAAAAGTTTAACTCTGTGAGCTGAATCCACCCATCACAAAGCATTTTCACAGATAGCTTCACTTTATTTATCACAGGATATTCTGTTTATCACTATAGGCTTCAATGGGCTCCCAAATATTCCCATGCAGATTCTTCAAAAACAGTGTTTCCAACCTGATGAATAAAAGAAAGCTTGAACTCTGTGAGATGAATCCACACATCAAAAAGCATTTTCACAGGTAGCTTCTTTCTAGTTTTTTTAATTGTATGATAATCAGTTTTAAACTGTAGCCCTCAATGAACTCCCATATGTCCCTTCACAAATTCTACAGGAAAAGTGTTTCCAACGTGCTGAATCAGAAGAAAGTTTTAAGTCTGTGAGGTGAATCCACCTATTGCAAACCATTTTCACAGACAGCTTCTTTTCAGCTTTTATTGTGGGTATTTAGTTTTTCACTATGTCTTAATTGGCTACCAAATGTTCTTCTGCAGATTATACAAAAAGAGTGTTCTCAACATGCTGAATCAAAAGAAAAGTGTAACTCTGTGTGATGAATCCACACATTGAAATGCATTTTCCAGATAGCTTCTTTCCATTTCTAATTGTGGGATAATTGATTTGTCAGTATAGTCTTCAATGGGCACCAAAATGTCCCTTGGCAGATTCTAGCCAAAGGGGTTTCCAACCTGCAGAATCAAAAGAAAGGTTTAAATATGTGAGATGAATCCACACATCTCAAAGCATTTTCACAGATAGCTTCTTTCTACTTTTTATTGTGTGATAATTTGTATTGAATTCTAGCCCTCAATGGGCTCCCAAATGTCCCTTCACAGATTCTACAAGAAAAGCATTTTGATCATGCTGAATCAGAAGAAAGGTTTAACTTTGTAAATGAATCCATCTATCACAAAGCTTTTTCACAAATACTTTCTTTTTAGATTTTTATCATGGGTTTTGTTTTTCACTATATGCCTTAAAGGACTCCCAAATGTCCCTGTGCAGATACTACAAAAAGAGTGTTCTCAACCTGCTATATCAAAAAAAGTGTAACTCTGTGAGATGAATCCACACATCAAAAGCAGTTACACAAACAACTTCTTTCTCATTTTTATCATGGTATATCAGTTTTTCACTACAGTCCTCAATGGGCTCTGAAATGTCCCTGCACAGATTCTAGAAAATGTGTGTTTTTAACCTGCTGAATCAAAAATAAAAAATTTAACTCTGTGTGATGAATTTACAAAGCAAAAAGCGTTTTCACAAATAAATTCTTTTTAGTTTTTATCATGGAATATTTGGTTTATCACTATAGGCCTCAATGGGCTCGAAAATGTCCCTGTGCATATTCTACAAAAAAAGTGTTTTGAACTTTCCAAGTCAAGAAAAAAATTTAATTCTGTGAACTCTGTGAGATGAATCCACACATCACAAACCATTTTCACAGATACCTCCTTTCTCATTTTTATCTTGGGATATCAGTTTTTGACTACAGCCCTCAATAGGCTCCGAAATGTCCTTGAGCAGATTCTACAAAAAGAGTTTTTCCAACCTGCTGAATCAAAATAATAAATTAACTCTGTGAGATGAATATAGAAAACGCCAAGCATTTTTACAGACAGATTCTTTCAAGTTTTTATCACTGGATATCAGGTTTTCAGTATAGGCCTCAATGGGCTCTGAAATGTCCATGCACAGATTCTACAGAAAGAGTGTTTCCAACCTGCTAAGTTAAAATAAATGTTTAACACTGTGAAATGAATCCACTTATGCTGATTATAAAATAAGGGTGTTTCAAACCTGCTGAGTGAAAAGAAAAGTTTAACTGTGTGAGATGAATTCACACATTACTAAACGTTTTCACAGATTGATTATTTGTAGTTTTGATCAAGGGATAGCAGTTTTTTACTACAGGCCTCAGTGGGCTCTGAAATATCCCTGTGCAGATTCTTCCAAAAGTGTTTTCAACCTGCTAAATCAAAAGAAACGTTTAACTATGTGAAGTGAATCCACACATTGCAAAGCATTTTCACAGATAGATTCTTTTTGGTTTTTATCTGAGGATATTGGGTTTTCACTATAGGCCTCAATGGGCTCTCAAATGTCCCTGCACAGATTCCACAAATAGAGTGTTTCCAACTGCCAAATCAAAAGAAAAAATTAACTCTTCAATTTTGTGAGATAAATCCACACATAACAAAGCATATTCACAGATAGATTATGTCAAGTTTTTTTTTAATTATTATACTTTAGGTTATAGGGTACAAGTGCACAATGTGCAGGTTTATTACATATGTATCCATGTGCCGTGTTGGTTTGCTGCATCCATTAACTCGTCATTTAGCATTAGGTATATCTCCTAATGCTGTCCCTCCCCCATCCCCCCACCCCAGAACAGTCCTCGGAGTGTGATGTTACCCTTCTTGTGTCCATGAGTTCTCATTGTTCAATTCCCACCTATGAGTGAGAACATGTGGTGTTTGGTTTTTTGTCCTTGCGATAGTTTACTGAGAATGATGTTTTCCAGTTTCATCCATGTCCCTACAAAGGACATGAACTCATCATTTTTTATGGCTGCATAGTATTCCATGGTGTATTTGTGCCACATTTTCTTAATCCAGTCTATCGTTGATGGACATTTGGGTTGGTTCCAAGTCTTTGCTATTGTGAATAGTGCCTCAATAAACATACGTGTGCATGTCTTTATAGAAGCATGATTTATTTATATTTATTTTTTATTTATTTATTATTTTTTATTTACTTATTTTTTTCTTTTTTTATTAAATTTTTTGCACACAAAACAATAAACATTTTCTAAAAATACATACAAACAAAAAGATGCATATCAAACATATTAGGAAGGTTGCACATGGGAAGATGGGGAATAGAAATGGGGGGTGGGAATTAAAGAAAATAAATGAGAGAGGGACTTTGTGTGGATCAATGATAACTCAATCCTCTATTTGACAAAGAAGAAGGAGAAGGAAGAGGAAGAAAAAGAAAGTGGGATAAAGGATCAGAAAGGGAAGAAAATAGAAAAAATTAGAGTATGACTCCAGGGTAGAGCTGTTTTGTTGTCACTGGGTTGGTTGCTTGGTTTGCCCGTTGTATTTTTCATATGTTTCGCCATGTTGGCCAGGCTGGTCTCGAACTCCTAGCCTCAAGTGATCGACACGCCTCAGCCTCCCAGAGTGCTGGGACTACAGGCATGAGCCACCACGTCCAGCCTCCACATTGTAGAAGCATCATTTATAACCCTTTGGGTATATACCCCGTAATGGGATGGCTGGGTCAAATGGTATTTCTAGTTCTAGATCCCTGAGGAATCGCCACACTGACTTCCACAATGGTTGAACAAGTTGACAGTCCCACCAACAGTGTAAAAGTGTTCCTATTTCTCCACAACCTCTCCAGCACCTGTTGTTTCCTGACTTTTGAATGATGGCCATTCTAACTGGTGTGAGATGGTATCTCATTGTGGTTTTCATTTGCATTTCTCTGATGGCCAGTGATGATGAGTATTTTTTCATGTGCTTTTTGGTTGCATAAATGTCTTCTTTTGAGAAGTGCCTGTTCATGTCCTTTGCCCACTTTTTGATGGGGTTGTTTGTTTTTTTCTTGTACGTTTGTTCGAGTTCATTGAAGAGTCTGGATATTAGCCCTTTGTCAGATGAGTAGGTTGCAAAAATGTTCTCCCATTCGGTAGTTTGCCTGTTCATTCTGATGGTAGTTTCTTTTGCTGTGCAGAAGCTCTTTAGTTTAATTAGATCCCATTTGTCAATTTTGGCTTTTGTTGTCATTGCTTTTGGTGTTTTAGACATGAAGTCCTTGCCCACGCCTATGTCCTGAATGGTATTGCCTAGGTTTTCTTCTAGGGTTTTTATGGTTTTAGGTCCAAAGCCTCCAAGAAATTTGGGACTATGTGAAAAGACCAAACCTACGTCTGATTGGTGTACGTGAAAATGACGGGGGGAATGGAACCAAGTTGGAAAACACTCTGCAAGATATTATCCAGGAGAACTTCCCCAATCTAGCAAGGCAGGCCAACATTCAGATTCAGGAAATACAGAGAATGCCACAAAGATACTCCTCGAGAAGAGCGACTCCAAGACACATAATTGTCAGATACACCAAAGTTGAAATGAAGGAAAAAATGTTAAGGGTGGCCAGAGAGAAAGGTCGGGTTACCCACAAAGGGAAGCCCATCAGAGTAACAGCTGATCTCTCGGCAGAAACTCTACAAGCCAGAAGAGAGTGGGGGCCAATATTCAACATTCTTAAAGAAAAGAATATTCAACCCAGAATTTCATATCCAGCCAAACCAAGATTCATAAGTGAAGGAGAACTAAAATCCTTTACAGACAAGCAAATGCTGAGAGATTTTGTCACCACCAGGCCTGCCATAAAAGAGCTCCTGAAAGAAGCACTAAACATGGAAAGGAACAACTGGTACCAGCCACTGCAAAAACACACCAAATTGTAAAGACCATCGAGGCTAGGAAGAAACTGCATCAACTAAGAAGCAAAATAACCAACTAACATCATAATGACAGCATCAAATTCACACATAACAATATTAACTTTAAATGTAAATGGGCTAAGTGATCCAATCAAAAGACATCGACTGGCAAACTGGATAAGGAGTCAAGACTCCTCTATTCAGGAAACCCATCTCACGTGCAGAGGCACACATAGAATGAAAATAAAGGGATGGAGGAAGATATATCAAGCAAATGGAAAACAAAAAAAGGCCGGGGTTGCAATCCCAGTCTCTGGTAAAAGAGACTTTAAACTAACAAAGATCAAGAGACAAAGACGGCCATTACATAATGGTAAAGGGATCAATTCAACAAGAAGAGATAACTATCCTAAATATATATGAACCCAACACAGGAGCACCCAGATTCATAAAGCAAGTCCTGAGTGACCTACAAAGGGACTTAAACTCCCACACAATAATAATGGGAGATTTTAACACCTCACTGTCAACATTAGACAGATAAACAAGACAGAAAGTTAACAAGGATATCCAGGAATTCAACTCAGCTCTGCACAAAGCGGACCTAATAGACATCTACAGAACTCTCCACCCCAAATCAACGGAATATACATTCTTTTCAGCATCACACCACACCTATTCCAAAATTGACCACCTAGTTGGAAGTAAAGCTCTCCTCAGCAAATGTGAAAGAACAGAAATTATAACAAACTGTCTCTCAGACCACAGTGCAAAAAAACTAGAACTCAGGATTAAGAAACTCACTCAAAACCGCTCAACTACATTGAAACTGAACAACCTGCTCCTGAATGACTACTGGGTACATAATGAAATGAAGGCAGAAATAAAGTTGCTCTTTGAAACCAATGAGAAAAAAGACACAACATACCAGAATCTCTAGGACACATACAAAGCAGTGTGTAGAGGGAAATTTATAGCACTAAATGCCCACAAGAGAAATCAGGAAAGATCCAAAATTGACACCCTAACATCACAATTAAAAGAACTAGAAAAGCAAGAGCAAACACATTCAAAAGCTAGCAGAAGGCTAGAAATAACTAAAATCAGAGCAGAACTAAAGGAAATAGAGACACAAAAAACCCTTCAAAATATTAATGAATCCAGGAGATGGTTTTTTGAAAAGATCAACAAAATTGATAGACCGATAGCATGACTAATAAAGAAGAAAAGAGAGAAGAATCAAATAGATGCAATAAATAATGATAAAGGGGATATCACCACCGATCCCACAGAAATACAATCTGCATCGTGGATTGTAAAAAGACTGTGTTTCCAAAGTGCTGAATGAAAAGAAAGTTTTAAATCTGAGAGATAAATGTGCACATCACAAAGTAGTTTCTCACATAGCATTCTTATAGTTGTTATCCTGGCATATTTCTTTTCTCCCCATTGGCCTCAATGAGCTCCAAAATGTCCATTCACAGATTTTACAAAAACTGTGTTTCCAAGCAGCTGAATCAAAGGAAAGGTTAAACTCTGTGAGATAAATGCACACATCACAAGTTTCTCAGAAAGCTTCTTTCTAGTTTTCATATGAAGACATTTTCTTTTTCACCATAGGCCTCAATGCACTGCAAATATCCCTTCACAGATTCTACAAAAAGAGTTTCCAAGCTGCTGAATGAAAAGAAAGGTTTAACTCTATGAGATGAATACCCACATCACAGAGCGGTTTTTCAGATAGCTTCCTTCTGGTTTTTATCTTCAGATATTCTGTTTCAAAATTGGCCTCAATGAGCTCCTAAATGTCCATTTACAGAGTGGACAAAAGTAGTGTTTCCAAACTGCAGAATCAAAAGAAATATTTATCTCTGTTAGATGAACGAGCACATCACAAAGCAGTTTCTCAGAGAGCTTCCTTCTAGTTTTTATCTGCAGATATTTTCTTTTTTAACATAGGCTTCAATGTACTCCCAAATATCACTTTGCAGATTCTACAAAAACACTGTTTCCAAACTGCTAAATAAAAAGGATGGTTTGACTCTGTGAATTGAATGGAAACATCACAAAGCACTTTTTCAGATAGGTTCTTTATAGTTTTTATCTGAAGATATTCTTTTTTTTGCCATTGGCCTCCATGAGCTGCCAAATGTCCATTAACAGAATAGACAAAAACAGTGTTTCCAAAATGGTAAATGAAAAGAAGGTTTAACTCTTCAAGATGAATGAACACATAACAAAGTGGTTTCTTTTTTTTTTTTTTTTTTTTTTGAGACAGAGTCTTGCTCTGTCACCCAGGCTGGAGTGCAGTGGCACGATCTCGGCTCACTGCAAACTCCGCCTCCCGGGTTCATGCCATTCTCCTGCCTCAGCCTCTCCGAGTAGCTGGGACTACAGGCGCCCGCCACCACGCCCAGCTAATTTTTTGTATTTTTAGTAGAGACGGGGTTTCACCGTGGTCTCGATCTCCTGACCTCGTGATCCGCCCACCTCAGCCTCCCAAAGTGCTGGGATTACAAGCGTGAGCCACCGCGCCCGGCCAAAGTGGTTTCTTAGATAGCTTCCTTCTAGTTTTTATCTTGGAATATTTACTTTTTCGCCATTGGCCTCAAAGAACTCCCAAATGTCAATTCTCATAATGGACAAAAAGAGTGTTTCCAAACTGTTGAATAAAAAGAAAGTTTCAGCTTTGTGAGATGAATGCACACACCTTTAGCAGTTTTTCAGAAAGCTTCTTTCTTGTTTTTATTTGAAGATATTTTCATTTACAACTTAAGCCTCAATGCGTTCCAAAATATCCCTTTGCAGATTCCACAAAAACAATGTCTCCATATTGCTGAATGAAAAGGAAGGTTTAACTCTGTGAGATGAATGCACACACCATGAAAAAGTTTATCATATAGCTTCTTTAAAGTTTTTACCCTGGGATATTCACTCTTTCACCATTGGCCTCAAAGAGCTCCCAAATGTCCATTCACAGAATGTGCAAAAAGAGTGTTTCCAAACTGCTGGATCAAAAGAAAGGTTTAACTCTGAGAGAAGAATGCACACATCCCAAAACAGTTTCTCAGAGAAATTCTCTAGTTTTTATCCGAGGATATTTTCTTTTTCACCATAGGCCTCAATGAGCTTCCAAATATCCCTTTGCAGATACTACAAAAACCGTGTTTCCAAACTGCTGAATGAAAAGAAAGGTTTACCTGTGTGAGATGAATGCAGACATCACAAATCGGTTTTTCAGATGGCTTTCTTCTGGTTTTTAGCCTGGGATATCCACTTTTTGGTCATTAGCCTCAATGAGCTGCCAAGTATCCATGCACAGTAGGCAAATAAACAGTGTTTACACAATGCTAAATCAAAAGAAAAGTTTAACTCTATGAGATAAATGCACACATCTGAAAGCAGCTTCTCAGAAGGCTTCTTTCCAGTTTTTATCTGAAGATATTTTCATTTACACCTAGGCCCCAATGTGCTCCCAAATATCGATTTGCAGATTCCACAAAAACAGGGTTTCAAACTGCTAAATGAACAGAACATATAAACTCTGCAAATTCAATGCACACATCTCAAAGTGGTTTGTCATGTAGCTTCTTTATAGTTTTTATCTGAAGATATTCACTTTTTCCCCTTTGGCCTCCATAAGCTCTCAAATGTCCATTTGCAGAATGGACAAAGACAGTGTTTCCAAACTTCTACACCAAAAGAAAGTTTTACCTCTATGAGATGAAGGCACATATCACAAAAAAGTTTCTCAGAAAGCTTCTTTCTAATTTTCATCTGAAGATATTTTCTTCTTTACCATAGGCCTCAATGCACTCCAAATATCCCTTTGCAGATCTTACATACACCGTGTTTCCAAATTTTTGAGTGATAAGAAAGTTTTAACTCTGCAAGAGGAATGCAGACATCACAAAGCAGTTTTTCAGATATCTTCCTTCTGGTTTTTATCCTGGGATATTTGCTTTTTCACCTTTGGCCTCAATGAGTTACAAAATTTCCTTATGCAGAATGGACAAAAACAGTGTTTCCAAACTTCTGAATCAAAAGAAAGTTTTAACTGTGTGAGATGAATGCAGACATCACAAAGCAGTTTCTCAGAAAGCTTCTTTCTAGTTCTTCTCTGAAGATAATTTTTTTTCTCATTAGGCCTCATTGTGCTTCCAAATATCCCTTCACAGATTCTACATAAACAGTTTTTCCACATTGCTAAATGCAAAGAACAGTTTATCTATGCCAGTTGAATGCACACTTCACAAAGCGTTTTTCAGATAACTTCTTTATAGTTTTTATCTGATGATATTTGCCTTTTCACAACTGGCCTCCATGATATCCAAAATGTCCATTCACAGAATGGACAAAAACAGTGTTTCCAAGCTTCTGCATCAAAAGAAAGTTTTAACTCACTGAGATGAATATACAAATCATAAAGCAGTTTTTTACATAGTTTCATTCTTTTTTTTATCCAGAGATATCATTTTTGGCCATTGGCCTCAATGAGCTTTGAAATGTCCACTCACAGAATGGGCAAAAACAGTGTTTCCAAACTGCTGGATCAAAAGAAAGATTTAGCTCTGTGAGATGAATGCACACATTACAAAGCAGTTTCTCAGAAAGCTTCTTTCTAGTTTTTTCTGAAAATATTTTCTTTTTCACAATAGGCCTCAATGAGCTCCAAAATGTCCATTTGCAGATTCTCCAAAAACAGTGTTCCCAAACTGCTGAATGAAAAGAAAGATTTACCTCTTCCAGCCGAATTCACACATCACAAAGCAGTTTACCAGACAGCTTCCTTCTAGTTTTTATCCAGGATATTTTCTTTTCTACCATTGGCCTCAGTGAGCTCCCAATATTCATTTGTAGAATGAACACAGTGTTTCCAAACTGCTGAATCAAAGGAAATGTTTAACTCTGTGAGATGAATGCACACAGTACAAAGCAGTTTCTCACATAGCTTCCTTCTAATTTTTATCCTGGGATATTCGTTTTGTTGCCTTGGGTCTCAATGAGCTCTTTTTTTGTCCATTTGCAGATACTACAAAAACAGAGTTTCCAAACTGCTGAATCAAAAGGAAGGTTTAACTTTATGAGATGAATGCCAACATCACACAGCAGTTTCTCAGAATGTTTCTTTCTAGTTTTTATCTTAAGATATTTTCTTCTTCACCATAGGCCTGAATGAGATCCCTAATGTTCATTCGCAGATACTACAAAAACAGTGTTTCCAAATTGATGAATGAACAGAAACATTTAACTCCTCAAGTTGAATGCATATATCACAAAAACTGTTTTTCAGACAGCTTCCTTCTCTTTTTTATCCAGGGATATAGGCTTCTTTGCCATTGGCCTCAATGAGCTCCTGAAAATCCTTACACAGAATGGACAAAAACAGTGTTTCCAAACTGCTGAATAAAAAGACAGGTTTACTTCTGTGAGATGAATGCACTCATTAAAAGCAGTTTCTCAAAAAGCTCCTTTCTAGTTTTATCTAAAGATATGTTCTTTTTCACAATAGGCCTCAATCAGCTCCGATATGTCCATTCACAGATTCTACAAAACAGTGTTTCCAAACTGCTGAATGAATAGGAAAGTTTATCTGTGTGATGTGAATGCACACATCACAGATCAGGTCTCAGATAGCTTAATCTTCGTTTTTATGCTGTTACATTGGATTTTTTGCCTTTGGCCTCAATGAGCTCCTAAATGTCCCTTTGCAGAATGGACACAAACAATGTTTCCAAACTCTTTTATAAAAAGAAAGGTTTAACCATGCCAGATAAATATACACATCACAAAGCAGTTGCTCATGTAGCTTCTTTCTAGTTTTTGTCTGGGGTTATTTTCTTCTTAACCATTGGCCTTAAGGACTCCCAAATGTCCATTCTCAAAAATGACAAAAACAGTGTTCCCAAACTGCTGAATCAACAGATAGGTTTAACTCTGTGAGATGAATTCATACATCATGAAGCAGTTTCTCAGAATGCTTCTTTCTAGTTTTGAACTGAAGATATTTTCTGTTTCTTCATGGGCCTCAATGCACTCCCAAATATCCCTTCACAGATACTACAAAAACAGTGTTTCCAAACTTCTGAATGAAAAGAAAGACTTAACTGTGTGAGATGAATGCAAACACCACAAAGTGGTTATTCAGATAGATTTCTCTTTGTTTTTATCCTGGGACATTCGATTTTTCACCATTGGCCTCAATGTCCTCCAAAATGTCCATTAGCGGAATGAAGAAAAACATTGTTTTTATACTATTGAATCAAAAGAAATGTTTAATCTGCGAGATGAATGCACACATCACAAAGTGGTTTTTCAGATAGCTTCCTCTTAGTTTTTCTCCTGGGACATTCAATTTTTCACCATTGGCCTCAATGAGCTACTAAATGTCCATTTGTAGAATGGACAAAAACAGTGTTTCCCAGTCACTGTACCAAAAGAAAGGTTTAACTCACGTCAGAAATCTTCCTTCTAGGTTTTGTCTGAATATATTTTCTTTTTCACCATAGGCCTCAAAATGCTCTCAAATATCCTTTCACAGATTCTACAAAAACCGTGTTTCCAATCTGCTGAATGAAAAGAAAGGTTTAACTATGTGAGCTGAATGCACACATTACAAAGTGGTTTCTCAGATTGTTTCCTTCTAGTTTTTTATCCTGGGATATTCACTTTTTTGCCATTGGCCTCAGTGAGATATCAAATGTCCATTAATAGAAAAAACCAGTGTTTTTACACTGCTGAATCAAAAGAGAGGTTTAATTCTGTGAGATAAATGCACACATCACAAAGAAGTTTCTCAGAATACTTCTATCTAGTTTTTATCTGAAGATATTTTCTTTTACATGGTTGGCCTCAATTAGCTCCCAAATGTCCATTTGCATATCCTACAAAAACATTGTTTCCCTACTGCTGAAGGAAAAGAAAGTTTTAACTCTTCAAGAAAAAAAAAACTGCAAACTCTAAAAAAAAAAATACACATTTGATGGTAATAAGAAACAGAAAATAGGCAGAAATAGTAGAATATTTGACCACTGATGAAGTTTTTAACCATTGAATGAAGAAAAATTTCAATGATTTAAATTTGCATCAATGCAGCTTCACACCTGATGACACTCCCTGGTCTGTGCAAAATTGCATGTCTACGAGTAAAGCAGTGAGTTTTACTAGCTTGAGGAATAAGAGCACAGAGTTCCAGGCTGACAGAAAAGAAGAACTGGGAAATTTGAGTGACATGGGAGGAAATCTCACACAAGTGAAAGTCACAGAGGAGAATGTCACAGAGTAAAAATCTAAAATCAGCACTTAAACTTCATTCAGATATATGACGGCTGCTACATTTCACATTGATAAAAAGAGACTCCATAGAATCCAGCAGAAAACAACAGCTAAATTGCTAGTACAGAGCAGATATTTCAACCATTGCATATAGCTCAGGAGTAAAAGTTTGGTGTTTGACTACACAAAGAAGACTAATATTAGAAAAGAGTCACTCTTCAAAGGAAAATAAAAGAACCTATCTCTACAAAATATCATCCACATAATCTAACATATAATTTAACCTGTCTAGACATAGAACCAGGAAAATATGACGCATAAGAAAAAAAGTAAACAATGGATTAAGACATTGAAATGGCCCACACGCTGGGATTAGAAGATAAGAAATTTAAAATAAGCTATTGTAAGCATATTCAAGGATTTAAGGAATAGATGGTCATAAGAGTGAATATATGGAGAATCTCAACAGAGAAGTAAAAACGATAAAGAAATAATGGGACAAATTTTAGAACTGAGGGACAGAATATCTTATATAAAAATGACATCGTACGCACATACCAGTAAATTAAAGATGGCAGAAAAACTATCAGTGCACTTAAAAACAGATCAAGAAAAATTTCCCAATACAGTTAAGAATACAGAGGAAGAAAAATGATAAAAATAGGGCCAGTCTAGAACTAACATAATTGGAGTCCTAGAAAGAGTAGAGAAGGAGAAAATGAGACAGAAAAAGCTATTTGAAAAAGTAAAGACCAAAAGTTTTCCCAATTGTCAGCATATATCAACTTACAGGTTTAAGAAACTCAAAGAACAGAATAAAAATAAAGAACCAAATGCAGACATACCATAGTCAAACCACTGGGCAAAAAAAGAGTAAATCTTGAAAGTAGCTAAAGGGAGGGAGAAAAATAATGTACATACATGGAAACAAATAGACAGATGACCTGTCATCAGAAATGACAGTTTAAAAAGCAATGAAACCACATCTTCAAAATAAAAAAAAAAACCTGTCAACTCCAAATTCTATAACTAGAAAAAGTAATTCTTGAGAAAATAAAGATTTATTCAGATAAAAGAAAGCTTCGAACATCTGTCATTAGCAGACCTAAATACAAGAAATGCAAACGGAAATTTTTCAGGCTAAAGAAAGATAACAACAGATGGAAATTCTGAACTACAGGAAGCAAGGAGAAGCTCTAGGAATGGCAAGTGCATCAACATGAAAAACTAAGGCTTTTTTCTTTTAGTTTTATAACAAACAACTGATGGTTTAAATAAAAAATTAAGTGTACTGTTGATAATGTATGTAAACTATTCTAAATTAATAGCTCTGACAAGAGAATAAACGCAACAATTTTGCTGCAACATTTCTTTATGTTACATGAAAACGTTGACTGTTAACAGTAAGTGGACTGCGATAAGCCCAGGGTGCTGATTATAATCCCTAGAGAACCACCACATCATATGAAGACATTCTTATAAATGTCAATAAAGGAATTAGAAAGGACTGCCGAATATTGTTCAGTTAATATAAAAAGGCATGAAAGAAAGAACAGAGGAGCAAAAAATGAGGGAACAAATAGAACATAAGAGCAAAATAGGCCGGGCGTGGTGGCTCACACCTGTAATCCCAGCACTTTGGGAGGCCGAGGCAGGCGGATCACGAGGTCAGGAGATCGAGACCATCCTGGCTAACATGGTGAAACCCCGTCTCTACTAAAAATACAAAAAATTAGCCGGGCGTGGTGGCGGCGCCTGTAGTCCCAGCTACTCGGGAGGCTGAGGCAGGAGAATGGCGTGAACCCGGGAGGCGGAGCTTGCAGTGAGCTGAGATCGCGCCCCTGCACTCCAGCCTGGGCGACAGAGCGAGACTCCGTCTAAAAAAAAACAAAAAAGAAAAAAGAAAATAAAAGCAAAATAGCCGGCTTAAATCCAACCTTATCAATAATTATTTCAAATGTAATTTAAATACTCCAAATAAAACACAGATTGTCCATCGGTATATTCTGTTGTATGAATATACCGCATTATCTTTATTCATCTGCCAATAGACATTAATAAAAGTACCTATAAGAGATGCATGTCAAATATTATTGTATAGATAAGCTGAGAGTAAAATAATTTCCAAGTATACCATGGAAACAACAAGCACAAGAAATCTTATGTGGCTATATTAATAGAAGAAAAAGTAGACCTCCAAACAAGCAATATTACAACAGAAAGCTATTTCATAATGATCAAATGTCAAGTACTTATGAAGACATAATCCTATATTGCTAACTGATAGAATAACTAAAGAAAGTTAAGATAAATTAATTTTGAAAACAGCTTGACCAAATCAATATTGACCAAGACGATAGAATATATGTTCTATTATGCTACACGTGAAACATTTATCAATAGACTATAGACCACAAAATATCCCTCAAGAAGTTTCAAAACACCGTACTCATAGAAAGTATGCTTTCTGACCATAATGAAAATGAGTTGAAATGGGTAAAAACAAGCTACCCAGGAAAGTCTACACTACTGGAAGATTTAAATACACCTTAAAATGCCCTTTACCTTAAGGAAGAAATCATGAGAAACACTTTAAAATACATTGAACTGAATACAAATAAAAATATACTATATCAAAATGTGTGGGATAAAGTTAAGCAGACCCAGAATAAAGTTTTTGTATAAATGCTTATTCTAAAAAAGAGAAGTTAAAAACAAGAGAACTAATTTTCTACCTTAAAAAGAAAATCTAAAACAAGAGAGCAAATTAAGTCCAAAACAAGTAGAAGAAAGGAAATAAAACAGAAATTAGAAATCAATGAGACAGAAAACAGACACAGGAGAAAATTAACATGGCCAAAAGTTAGTTCTGTGAGAAAGAAAGAAAACGCAAATTATAAATATCAGGGATTAATGAGATTGTACACTTGTAGACACAAGAGACATTAACAAGATAATGGAATATTGTGAAACATTTTATACCAATTTTCATTACTTGGATGAAAGGGTGAATTCGTTGAAAAAAAACTTAAAAAAAATTCAGAAGATTAAATGGAACATATGAAATGACATTTATTAAAGTAATTAATTGTCAAATACTTGCACATAAAAACATAAAACTAAAGAAAATAAAAAAATAAGCAAACTCCAGATCCAAAGAGTTTTGCTGGTGAATTCTTTCAAACATTTAATAAAAATAAAATGTTTAAATTATTTCAGAAATAAAGAAAGGGGAAATTCCAAACTTGTTTTATGAGTAAGAATTCTGATACCAAAACTACAAAACCCAGGAATGCAAAACTGATTTCAGCTTAAAGAGCTATCACCATTCTAATCTGTGATTCTAATGAATTTGGCTATCTTAGATACTTTATACAAGTGGAATCACACAGTTTGTCCTTCTGTGACTGATTTCCTTTATTAGCATTAATGTCCTATAGGTTCATCCATGTTGCATATTGCAGGGCTTTCTGTTTTTAAAGCTGAATAATACTCCGTTGCATGAATATACCACATTTTCTTTATCTATTCATCTGCCAATAGACATTAACCTTATTCCCACATTTTGATTTGTGTAAATAATGCTGCAGTGAGCCTGAGAATCAGAGAATCATCCCAATTTCAATCCTTTCAGATAAATAACCTGAAGTGAGATTGCCGGATCATATAGTAGTTCTACTTTCTTAATTTTTTTGAGGAGCCACCGTACTGCTTTCCATAGAGGCTGCACAGTTTTACATTCCCAGAAACACTGTACAAGTGTTCCAATTTCTCCCCATTGTTAACACTCATTATCTTTTTCTTTTAATAAGACCATTCTAACAGGCTTGAGGCAATATCTCTGTGGTTTTGAATTACATTTCCCTGATGATTAGTGATGCTGAGCATCTTTTTCATGTACCTGTTGGTCATTTGGATATTTCATTTGGAGAAATATCTATTGCTGATTAAAAAAAGAAAAAACTCTCAGCAAGCTAGAAAAAGAAATTTTCTCGAAGTGATGGAAAGCATCCACAACAAAACATATAAACAATATTATATTTAATGGTGAAAGCGTCAATGTTTAAACCACACAGATTAGGACAAGAAAAGGATGTGTGTGTTCGTCACCTCTATTCAACATTGTACTGGTGATTCCAGATTTTGAGTATTAATATTTAGGGGACAACTCTTGTCACCGAAGCCCAAATCTTGGTCATCCTCAGAAAAAAAAAAAAAGTTGATTAGGTTGTATATAATCTAATTCTACTTGCTTTGGGCTTAATTTTAGAGAAATTCAATTAAGTTGCTTAATTTAAGCAACTTTTGCTTAAATTAAGCAACTTAATTGAATTTCTCTAAAATTACAGCTTGTATCAACTATAGAATTTATTGGGCACCTCCTAGGACATAAACACTGGAATTTGGTGAGAGACATCAGGTAGGAAAGAGCCTGGCTCTGACATAAATTCAACACACAGAGGGGGACACATGTGATGAGACTGACCTGCCTTCTCCATCTCATAAAAGGGGTTCCTGTTGCTGGTAACACAGATTAAACTATTTCAATTACATTCAAGATAAAAGGATTAGCAATTGTATGTAAGATGAAAAAATCACCCCTCAGGAAGACAAAAGTCTCACAAAAGGATATTTAAACTAGCCAACACTTTGAAATTTAGGCAGAGATCGCGCTTTCTGGGTGAACTACAGTAGCAAGAACAAAGTAGAGGCTCCAATTCTAGGAAAAAGGGGCCCTAATAAGGTTTACGATCCAGAAACTCAAGAAATCCAGACAGAAGGATGCAGTCTCCGCATTCAAGGCAGTAGCAATACCTGGATTATGAAGCCAATCCCCAAAGCAGGAACTCATAAACACGAATTAGATTGAGGAAGAAGCTTGCCCACCAGAAGATTTAGGTTATTACAAGGTAGAATGTGATAGAGAAAACGAGCATGGGACTGGAAACAAAAGGAGGAAGCCCCATGATTACAACTAGAATATAACTGTCAGAGATGGTGCGGAAACAAGACTGAAGAGAGAACTCCTTAAACCCCACGTGCCTTACGTCAGGACTGATCCTGGACACAGGCTGGACAGCATAGCCTGCAAGGGCTGAGGGAGGAGGCGTGGGCTCAGCTGTGAGAAGGAGAAGGACATACAGCTGAAAAGCAGATACGGGTCTTGAAATCGCGCAGAGGGTTTGGGCCTTTGTTGCTCTCTGCCAGCAGCTGCCAGTAGTTCTCACACTTTGGCTGGCATCAAAATCACCTGGGGCAGTGGTGGGGAGGGGAGAGTGTTGTAAAACCACAAGTGACCAGGCAGAAAACACCTGTATGTTTTCCAATTCAGTAAGTACAGAAATCTTAATTGGAACAAGGTGGAGGTCAGACATTGATAGTGCCGTGGACTGCTCCAGGGACATAAGCATGATCTTTAGAGAAGTGGCTCTAACCAGTTGAGGGCAACCACGGGACAGAGAGAGGTCCAGACCAACCGTACACAGAGACATCATGCAATTACACTTTAGCAACCTCTCCAAATAACATGTCTCTTAGTGAAACTTGGGAGGTTGAAAATTAAAAACATAAAATCCAGTGGCATTTATGTATCCTAGGCACTTACATTTGTCTGGTTCTTCCACCTTGCCTTTGCTTGGTTAGAATTTTGGGTAGATAAGAGGTGGATTTACATGTGCTAGTGTGAGAACTTTGAAACACTCATTTAGACATTGACCTACTATCTTGATGTTTGAAAGCTATAACCCAAAGAAATTTGTCTTTTTACATAAAACAAATTCAGTCCTTGCCTTCCTTATAGATTACATCTTCCACTAGCAGTAATAAAAAAGTAACAATATGCATAAGTCAAAGTATCTTCTTAGATCCTCTGTAGTGTTTTATTATTTAGTTGTGTGAATTAAAGTAACTCTCAAAATTTCAAGGATGCCTGAGAAGCAATTCATGTTCAAAGGCTGCCCTCTTGTGACAATGTGTTGTATGTTTTCCTGTAAAAGTAATCTTATTTCACCTTATAACCTCTACAATCCAATTCATAACAGCATAAAAAGGAAATAAAACCTTACATAATTTTGAATTTTGGAAAGTACCTTGTTTATATGGCTCCTTTAGAGAATGAATAGTCAATTTGGTAAATATTCCAGTGAGTTGAAAGCTTGAATCCATCTCACTTAACTAGCTTGATGGATGTATTTCTAAACCTATACAACCCACTCCTCTGCTTTTAAAAAATTAAAGTTAGCTGTAGATTGAGATGTCAGTGACACAGTTTACAGAACATAACTTAGATTGTCATCTACATTACTGTAACTACAAATACCACCCTCAGATTGAAGAATCAGTTTTATCAGTAAACATCTCTAATTGAACTACAAATGGTGTATGTCTTCTGGCTTTTACAAGCTCTTGGTCTAACGCAGGGGATACATGATATAAAAATTACAAAACAAGACCACGCGCGGTGGCTCACGCCTGTAATCCTAGCACCTTGGGAGGCCGAGGCGGGTGGATCACAAGGTCAGGAGATCGAGGCCATCCTGCCTAACACGGTGAAACCCATCTCTACTAAAAATACAAAAATTAGCTGGGTGTGGTGGCGGCGCCTGTAGTCCCAGCTACTCAGAAGGCTGAGGCAGGAGAATCCCTTGAACCCAAGACACGGAGGTTGCAGTGAGCTGAGATTGCACCACTGCACTGCAGCCTGGTGGCAGAACAAGATTCCATCTCAAAAATAAATAAATAAATAAATAAATATAAAATAACAGTGACTATAATGTTTTGTGATGTTGAACTTTGAGAGCTTTTTTTTTCTTTCTTTTCCCAAGTCCCTTTCCCAGTTCCAGGAGCAGTTATTCTAAGCTCATTGACGTAAAGGAATAGAAAGAAAAGGTTTGGTGGAAAAAATAATAACCTGCTATCATTTCTGTCTTTTGTTTTTTAAAAGCTTGAGCATTTGGGAGAATTTGGAAAGATTGTGGAGTAAGTGCAAAGAAGGAATTCGCTAACAAAAATTATATAGGGTAAAATGAGTTTTTTCCAGGTTAAAAAATACTCACTCCCTACACTCCTACCTTCCTTTCCCATAGTTAAGAAGAGGCATAGTTAAGCAAAGGTCTCTTGGTAGCAGTGGTGACTTAGGCAGTTTCTTAGAAATATTCTAGAAGGCATAGTCATCTTTTAAAAAAATAGCTACAAGGATATGTCTAAGCAGAAGGGACCATGGGCCAAATTACGAGTAGATTTTTGCATGCCAGATATGGTAAAGAAGAAGCAGGAAGCCAGTGGGCCTAAACAGGCCACACAGAAATGGACAAGGAATTGGCCAGCAGCAGCTTGTGGGGACAAGATGTCAAGCCCCAAATGTTAAACCCACCATCCATTCTCCAAATTCTGGCTCTGTTTAACAAGGCTGTGGTCTGGCACTAGGTGCCACCTCAGTGACTAAAGCAGAATTCCCCGTCTCCTGGGAGTGTTGACAGCTGACTCCTGGCAACAACACTCACAGTAAAGTTCCTTCATCCAAGTTCATGTCCCTTCTCAAGGCATCCCACATCCGATAACTGCTTGGTACAGAAATATAATGGCCTGGCTTGCTTGCTCCAGTTTGAGCTCATTAGGTAAACTCACCAAGATCCCTGTAGAGCGGGCTGCGGCCATGATAGTGATTGCATTCCAGCCAGCTTCCTGCTCTGCCCAATCCTATTGCTTTCACTCATCGCAGGTGTTGGGAATATCCATTTGAACTTCCTTGCATGCAAATGTCCAACTCCGAGTCGGTTTCCCAGGACACCTGACTGGTGACACCACTATCACTATCACAGTACTTAGAGGGGAGCATCTTAAAATGATTTAAGGCTAACTGCCCTAAGAGCACAGACAAATGGTGGCTTAAAATAGAATTTAAGTGGGTTTAAAAAAAACATGAAAAAAGTTGACATTGCACGCTCATATGAGCTTATGGATCAAACCATGCATATGATTTCTAAGATCCCTTGTGCAGTATATATTTGCACTGTTTATAAATGACATCCCCTTGAATTGAATTCAGTGCAATTCAAAACAGTAATTTGTGGGAAAAATTAGGTATGCAGATAGCCTAGACTCTACTGAGGCACACATCATTTGGAGAATAATAGTGAACTGGCTGGTCTATGAGGGAAGCAAACAGTGAATATAGACTACTAGTGAACAAGGTTATTTTCCCATATATATTCAAATTAAGGTGAATTTCTTTACAGAATGATGCCTCAGAAAAAGTATTTCCCTATATATGAATCCTCACAAGTTCTCCCACGATGAGTGCTTTTGTGATTATTTTGAATAACGAAGTAATATTTAAGGAAACTCTCTTGCCCCGAATGTACTTTATGTCAATTGATGTTGCATATAGAGATCATCAGAGTGAAGCTACAAGAAAAGGAGTAACATTACTTAGCAAAGACTTAGAGAATTAGTCCTAATAGTGTGAAATCACAATTTCAAGTGAGGGAATAAATGCAGCTTTTAATGATTACTTAAATGAAGTTTAACTGTAGCAGAATCTACAAGAAATTGGCAACCTTTGGCTCCGGTAACAGAAACTCAGGATATACGCCTTTCAGGGCTTTTGGATTCTGCATCATATTGAGAGAGACTCCTTTAAACAAGCAATAGGAAACTTCCTGTCACAACATAATAAATTCAAAAAGTTCTGTAACTCAGACAATGTAGATAGAAGTGAGGACTGTGGCCTAGACAGCCCTGTTCACTCTAAAGATGGATTAAATAATGAAAAAGATATTGATATCAAAAATTCAATCGGGAATTTGATTAAAGCATTTCATTAAATGTGATAATTTCTTAGTATATTATCTCACATATGCAATATTCATGTGAAACAAATTAAATACAAGTAAACATTTGACTATATTATCTGCAGCATAATTTACATATCAATTTACATATTCAGTTTTGCTCACGTGAAAACTTGGATCTTCTCAAGAAGAAAATTTGTGAAATCTTTAATTCCTCATCCCCAGAAATGTAAGTAAGTCAATATCAATACTGTAAGTCAGTGATTTGTTCCTAAGAAGACAGTAAAAATTTTACAAAAATGCTTTAGAGCCCTTCTCATTGTAAACCTGGAAAACAGAGAAAGGCTCTCTGATGCAAAAAGACACACCTTAGGGAGGAGGACATTGCAATGGGAACATGGCTGACAAAAGAAACTATGTAGATTCAAATGGTGAAGGAAGACAAGGTCTTTAACAGAAAAACGATCAACCTGGAAGCATGGGGGAGTAGAAATAAATAAAGGAAAAATGAAGAGGCTTATGTAATTGTTTCGATACAGTTATCTTCAACTATACAGATCAACAACAAGGTCGATGTCAGTTGAAGGTTGGGCAGGTGGTTGCTGGATAGATGTCCTCACAGAAGTGTATTTTGTGTAAGGTTGCTATGGCCTTTGTGCAAGGTTGTGGTTTTTGTGGTATTTTGTGATAGTTTTTGTTATCAGGCCTAGAAGCATGAGAACCCTCTCTTCAAGGCCTTCTCTGAATCTATTTGTCCAGGTTTTTTCTTTTCCTTTTAAACATTAGTGACAGTTTTGATTCTGATAAGTTTCATATCATGATCCCTAATTTCAAAAAAAAATTAAACATGTAATTTGTTAGTGATGTATTTGATAGGCTTGGATTTGTGAGTCACCTCTACTATCTATAGTGGTAGATATATCTGAGCCTGCTTACACCAGACTTCCATCAGATTTTCTCTTCAGTGGAATTGGAAGTGGGAGTTTTGGAGAAGGGGATGAAGGAATTGTGCTGCATCAGAGGTCCCCATCTAACACCACAGGGACTTTTCCTGTGCTCCTGCCAGGCCGTTGTATTAGGCTGATGCAAAAGCAATTTTGGTTTCGTCATCGAAAGTAATGAGACCATCTGACTTACAATGTCTGTGCCATGACCAGCTTCTAATAGCCTCCGAGGACCCCTCTGCCCTGACACATACTGTCCTGGAACCACGTCTGCTTGTAAAACCTGAGGTAGCTGCCACCATGAATCCCTTCTCATCTTTACTCTACATGCAGGTAACAGTTATAATTACATCTCTGTGTATTCACAGAACAATTAGTACATCTAGGACTTCTACAAAATTTCCCTAGCTGATTTTGGTGTTCTGGTGTCCTGGCAGCTCTAGCCATGAAGGGATGATGCTTTATGAGCATTTCTGTTGAGTTTTTTGCTTTTCCTCAGAAACTGATTCCAATTTTCCTACATATGTTTGACAATTTGTTTGAACTCATTTATTCTAAACCCATTATTTTTTGTCTATTATTTAATAAGGAGGCGGGCGAGAGATAAAAGATTACAAATAGGGTGCATACAGCAGGAGGTGTACAGCCACCCTGGGATATGACTCCGAACATCCACGGAGAGGAGAGGCTGCTATTACTCCCAATATCGCAGGGGGTGTACATCCATTCTGTGACATTGTTCTTAATATTCCAAGGCAGAGAGGTTGATATTACTCCTAATATCACAGAAAGTGTACAAACCCGTGTGATATTGTTCCTATTATCCAAAAGAAGACAAGATGATATTACCCCCCATATCGCAGGAGGTGTACACCCACTCTGTGATATTTTTCGTAATATGCAGGGCGGGAGAGGCAGGGGGGCGAGGCGCCCCCCGCGAGGTGGGGACTGAGAGCCAGCCCCTCTGCCCCCCTGGCTCTTAGGACCCGTGGTGGACTCACAGCCTGTTTACCATATTGTGACTAATATCATCTTCCCCTCTGGAAATTATCAACTATTGCACAGACGGGTGTAAACCGGCTTTGTACAGAGGACGTACACCCGTCTGTATTCGAGTAACATCATCCTCTTCCTCCTTGAAGATTAACAACAGTATCACAGGGGTGTTTCTACTCCCTGCGATATTAATAACAATATCACAGAGTGGGTGAACACAGCCTGCGATGCTGGAATTATTATCATCCTCTCCCCCTCGGGATACTAGGAACAATATCACAGAAGGGGTGGACACTCCCTGCGATATTGGGAGTAACGTCATACGCTTCTTACGTGAATGTTAGGAGCAATATCACCGGGTGGCTGTTCATTCATTGCTATGTTGCAGTCATGTCATACTCTACCCGCTGGATATTAGGATCAGTGTCACAGGGTGAGTGTACACCTACTGCGATATTAAAACTAATATCATGCTGTCCATCCCTGGATATTAGGAACAATATCACAGGCAGGTGTACACCTCCTGCGGTATTAGGAGTCATAATATTGTGAATTATTAAACATCAGTCTCATTAATAACTATCAATGCTAATATTAATTCACAGTATGACGTTATTAATCATTAATGATTATTTTAAAGAGAGGATTATGCATGATTAGAATTATTACTATTAATGCCATTTTTAAAATTAGTTATTAATCTTAATATTTATCATTGTTTTATTACCAACATCGGGAATGAAATCACCCTGTGATATTTTTCTTCATATTATAGGGAGATATTGCTTCTAATATCACAGTGGGTGGACCCCTCGTGTGTATACTCTGTGACAGTGTTTTTTATATCCTAAGGAGGTATTACTCCTAATGTCACAGTGGGTGTTCACCCTGTGTTATCATTCTTATTTGACCTGACTGCCTTTTTTAACCCACACTACAAAAGGAATGGAACAGATACAAAGATATGGAGATTGGACCGTGCTGCCGTGTGGCCGCTGCAGGACACCTTTAATATCCCTGTTTCTCAGGCTGTCGACGAAGGGGTTCAGCATGGGGGTGACCACCGTGTACATCACTGAGGCCACTGCAACCTTTCTGGGGGAAAAGGACACATCTGAACGGAGGTCCCCTCCAACGCCCCTTCCATAAACTCAGAAAACAACTGACAGGTGAGACTCACAGGTGGAGAAGGCTTTATACTTCCCACCTGACGATGACAGCCTCAGAATGGAAGAAACCATTTTATAGAAAGAGGAAAGGGTCCCGAGATGGGAAGGAACCCAAATACGGCAGCAGGAAAATACATGATTATGTTATTGGTGAAGGTGTCACAACATGCAAGATGGGGGAGTTGAGAAGGGTCACAGAAGAAATTAGGAATTTCCGCACCCTTGAAGCAGGTCGTTAGCAAGGCAATCACGTTGTGCAGCTGGGAGTCTAGAAGACTGAGAAGAAAAAAAAAAAAAAAAAAAAGACAACCAAACTAGGAAGCCACAGAAACACGGGTTCATGATGGCCGAATGATATAGAGGGTGACAGATGGCTACAAACCGGTCATAGGCCATCACACTCGGGAGCATGTCTCTCTTCCATGCCTCGAAAAATGGCAAACAGAGACATCTGAGTCAGGCGGCCTGCCTAGGAGATGACTCTGCTGTGAGATTGGATGTCCACAATCATCTCGGGGACCGTGGTGGAGGTGAAACCGATGTCAGGCGAGGACAGGTTGGAGAGGAAGAAGTACATGGGGGTGTGGAGGTGGGAGTCAGGGCTGATGGCCAGGATGATGAGCAGGTTCCCCAGGACCGTGACCGGGCACATGGACAGGAACAGCTCAGCGAGGATCGGCTGCAGTTCTCGATCCCCTGAGAGTTCTAGGAGGAGGAATCTAGAGACATCGGTTCGATTCTGTGGGTCTGCATGGTTTGGACACCTTTTGCCTAGAAAAGGGGGTTGAAAAATGGGAAACAAGTAAACCAACACGCGGCATTGTGTCTGCGTTTTGGATAGAAGCAATTCACAAGTAATGTTTTCAGATTTCAGAGCAATCCACACTCAGCAATATTTTGCAGTTCTGACAAACTCACTTGTCTTCTAATGCTTTCATCATTGATTTCTGTGTTCTTCACTTCTTGCTGTACACGCCTGCCTTAGAGACACTAGATTCAAGAATGTTCCAAGAACCAGATCATCATATATAACAAATGCGTAACTGCTAGAAAATACAGCCTATCTTGTCCTAAGAAAAATACGTAACAAAGCCGTTCTCTTCACTTGAAGAAAAAGGTAATCCTAATTAAAGGAAATTAAGAACTCAAATATTTTATTTTATTCTACTAGATCGATACAAATTCCCTTGATTAAGAACATTTATAAACACTGTATAGCAGCTGAGACCGGGCGGGGCGCGGTGGCTCACGCCTGTAATCCCAGCACTTTGGGAGGCTGAGGCGGGCGGATCACCTGAGGTCAGGAGTTCGAGACCAGCCTCAACGTGGGGAAACCCCGTCTCTACTAAAAATACAAAATTAGCCGGGCGTAGTGGTGCATGCCTGTAATCTCAGCTACTCGGGAGGCTGAGGCAGGAGAATTGCTTGAACCTGGGAGGCGGAGGTTGCGGTGAGCCGAGATCGAGCCATTGCACTCCAGCCTGGGCAACAAGAGCTGAGAACATATCAGCTGGAAATGAAATGAAAGCTGATAGTTCATAAGCAGAAAATAGTTCCACATGCCGGTTAGGTCCTAGTGATTTCATCGTTCCGTTTTCTGACTTTTCACCTTCAGCAGGAGAGTAATTGCTTCCTCAAATCGGTGGGTCTTCTTTGAAAATTCACGTCACCTACAACTCCTGTCCTTAGCTTAGGTGGACTTAGAGTTTTCATCAGAAAGTTCGGCCGGACGCGGTGGCTCACGCCTGTAATCCTAGCACTTTGGAAGGCCGAGGAGGGTGGATCACGGGGTCAGGGGATCATGACCGTGCTGGCCAACATGGTGAATCCCTGCCTCTACTAAAAATACAAAAACTTCTCCCGGTATGGCGGCGGGCGCCTGTAGCCCCAACTACTCGGGAGGCTGAGGCAGGAGAATGGCTTGAACCTGGGAGGCAGAGGCTACGGTGAGCAGAGATCACACGACTGCACTCCAGCCTGGGCAACGGGAGCAAAACTCCGTTTCAAAAAACAAAATACTAAAAGAATCAAGTAAGTTGAAGTCACACTGATGACAGTCAATTGTTGTGAACCAAGGAAATGTCAATTCAAGAATTAACGTAGATTTTGACTTTTGCTGCCTCTTCTGTGGCAAGCAAGATACAAGCTCAGGGGAATCAGAAACAAAAGAGACTCACTTGTTCCTCTCACAATACTCAGTACTTACTGAGATAAAGACAAAAGAAAATGTCCTGTCTGGAATGCAGGGAAACCGGAACTTCAGTTCAGGAGATATTTCCGTTGAGCTGTATGGAGTTGAAGCTTAAAATAGTAACGAGTGTATGGGAGATTCACTTTGCCTTGACTTTTCGCAGCCATCACAGAGAGATCACGCAGCGGGCACCCACGATCGGTTTCATCATCGCTCGCTTCCATTAGATCACCTAGAAATCAGCTCAGATGAGAGTGCTGAGTCTCAGAGGATGGACATCTCACCGCCTGCCATACAGAGAAGTAGAAAGGGTGGTATTCCAAATTCATGGCCAGACTCTAAGTCCCGGGTACTCTACTTCATGGTCTTCCAACTCTCAAAAAGTTGTGGTTTGCGTTTTGCT
The DNA here is from genome assembly GCF_028878055.3 of Symphalangus syndactylus. Taxonomy (NCBI): domain Eukaryota; kingdom Metazoa; phylum Chordata; class Mammalia; order Primates; family Hylobatidae; genus Symphalangus; species Symphalangus syndactylus. Next base: position 87,257,947 of record NC_072432.2, read on the forward strand.
TTTTGAGACGGAGTCTCTTTCTGTGGCCCAGGCTGGAGTGCAGTGGAGTGATCTCGGCTCACTGCAGCCTCCGCATCCCAGGTTCAAGCTATTCTCCTGCCTCAGCCTGCCGAGAAGCTGAGAGGATAGGTGCCCACCACTACGCCCGGCTCCTTTTTTTCTATTTTTAGTAGAGACGGGGTTTCCCCGTGTGGTCCAGGCTGGTCTCGAACACCTGACCTTGTGATTCGCCTGCCTCAGCCTCCCAAAGTGCTGGGATTAGAGGGGTGAGCCACCGCGCCCAGCTTCCAAAGGTTGTAAGCAAAGCTCAGAGGTCTTAACCACGGGCACGTCTGAGGAGCATTTTTTGAAATGCTTTCCAGCTTCCTCAGTAGGAATGGAAGCCAAACTCCGAATCGATGACTCCTTTGAGGCAGTCGAGAGCTGGAAGGAGAGCCAGGAACAGGGGCAAGGGAGAGATGCGTCCCGAATGATCCTGTGCCCATTGTTTCTGGAACCTTTGATGTGATCTCAGCTGCCCTTTCTCTACTTGACACAGTGATTGTGGCACCCACAACTGCTGTGGCTCACACCTGTAACCCCAGCGCCTTGGGAGGCTGAGGCAGGCGGATCCCTTAGGGTCAGGAGTTCGAGAGCAGCCTAGCCAATATGCTGTTAAAAAAGGACTTCACCCTTTTTGACTTCGTGATCTGGTACAAGTCCTGTGAAAATGCGTTGCTCCTTCTCTAGTCCGTAAAATCATCATGAAATGTGCACTCGTAACTGGGAAACTACGCAGATGAAATGAAACAAGCTGCATAGAGCACAGAGCTCAGAGCCTGGCCTTTAGGAAGCCCTCAGTGAGGGTTCATGATGCCCTGGTGTCTGTCTTCATCCTCTTTATCCTCATCATCACCTTCATCATCTTTGTTGTTCTTAGGGAATAGTTTAGAGGGACTCATTCCCTGCTATCTTGGGTGAGGTGTCTATGAAAAGGACAACTCAGTGGGGGAGGGAGGCAAAAGTTTGAATAAGATTTCTGAGGCCCCCTCACCACAAGCAAGAACAGAAACTCCACAGTCTGCTGAGCTGACAGGTTGCACCTTGGTCTCCTCCCATCTGCCCACCGCACTGTCCTGTTTGTCCTGACGATGAGGAAACAAAGCGAGGCTCCCGAACGTCCCACAGCTGAATTGCCCTTCCCCCCTGCCGGGCCATGACCGCGGAGAACAGGTCCACGGTCCTCCCTGCGTGGTGCACGATGGAGGCTCAGACTCCGTCCTCAAGGCTGGCAAGAAGACAGGGTGAGATGAGCCTCCTGATACAGGTGACGGGTGTGGAGCCTCCAGGACTGGAACCTCAGACTGCAGGGCTGGAGGCACAGACTGAGTATTGACTATTCTATGGCCTGGGGGGCTCAAGGCACAGAGCTCCTCATTAGCCAAAGTCGCCCATGCTCCCCAATCTCCAAAGATTTCCTCATAAGAGTGCAGGAAGAAGAAGAGAAAAGGGAGTGTCCATAGAAGCTTTGGGGCTCTTCCTGTAATCAGGAGGAAGCTTGTGTGTATTCTTCACTTCTTTCTTTTCTTTCTAAAGATCCAACTGCTTTCATTTTCATCTTTTATTATGGGAAAATATAACACGTATCAATACTAAAAGTTCTAAGTAGATATGATTTCATCTAGAACGGCCGGTATAAACATTGACAATTTCCACTGTTTTTCAGTTGACAGTTGAATGACATTAAGTACCTTTACATTGTTTAGCAACCATCACCGCCGTCATCTCCAGAACAGTTTTATCTTTCAAAATGGAAATGGCACCCATTCACCAAACTCTCCATTCCTCTCTCTTGCTCACCCCGGGGGCCACCATTCTGATTTGCAACTCTATGAGTTTAACTACTCTAGGCACTTGATAGAAGTGGAATCATACCGTGTTGAATTTGTTTTCCTGTTTTTTTTTTTTTTTTTTGGAGACAGAGTCTTTCTCTGTCGCCCAGGCTGTAGTGCAGTGGCGTGATCTCGGCTCACTTCAACCTCCATATCGTGGGTTCGAGCGATTCTTGTGCCCCAGTCTCCCGAGTAGCTGGGATTACGAGCGTGCGCACCCACGCCCAGCTAATTTTTGTATTTTTAACAGAGACGAGCTTTCAGCATATTGGCCAGGCTGCTCTCGAACTCCTGACCTTAAGGGATCCGCCTGGCTCAGCCTCCCAAGGCGCTGGGGTTACAGGTGTGAGCCACTGAGCCTGGTCGTGTTTATCCTTTTGGGATTTCTTTATTTCACTGACAACAATGTCTTCAAGGTTCATCCATGTTGCAGCCTGTGTCAGAAGCTCCTGTCTGGTTTTGTTTTTTGGTTTTGTTTCATTTTGCTTTGGTTTGTGTTTACATGGAGTTTCACTGTCGCACAGGCTGGAGTGCAGTGGCACAATCTGTGCTCACTGCAACCTCGGCTTCCCAGGTTCAAGCGATTCTTGTGCCTCAGCCTCCCGAGTAGCTGGGACTATAGGCACACGCCACCACGCTGAGCTAATTTTTTGCATTGTCTTTTTTTTTTTTTTTGAGACGGAGTCTTGCTCTGTCACCCAGGCTGGAGTGCAGTGGCACGATTCTGGCTCACTGCAAGCTCCGCCTCCCAGGTTCACGCCATTCTCCTGCCTCAGCCTCCCAAGTAGCTGGGACTAGAGCCGCCCGCCACCACGCCCGGCTAATTTTTTTGTATTTTTAGGAGAGACGGGGTTTCACCGTGTTAGCCAGGATGGCCTCGATCTCCTGACCTCGTGATCCGCCAGCCTCGGCCTCCCAAAGTGCTGGGATGACAGGCTTGAGCCACCGCGCCCGGCTAATTTTTTGCATTTTCAGTAGAGACAGGGTTTCACCAAGATGGCCAGGCTGGTCTTCAACTCCTGACCTCAGGTGATCCACCTGCCTCAGCCTCCCAAGTAGCTGGGACTACAGCCGCCCGCCACCACGCCCGGCTAATTTTTTTGCATTTTTAGGAGAGAAGGGGTTTCACCGTGTTAGCCAGGATGGTCTCGATCCCCTGACCTCGTGATCCGCCAGCCTCGGCCTCCCAAAGTGCTGGGATGACAGGCTTGAGCCACCGCGCCCGGCTAATTTTTTGCATTTTCAGTAGAGACAGGGTTTCACCAAGATGGCCAGGCTGGTCTCGAACTCCTGACCTCAGGTGATCCGCCCACCTCGGTCTTCCAAGATGCTGGGATTACAGGCGTGAGCCACCGCACCGGCCAGAAGTGCCTGCCTTTTGAAGGCTGAATAGTCTTCCATTGTATGAATGAACTGCAGTGTGCTTTTTGGTTCATCTGTCCACGAACCCTTGGGGTGCTTCCACATTTTGGCTGTTGTGAATAATACTGCTATGAACATGGGTGCACAAATCTCTCTTCCATTCCTGGCTTCTAATTCTTTTTGGTAGGTACCCACAAATGCAACTGCAGGAACATCCGATCATTCTGTTTCTGATGTTTCCAGTACACGCCATACTATTTTCCCCGTTCCTTCACGGTTTTACATTCCCTCCAATCATATTCGAGCATTCCTACTTCCCTCTAGTCTCACCAATGCTTGATTGTTTATCATATCCATCCTAATGCGTGGTGTCACATTCTTGGTTTGATTTGCGCTTCCCTACGATTAGTGATTTTGAACGTCATTTTAGATGCTTATTGGCCATTGCTGTATCTCCTTTAGGGACACGTCTACTCGAGACTTCTGACCATTGTTAATGGGACGCTTTGGGTTTCTCATTGTTTAGTTCTAGCTGTTCTTGATATACGACGGATATCATCCTCTTTTCAGAGATATGTTTTACAAATATTTTTCCTAATCCATGGGTTATCTTTTTACTCAGTTTACAGTGTTTTTTGCTGCACAAAAGTGTCTGTCATTTAGATGGAATCCAAGGAATGTAATTTTCTTTTGTTGCCTATGCTTTTGGTGTCATATCCCAGAAAGCATTGCCCAATCTGACGTCATGAAAGTGTGGCCAATGTTTTCTTTTAGGCATATGATACTTTTAGCACTTGGGGCTAGGTCTTTGGTCCAGTTTAAGTTTTGCACCTGGTGTGACATAGGGTCCACCTTCATTCTTCTGCATGTGGAAGTCAAGTTCCTCCAACACCATTTCTTGAAAAGGCTGCTTTTCCACCAATGAGCTTTCTTAGCACTCATGTGAAAAATCATTTGAACGTAGAGGTGAGAAGTTATTTCTGGGCTCAAAAACAAACAAACAACAAGCGACAACAGATAAGGATACAGCATGGGCCGGGCGCAGTCCCTCGCGCCTGTAATCCCAGCACTTTGGGAGGCCGAGGCGGGCGGGTCACCTGAGGTCAGGAGTTCAAGACCAGCCTGACCGACAGGGAGAAACCCCCGTCTCTACAACAAATACAACATTAGCTGGGTGTGCTGGCGCATGCCTGTAATCCCACCTAATCGGGAGTTGGAGGCAGGAGAATTGCTTGAACCCAGGAGGCAGAGGTTGCGGTGAGCCAAGATTGCACCATTATGCTCCAGCCTGGGCAACAAGAGCGAAACTCCATCTCAAAACAAAAAAACAAAAAACAGCATGATTTCAAGAGCAGAAGGAGAAGAGCTTCAAAACCAGCATAATGAGAAAGTTAGGAAGCTTCTTACCAAAGCCTCTGGAAATAGACAAGAAATTCTTGTGAACTCAAATTTTCATACTGTACTGTCAAACACTAGAACTCACCGATTCCATCTTTCTGTATTTTGGGACCCGATTATCCACTTCTCTTCATTTCCCATCCCACCCCTTTTCTTCCTAGCGTCTGCTAACCCCCTGTGTACTCTCCATCTTCCTGAGATTCCCTTTGTGTGTAGGTGTGTGATGGAGTCTCTTTCTGTTGCCCGGGTTGGAGTAAACAGGCACAATCTGGGCTCACTGCAACCTCCGCCTCCCGAGTTCAAGTGCTTCTTGGGCCTCAGCCTTCCGAGTAGCTGAGACTACAGGCACGCGTCACCACGCCCGGCTAAATGTTTGTGTTATTAGTAGAGACGGGGTTTCACCATGCTGGCCAGGCGGGTCTCCAACTCCTGGCCTCAAGTGATCCGTGCGACTCGGCCTCCCAAAGTGCTGGGATTACAGATCTGAGCCACCACATCTGGGCAAGATTTTCTTTTTTGTCCCCACATGTAAGTGAGGACATGTAATATTTGTCATTCTGTGCCCGCCGTACTTCACTTAACATACAGACCCTGCAGTCTCATCCATTTTTTCTGCAGTGGAGAGGATTTTATGCCTTTTTAGGCTGGATAATACCGCATAGTGTGCGTATACCACAGTTTCTTCATTGAAACAAAATTCTAAAAAGCAAATATTTTTAAAATGTCTCAGAATGTGAAACTTTAGGGATACTGTGCCCATTTTATTCTTTTCTATTTCCCAATTTATTTATATGTAAGTGTAGAATAAAGCAGCAATCAATGTGTGTAGAGATCTGTGACTTCAACAAATGAAAAATGAAAATGAAAATGGGGGTCCTAAGAGCCAGGGGGGCAGAGGGGCTGGCTCTCAGTCCCCGCCTCGTGGGGGGCGCCTCGCCCCCCTGCGATGGGGGTCCTAAGAGCCAGGGGGGCAGAGGGGCTGGCTCTCAGTCCCCGCCTCGCTGGGGGCGCCTCGCCCCCCTGCGATGGGGGTCCTAAGAGCCAGGGGGGCAGAGGGGCTGGCTCTCAGTCCCCGCCCCACGGGGGGCGCCTCGCCCCCCTGCGATGGGGGTCCTAAGAGCCAGGGGGGCAGAGGGGCTGGCTCTCAGTCGCCGCCTCGCGGGGGGCGTCTCGCCCCCCTGCGATGGGGGTCCTAAGAGCCAGGGGAGCAGAGGGGCTGGCTCTCAGTCGCCGCCTCGCGGGGGGCGTCTCGCCCCCCTGCGATGGGGGTCCTAAGAGCCAGGGGGGCAGAGGGGCTGGCTCTCAGTCCCCTGCCTCTCGCGCCCTGCATATTACCAAAAATATCACAGAGTGGGTGTAGACCTCCTGCTATATGGGGTGTAACATCATCTTGTCTTCTTCTGGATAGTAGGAACAATATCACATGGGTTTGTACACTTTCTCTGATATTGGTAGTAATAACAACCTCTCTGCCTTGGAATATTAAGAACAATATCACAGAATGGATGTACACCCCCTGCGATATGAGGAGTAATAGCAGCCTCTCCTCTCCGTACATGTTCGGAATCATATCCCAGGGTGGCTGTACACCTCCTGCTGTATCGCGAGTCATAGCGTCCTCTCCCTTCCTGACCATTGGGAACAATGTCACAGCGTGTGTGTACACTGCTTGCGATATTGGGAGTGATATCACCCTTCTCCTCCCCCCACGGATGTTAGGAACAATATCACCGAAGGGGTGTACACTTCCTGAGATACTGGGAGTCTTAGCGTTCTCTTCTTCCGTGAATATTCATAGCAATATTACCGGGTGGATGTACACCCACTGCTCTATTGGGAGTGACATCATACTCCACCCCCTGGAGATTCTATTCGGATGAATATCGGCAGGTGGGTGTACACCTATTGCGATATTGAAAGTAATCCCATGCTCTCTCCCTCCCTGGACATTGGGAACACTTTCGCAGGTGGGGGTACACCCACTGCGGTATTAGGAGTCATATTAGTATTTCTTGTTACTCGTTTATGATTCACATTAAAATGAATTACCAATATTAATGTTAAGGAATAATTGCTAATAAAAAGTTTTTGGGTTATTAATATTAATATTAATTATTAGGAGCTAATATTACTGTGTTGTAATGAATATGATCAGTCCCAGTTATTAATATCAGGCGTTATTAATATTTAATATTAATAAATTATTGTTATCATCAGTATGACTCTTGAATATTAATTATTATTATTATCGGTATTGATTTTAAAAATTATACGATCACTTATTAATATTGATAATTATTAATATCAATTAATAATTGATATTATTAATTGTCATAAGTAATATTGCGACCTTCCTCACAGTATTATTGGGAGTCATATCATCCTGTGGCCCTGAGGAGAGAAGGCATTTCTCTTTCTGTCTCCTGTCTCTGAAGAGGAGGAGGAAGTAAAAGTTGAAAACCAAGAGAATTGAAGTCAGTGGCAAGACCAGCTGCTGCCACTGATGAGCCGGCCTGAGGTGAAAAGATGAACCCCCCCTCCCCCACTCTAAGCACATGTGCTCTGAATCCATCGGGACCCTTTCACGTGGAACCTCTTAGAGCTGTAAGCCCTGAGAAAAGGCCTAGGAAGTCTGTCTTCCTTCGGGGCGCTCGGCTCTTAATATGCGAGTCTGCGGACGCCCCCGGCCGATTAAAAGGAACTTCTTCCTTCTTGAATCCGGCGTCTGAGGGATTTTGTCCGCGGCTTGTCCTGCTCCACTTTTTGGTTCACATGACCGGGAATGGAACCTGGGCCACGGCGGTGAGAGCGCCGACTCCTAACCAGCAGACCACCGGGGAACTTCAAACTTTGTGGGCAATAGATTGCCCAACATTAGAAGTGGGTTGGTCGTCAGAAGGAAGCCTGGACAGGTCCCTTGTTTCTCAAGTGTGGCACATGGTAACTGGGAAAGGATACCTAGACCGCTTCCCATACATAGACACTTGGTGACAGCTGTCGCTAGACCCCCCACAGTGGCTAAGAGGGCAGGCAGCAGCAATACTAGTAGCCAAGGGACAGACAGCTAAGGAAGGATCCCGCTCCACCCGCCCAGGGAAATCAACTCCTCAAGTTCTGTTCGACCCAACGTCAGAAGATCCATTGCAGGAGATGGCACCAGTGATCCCAGTGGTGCCCTCCCCTTACCAGGGAAAGAGGCTCCCCACTCTTGAGCCCACAGTGCTTGCGCCTCCGCAAGACAAGCGTATCCCTAGGCCACCCAGAGGAGACAAGAGAGGGGGTGAGGCCTCGGGAGAAACCCCTCCCTTGGCAGCTCGTTGACGACCCAAAACGGGGATACAAATGCCCCTGACAGAGCAGCGGTATACTGGGATAGATGAGGATGGTCACGTGGTGGAGAGGCGTGTTTTTCTCTACCAGCCCTTCACCTGTGCCGACCTTCTCAACTGGAAAAACCATACCCCGTCCTATACCGAAAAGCCACAAGCTCGAATTGATTTGCTCCCAACTATTATCCAGACCCACAACCCCACCTGGGCTGATTGCCACCGGTTGCTCATGTTCCTCTTTCACAGAGATGAAAGGCGGAGAGCGCTCCTAGCAGCAACTAAGTGGCTAGAGGAACATGCACCAGCTGATTATCAAAACCCCCAAGAGTATGGAAGGACCCAGTTACCAGGAACCGGCCCCCAGTGGGACCCAAATGAAAGAGAGGATACGCAAAGGCTAAACCGAGACAGGGAAGCTCTCTTGGAAGCATTCAAGAGGGGAGCTCAGAAGGCCACAAACGTTAACAAGGTCTCTGAGGTCATTCGGGGAAAAGAAGAAAGTGCAGCACAATTCTATGAGAGATTGTGTGAGGCCTATCGTATGTTTACTCCCTTTGATCCCGATAGCCCTGAAAATCAGCACATGCTTCACATGGCTTGAGTCCGTCAAAGCGCAGAAGACATGAGAAGAAAACTGCAGAAACAGGCTGGGCTTGCAGGGACGAATACATCACAATTATTAGAAAGAGCTAAGCAGGTGTTTGTAAACAGGGATGCAGTAAGCCGTAAGGAACACCGCACAGAGAATGAACGTCAGGCCCGGCGAGACGCCGACCTGCCTGTTAGCTGCAGGAATCAGAGGGGTCCCCCCAAAGAGGCAAGGGAAGGTGGGCCCTGGGAAAGAAACTCAGCTTGGCTGTCAGAGTTGGCAGCATAACCAGTGTGCTTATTGTAAAGAAATAGGACATTGGAAGAACAAATGCCCTCAGCTTAAAAGAAAACAAGGTGACTCAGAGCAGGAGGCCCCGGACAAGGAGGAAGGTGCCCTGCTCAACCTGGCAGAAGGGTTCTTGGACCGAGGGAGAGCGGGCTCAAGTGTCCCCAAAGAGCCTATGGTCAGAATGACAGTCGGGGGTAGAGGCGTTGATTTTCTCGTAAATACCGGTGCTGGACATTCGCTAGTAACCGCCCCGGTCGCCCCCTTCTCCGGAAAGACTATTGACATCATCGGTGCCACCGGGGTTTCAGCAAAGCAATCTTTCTGTTTGCCTGGGATTTGCACTGTAGGAGGACATACAGTGACTCATCAGTTTTTGTCCATGCCTGACTGTCCCTTGCCCTTGTTGGGGAGGGACTTGCTTAACAAGCTGAGAGCCACTGTCTCTTTGACAGAGCACGGCTCTTTGCTGCTAAAGCTACCCGGAACGGGAGTTACTATGACCCTTACGGTCCCCCGAGAGGAGGAATGGAGACTTTTCTTCACTGAGCCGGGCCAAGAGAGAAGACCAGCTCAGGCTAAGCGGTGGCCAAGAGTAGCGGCGGAAGATAACCCTCCAGAGTTGATATGGGGAGTAATATCATCCTCTTCCCGTTGAGATATTCGGAACCATATCCCAGGGGGGTGTCCACCCTCTGCGATATTGGGAGTAATGTCATCCTCTGTTTCCTTGGATATCAGACACAATATCACAAAAAGGTGTACACCCCCTGCGATACTGGGAGTAATATCATACTCCCCTTCCCTGGGTATTAGAAAACAATATCATCAGGGCTGAACACCCCCTGCTATAATGGGAGTAATATTTTCTTTTTTTTCTTCTTTTCTTTTTCTTTTTCTTTCTTTGTTTTCTTTTTTTTGAGACAGAGTTTCACTCTTGTTGCCCAGGCTGGAGTGCGATGGCACGATCTCGGCTCACTGCAACCTCTGCCTCCCGTATTCAGGCGATACTCCTGTCTCAGCCTTCCGAGTAGCTGGGATTACAGGCATGTGCTACCACGCCCCGTTCAGTTTTCTTTCTTTCTTTTTTTTTTTTTTATTTTTAGTAGACACATTGTTTCTCCATACTGGTCAGGCTGGTCTTGAACTCCCGACCTGGGATATTTTCTCCTGCTGAGGCAGGAGAATGGTGTGAACCTGGGAGGCGGAGCTTGCAGTGAGCCAAGATCGTGCCAGTGCCCTCCAGCCTGGGCGACAGAGCAATACTCCGTCTCAAAAAAAAAAAAAAAGACAATGCAAAAAATCAGCTCAGCGTGGTGGCGTGTGCCTATAGTCCCAGCTACTCGGGAGGCTGAGGCACAAGAATCGCTTGAACCCGGGAAGCGGAGGTTGCAGTGAGCTCAGATTGTGCCACTGCACTCCAGCCTGTGCGACAGTGAGACTCCATGTAAACACAAAACAAAACAAAACAAAATGAAACAAAACCAAAAAACAAAACCAGACAGGCACTTCTGACACAGGCTGCAACATGGATGAACCTTGAAGATATTATCGTCAGTGAAATAAAGAAATCTCAAAAGGATAAACAAGACCAGGCTCAGTGGCTCACACCTGTAACCCCAGCGCTTTGGGAGGCTGAGGCAGGCGGATCCCTTAAGGTCAGGAGTTCGAGAGCAGCCTGGCCAATATGCTGAAAGCTTGTCTCTGTTAAAAATACAAAAATTAGCTCGGCGTGGGTGCGCACGCTTGCAATCCCAGCTACCCAGGAGACTGGGGCACAAGAATCGCTCGAACTCACGATGTGGAGTTTGCAGTGAGCCGAGATCACGCCACTGCACTCCAGCCTGGGCGACAGAGAAAGACTCTGTCTCAAAAAAAAAAAAAAAAAAAAAAAAAAAAAAACAGAAAAACAAATTCAACACGGTATGATTCCACTTCTATCAAGTGCCTAGAGTAGTTAAACTCATAGAGTTGCAAATCAGAATGGTGGCCCCCGGGGTGGGCGAGAGAGAGGAATGGAGAGTTTGGTGAATGGGTGCCATTTCCATTTTGAAAGACAAAACTGTTCTGGAGCTGACGGCGGTGATGGTTGCTAAACAATGTAAAGGTACTTAATGTCATTCAACTGTCAACTGAAAAATAGTGGAAATTGTCAATGTTTATAGCGGCCATTCTAGATGAAGTCATATTTATTTACAACTTTTAGTATTGATACGTGGTATATTTTCCCATAATAACAGATGAAAATGAAAGCAGTTGGATCTTTAGAAAGAAAAGAAAAAAACGAAGAATACACACAAGCTTCCTCCTAATTACAGGAAAAGCCCCAAAGCTTCTATGGACACTCCCTTTTCTCTTCTTCTTCCTGCAGTCTTATGAGGAAATCTTTAGAGATTGGGGAGCTTGGGCGACTTTGGCTAATGAGGAGCTCTGTGCCTTGAGCCCCCCAGGCCATAGAATAGTCAATACTCAGTCTGTGCCTCCAGCCCTGCATTCTGAGGTTCCAGTCCTGGGGGCTCCACACCCATCACCTGTATCAGGAGGCTCATGTCTCACCCCGTCTTCTTGCCAGCCTTGAGGACAGAGTCTGAGCCTCCATCGTGCACCACGCAGGGAGGGCAGTGGACCTGTTCTCCGCGGTCATGGCCCGGCAGGGGAGAAGGGCAGTTCAGCTGAGGGACGTTCGGGAGCCTTGCTTTGTTTCCTCATCCTCAGGACAAACAGGACAGTGCGGTGGGCAGATGGGAGGAGACCAAGGTGCAACCTGTCAGCTCATCAGACTGTGGAGTTTCTGTTCTTGCTTGTGGTGAGGGGGCCTCAGAAATATTATTCAAACTTTTGCCTTCCTCCCCCACTGAGTTGTCCTTTTCATAGACACCTCACCCAAGATAGCAGGGAATGAGTCCCTCTAAACTATTCCCTAAGAACAACAAAGATGATGAAGGTGATGATGAGGATAAAGAGGATGAAGACAGACACCAGGGCATCATGAACCCTCACTGAGGGCTTCCTAAAGGCCAGGCTCTGAGCTCTGTGCTCTATGCAGCTTGTTTCACTTCATCTGCGTAGTTTCCCAGTTACGAGTGCACATTTCATGATGATTTTACGGACTAGAGAAGGAGCAACGCATTTTCATAGGACTTGTACCAGATCATGAAGTCAAAAAGGGTGAAGTCCAACTTGAACCAGGCAGTCTAAGTCTGGACACATGGCATTTGGCCGATCCTGTCCCTGCATCCATCCTGCCCTCTCAAATCCTTATCACTCAGGCCGATGCCCCTGCTCACTGTGCCCTTCCCTTTGGGGGTTCCTTGTAGACCACAGCTAGACCAGTGGGTGCCACAATCACTGTGTCAAGTAGAGAAAGGGCAGCTGAGATCACATCAAAGGTTCCAGAAAGAATGGGCACAGGATCATTCGGGACGCATCTCTCCCTTGCCCCTGTTCCTGGCTTTCCTTACAGCTCTCGGCTGCCTCAATGGAGTCATCGATTCGGAGTTTGGCTTCCATTCCTACTGAGGAAGCTGGAAAGCGTTTCAAAAAATGCTCCTCAGACTTGCCCGTGGTTAAGACCTCTGAGCTCTGCTTACAACTTTTGGAAGCTGGGCGCGGTGGCTCACCCCTCTAATCCCAGCACTTTGGGAGGCTGAGGCAGGCGAATCACAAGGTCAGGTGTTCGAGACCAGCCTGGACCACACGGGGAAACCCCGTCTCTACTAAAAATAGAAAAAAAGGAGCCGGGCGTAGTGGTGGGCGCCTGTCCTCTCAGCTGCTCGGCAGGCTGAGGCAGGAGAATAGCTTGAACCTGGGATGCGGAGGCTGCAGTGAGCCGAGATCACTCCACTGCACTCCAGCCTGGGCCACAGAACGAGACTCCGTCTCAAAAAAGCAAAAACCAAAACAAAACCCAAACCACAACTTTTTGAGAGTTGGAAGACCATGAAGTAGAGTACCCGGGACTTAGAGTCTGGCCATGAATTTGGAATACCACCCTTTCTACTTCTCTATATGGCAGGCGGTGAGATGTCCATCCTCTGAGACTCAGCACTCTCATCTGAGCTGATTTCTAGGTGATCTAATGGAAGCGAGCGATGATGAAACCGATCGTGGGTGCCCGCTGCGTGATCTCTCTGTGATGGCTGCGGAAAGTCAAGGCAAAGTGAATCTCCCATACACTCGTTACTATTTTAAGCTTCAACTCCATACAGTTCAACGGAAATATCCCCTGACCTGAAGTTCCGGTTTCCCGGCATTACAGACAGGACATTTTCTTCTGTCCTTATCTCAGTAAGTACTCAGTATTGTGAGAGGAACAAGTGAGTCTCTTTTGTTTCTGATTCCCCAGAGCCTGTATCTTGCTTGGCACAGAAGAGGTAGCAAAAGTCAAAATCTATGTTAATTCTTGAATTGACACTTCCTTGGTTCACAACCATTGGCTGTCATCAGTGTGACTTCGACTTACTTGATTCTTTTTGTTTTTTGTGTTTTGAGACGGAGTTTTGCTCCCGTTGCCCAGGCTGGAGTGCAGTGGTGTGATCTCGGCTCACCGTAGCCTCTGCCTCCGAGGTTCAAGCCATTCTCTTGCCTCAGCCTCCCGAGTAGTTGGGGCTACAGGCGTCCGCCGCCATACCGGGAGAAGTTTTTGTATTTTTAGTAGAGGCGGGGTTTCACCATGTTGGCCAGGATGGTCTGGATCTCCTGACCCCGTGATCCGCCCTCCTCGGCCTTCCAAAGTGCTGGGATTACAGGCGTGAGCCACCGCGTCCGGCCGAACTTTCTGATGAAAACTCTAAGTCCACCTAAGCTAAAGACAGGAATTGTAGCTGACGTGAATTTTCAAAGAAGACCCACCGATTTGAGGAAGCAATTACTCTCCTGCTGAAGGTGAAAAGTCAGAAAACGGAACGATGAAATCACTAGGACCTAACCGGCATGTGGAACTATTTTCTGCTTATGAACTATCAGCTTTCATTTCATTTCCAGCTGATATGTTCTCAGCTCTTGTTGCCCAGGCTGGAGTGCAATGGCTCGATCTCGGCTCACCGCAACCTCCGCCTCCCAGGTTCAAGCAATTCTCCTGCCTCAGCCTCCCGAGTAGCTGAGATTACAGGCATGCACCACTACGCCCGGCTAATTTTGTATTTTTAGTAGAGACGGGGTTTCCCCACGTTGAGGCTGGTCTCGAACTCCTGACCTCAGGTGATCCGCCCGCCTCAGCCTCCCAAAGTGCTGGGATTACAGGCGTGAGCCACCGCGCCCCGCCCGGTCTCAGCTGCTATACAGTGTTTATAAATGTTCTTAATCAAGGGAATTTGTATCGATCTAGTAGAATAAAATAAAATATTTGAGTTCTTAATTTCCTTTAATTAGGATTACCTTTTTCTTCAAGTGAAGAGAACGGCTTTGTTACGTATTTTTCTTAGGACAAGATAGGCTGTATTTTCTAGCAGTTACGCATTTGTTATATATGATGATCTGGTTCTTGGAACATTCTTGAATCTAGTGTCTCTAAGGCAGGCGTGTACAGCAAGAAGTGAAGAACACAGAAATCAATGATGAAAGCATTAGAAGACAAGTGAGTTTGTCAGAACTGCAAAATATTGCTGAGTGTGGATTGCTCTGAAATCTGAAAACATTACTTGTGAATTGCTTCTATCCAAAACGCAGACACAATGCCGCGTGTTGGTTTACTTGTTTCCCATTTTTCAACCCCCTTTTCTAGGCAAAAGGTGTCCAAACCATGCAGACCCACAGAATCGAACCGATGTCTCTAGATTCCTCCTCCTAGAACTCTCAGGGGATCCAGAACTGCAGCCAACCCTCGCCGGGCTGTTCCTGTCCATGTGCCTGGTCACGGTCCTGGGGAACCTGCTCATCATCCTGGCCATCAGCCCTGACTCCCACCTCCACACCCCCATGTACTTCTTCCTCTCCAACCTGTCCTCGCCTGACATGGGTTTCACCTCCACCACGGTCCCCGAGATGATTGTGGACATCCAATCTCACGGCAGAGTCATCTCCTAGGCAGGCCGCCTGACTCAGATGTCTCTGTTTGCCATTTTTCGAGGCATGGAAGAGAGACATGCTCCCGAGTGTGATGGCCTATGACCGGCTTGTAGCCATCTGTCACCCTCTATATCATTCGGCCATCATGAACCCGTGTTTCTGTGGCTTCCTAGTTTGGTTGTCTTTTTTTTTTTTTTTTTTTTCTTCTCATTCTTCTAGACTCCCAGCTGCAAAACTTGATTGCCTTGGTAACGACCTGCTTCAAGGGTGCGGAAAATCCTAATTTCTTCTGTGACCCTTCTCAACTCCCCCACCTTGCATGTTGTGACACCTTCACCAATAGCATAATCATGTATTTTCCTGCTGCCGTATTTGGGTTCCTTCCCATCTCGGGGACCCTTTCCTCTTACTATAAAATGGTTTCCTCCATTCTGAGGCTGTCATCATCAGGTGGGAAGTATAAAGCCTTCTCCACCTGTGGGTCTCACCTGTCAGTTGTTTGCTGGGTTTATGGAAGAGGCGTTGGAGGGGACCACAGTTCAGATGTGTCCTCTTCCCCCAGAAAGGTTGCAGTGGCCTCAGTGATGTACACGGTGGTCACCCCCATGCTGAACCCCTTCGTCGACAGCCTGAGAAACAGGTATAGTAAAGGTGTCCTGCAGCGGCCACACGGCAGCACGGTCCAATCTCCATATCTTTGTATCTGTTCCATTCCTTTTGTAGTGTGGGTTAAAAAAGGCAGTCAGGTCAAATAAGAATGATAACGCAGGGTGAACACCCACTGTGACATTAGGAGTAATACCTCCTTAGGATATAAAAAACACTGTCACAGAGTATACACACGAGGGGTCCACCCACTGTGATATTAGAAGCAATATCTCCCTATAATATGAAGAAAAATATCACAGGGTGATTTCATTCCCGATGTTGGTAATAAAACAATGATAAATATTAAGATTAATAACTAATTTTAAAAATGGCATTAATAGTAATAATTCTAATCATGCATAATCCTCTCTTTAAAATAATCATTAATGATTAATAACGTCATACTGTGAATTAATATTAGCGTTGATAGTTATTAATGAGACTGATGTTTAATAATTCACAATATTATGACTCCTAATACCGCAGGAGGTGTACACCTGCCTGTGATATTGTTCCTAATATCCAGGGATGGACAGCATGATATTAGTTTTAATATCGCAGTAGGTGTACACTCACCCTGTGACACTGATCCTAATATCCAGCGGGTAGAGTATGACATGACTGCAACATAGCAATGAATGAACAGCCACCCGGTGATATTGCTCCTAACATTCACGTAAGAAGCGTATGACGTTACTCCCAATATCGCAGGGAGTGTCCACCCCTTCTGTGATATTGTTCCTAGTATCCCGAGGGGGAGAGGATGATAATAATTCCAGCATCGCAGGCTGTGTTCACCCACTCTGTGATATTGTTATTAATATCGCAGGGAGTAGAAACACCCCTGTGATACTGTTGTTAATCTTCAGGGAGGAAGAGGATGATGTTACTCGAATACAGACGGGTGTACGTCCTCTGTAGAAAGCCGGTGTACACCCGTCTGTGAAATAGTTGATAATTTCCAGAGGGGAAGATGATATTAATCACAATATGGTAAACAGGCTGTGAGTCCACCACGGGTCCTAAGAGCCAGGGGGGCAGAGGGGCTGGATCTCAGTCCCCACCTCGCGGGGGGCGCCTCGCCCCCCTGCCTCTCCCGCCCTGCATATTACGAAAAATATCACAGAGTGGGTGTACACCTCCTGCGATATGGGGGGTAAGATCATCTTGTCTTCTTTTGGATAATAGGAACAATATCACACGGGTTTGTACACTTTCTGTGATATTGGGAGTAATATCAACCTCTCTGCCTTGGAACATTAAGAACAATGTCACAGAATGGATGTACACCCCCTGCGATATTGGGAGTAATAGCAGGCTCTCCTCTCCGTGGATGTTCGGAGTCATATCCCAGGGTGGCTGTACACCTCCTGCTGTATGCACCCTATTTGTAATCTTTTATCCCTCGCCCCCCTCCCTATTAAATAATAGACAAAAAATAATGGGTTTAGAATAAATGAGTTCAAACAAATTGTCAAACATATGTGGGAAAATTGGAATCAGTTTCTGAGGAAAAGCAAAAAACTCAACAGAAATGCTCATAAAGCATCATCCCTTCATGGCTAGAGCTGCCAGGACACCAGAACACCAAAATCAGCTAGGGAAATTTTGTAGAAGTCCTAGATGTACTAACTGTTCTGTGAATACACAGAGATGTAATTATAACTGTTACCTGCATGTAGAGTAAAGATGAGAAGGGATTGGTCATGGTGGCAGCTACCTCAGGTGTTACAGAGCAGACGTGGTTCCAGGACAGTATGTGTCAGGGCAGAGGGGTCCTCGGAGGCTATTAGAAGCTGGTCATGGCACAGACATTGTAAGTCAGATGGTCTCATTACTTTCAATGACGAAAGCAAAATTGCTTTTGCATCAGCCTAATACAACGGCCTGGCAAGAGCACAGGAAACGTCCCTGTGGTGTTAGATGGAGACTTCTGATGCAGCACAATTCCTTCATCCCCTTCTCCAAAACCCCCTCTTCCAATTCCACTGAAGAGAAAATCTGATGCAAATCTGGTGTAAGCAGGCTCAGATATATCTACCACTATAGATAGTAGAGGTGAATCACAAATCCAAGCCTATCAAATACATCACTAACAAATTACATGTTTAATTTTTTTTTGAAATTAGGGATCATGATATGAAAGTTATCAGAATCAAAACTGTCACTAATGTTTAAAAGGAAATCACCTGGACAATTAGATTCAGAGAAGGCCTTGAAGAGAGGGTTCTCATGCTTCTAGGCCTGATAACAAAAACTATCACAAAATACCACAAAAACCACAACCTTGCACAAAAGCCATAGCAACCTTACACAAAATACACTTCTGTGAGGACATCTATCCAGCAACCACCTGCCCAACCTTCAACTGACATCGACCTTGTTGTTGATCTGTATAGTTGAAGATAACTGTATCGAAACAATTACATAAGCCTCTTCATTTTTCCTTTATTTTGTTTCTACTCCCCCATGCTTCCAGGTTGATCGTTTTTCTGTTAAAGACCTTGTCTTCCTTCATCATTTGAATCTACATAGTTTCTTTTGTCAGGCATGTTCCCATTGCAATGTCCTCCTCCCTAAGGTCTGTCTTTTTCCATCAGAGAGCCTTTCTCTGTTTTCTAGGTTTACAATGAGAAGGGCTCTAAAGCATTTTTGTAAAATTTTTACTGTCTTCCTAGGAACAAATCATTGACTTACAGTATTGATATTGACTTATTTACATTTCTGGGGATGAGGAATTAAAGATTTCACAAATTTTCGTCTTGAGAAGATCCAAGTTTTCACGTGAGCAAAACTGAATATGTAAATTGATATGTAAATTATTCTGCAGATAATATAGTCAAATGTTTACTTGTATTTAATTTGTTACACATGGAAATTGCATATGTGAGATAATATACTAAGAAATTATCACATTTAATGAAATGCTTTAATCAAATTCCCGATTGAATTTTTGATATCAATATCTTTTTCTTTGTTTAATCCATCTTTAGAGTGAACAGGGCTGTCTAGGCCAAAGTCCTCACTTCTATCTACATTGTCTGAGTTACAGAACTTTTTGAATTTATTATGTTGTGACAGGAAGTTTCCTATTGCTTGTTTAAAGGAGTCTCTCTCAATATGATGCAGAATCCAAAAGCCCTGAAAGGCGTATATCCTGAGTTTCTGTTACCGGAGCCAAAGGTTGCCAATTTCTTGTAGATCCTGCTACAGTTAAACTTCATTTAAGTAATCATTAAAAGCTACATTTATTCCCTCACTTGAAATTTTGATTTCACACTATTAGGACTAATTCTCTAAGTCTTTGCTAAGTAATGTTCCTCCTTTTCTTGTAGATTCACTCTGATGATCTCTATATGCAACATCAATTGACATAAAGTACATTCGGGGCAAGAGAGTTTCCTTAAATATTACTTCGTTATTCAAAATAATCACAAAAGTACTCATCGTGGGAAAACTTGTGAGGATTCATATATAGGGGAATACTTTTTCTGAGGCATAATTCTGTAAAGAAATTCACCTTAATTTGAATATATATGGGAAAATATCCTTGTTCACTAGTAGTCTATATTCACTGTTTTCTTCCCTCATAGACCAGCCAGTTCACTATTATTCTCCAAATGATGTGTGCCTCTGTAGAGTCCAGGCTATCTGCATACCTAATTTTTCCCACAAATTACTGTTTTGAATTGCACTGAATTCAATTCAAGGGGATGTCATTTATAAACAGTGCAAATATATACTGCACAAGGGATCTTAGAAATCATATGCATGGTTTGATCCATAAGCTCATATGAGCGTGCAATGTCAACTTTTTTCATGTTTTTTTTAAACCCACTTAAATTCTATTTTAAGCCACCATCTGTCTGTGCTCTTAGGGCAGTTAGCCTTAAATCATTTTAAGATGCTCCACGTCTAAGTACTGTGATAGTGACAGAGATGTCACCAGTCAGGTGTCCTAGGAAACTGACTCGGAGTTGGAGATTTGCATGCAAGGAAGTTGAAATGGATATTCCCAACACCTGCGAAGAGTGAAAGCAATAGGATTGGGCAGAGCAGGAAGCTGGCTGGAATGCAATCACTATCATGGCCGCAGCCCGCTCTACAGGGATCTTGGTGAGTTTACCTAATGACCTCAAATTGGAGCAAGCAAGCCAGGCCATTATATTTCTGTACCAAGCAGTTATCGGATGTGGGATGCCTTGAGAAGGGACATGAACTTGGATGAAGGAACTTTACTGTGCTGTGAGTGTTGTTGCCAGGAGTCAGCTGTCAACACTCCCAGGAGACGGGGAATTATGCTTTAGTCACTGAGGTGGCACCTAGTGCCAGACCACAGCCTTGTTAAACAGAGCCAGAATTTGGAGAATGGATGGTGGGTTTAACATTTGGGGCTTGACATCTTGTCCCCACAAGCTGCTGCTGGCCTATTCCTTGTCCAGTTCTGAGTGGCCTGTTTAGGCCCACCGGCTTCCTGCTTCTTCTTTACCATATCTGGAATGCAAAAGTCTACTCGTAATTTGGCCCATGGTCCCTTCTGCTTAGACATATCCTTGTAGCTATTTTTTTTAAAGATGACTATGCCTTCTAGAATATTTCTAAGAAACTGCCTAAGTCACCACTGCTACCAAGACGCCTTTGCTTTTTCCTCTTCTTAACTATGGGAAAGGAAGGTAGGAATGTAGGGAGTGAGTATTTTCTAACCTGGAAAAAAGTCATTTTACCCTATATAATTTTTGTTAGCGAATTCTTTCTTTGCACTTACTCCACAATCTTTCCAAATTCTCCCAAATGCTCAAGCTTTTAAAAAACAAAAGACAGAAATGATAGCAGGTTATTATTTTTTCTACCAAACCTTTTCTTTCTATTCCTTTACGTCAATGAGCTTAGAATAACTGCTCCTGAAACTGGGAAAGGGACTTGGGAAAAGAAAGAAAAAAAAAGCTCTCAAAGTTTAACATCACAAAACATTATAGTCACTGTTATTTTATATTTATTAATTAATTAATTTATTTATTTATTTTTGAGATGGAATCTTGTTCTGCCACCAGGCTGGAGTGCAGTGGTGCAATCTCAGCTCACTGCAACCTCCGCGTCTTGGGTTCAAGCGATTCTCCTGCCTCAGCCTTCTGAGTAGCTGGGACTACAGGCGCCGCCACCACACCCAGCTAATTTTTGTATTTTTAGTAGAGATGGGTTTCACCGTGTTAGCCAGGATGGTCTCGATCTCCTGACCTTGTGATCCACCCGCCTCGGCCTCCCAAGGTGCTGGGATTACAGGCGTGAGCCACCGCGCGTGGCCTTGTTTCGTAATTTTTACATCATATATCCCCTGCGTTAGACCAAGAGCTTGTAAAAGCCAGAAGACATACACCATTTGTAGTTCAATTAGAGATGTTTACTGATAAAACTGATTCTTCCATCTAAGGGTGGTATTTGTAGTTACAGTAATGTAGATGACAATCTAAGTTATGTTCTATAAACTGTGTCACTGACATCTCAATCTACAGCTAACTTTAATTTTTTAGAAGCAGAAGAGTGGGTTGTATAGGTTTAGAAATACATCCATCAAGCTAGTTAAGTGAGATGGATTCAAACCTTCAACTCACTGGAATATTTACCAAATTGACTATTCATTCTCTAAAGGAGCCATATAAGCAAGGTACTTTCTAAAATTCAAAATTATGTAAGGTTTTATTTCCTTTTTATGCTGTTATGAATTGGATTGTAGAGGTTATAAGGTGAAATAAGATTACTTTTACAGTAAAACATACAACACATTGTCACAAGAGGGCAGCCTTTGAACATGAATTGCTTCTCAGGCATCCTTGAAATTTTGAGAGTTACTTTAATTCACACAACTAAATAATAAAACACTACAGAGGATCTAAGAAGATACTTTGACTTACGCATATTGTTACTTTTTTATTACTGCTAGTGGAAGATGTAATCTATAAGGAATGCAAGGGCTGAATTTGTTTTATGTAAAAAGACAAATTTCTTTGGGTTGTAGATTTCAAACACCAAGATAGTAGGTCAATGTCTAAATGAGTGTATCAAAGTTCTCACACTAGCACATGTAAGTCCACCTCTTATCTACCCAAAATTCTAACCAAGCAAAGGCAAGGTGGAAGAACCAGACAAATGTAAGTGCCTAGGATACATAATTGCCACTGGATTTTATGGTTTAGTTTTCAACCTGCCAAGTTTCACTAAGAGACATGTTATTTGGAGAGGTTGCTAAAGTGTAATTGCGTGATGTCTCTGTGTACGGTTGGTCTGGACCTCTCTCTGTCCAGTGGTTGCCCTCAACTGGTTAGAGCCACTTCTCTAAAGATCATGCTTATGTCCCTGGAGCAGTCCACAGCACTATCAATGTCTGACCTCCACCTTGTTCCAATTAAGATTTCTGTACTTACTGAATTGGAAAACATACAGGTGTTTTCTGCCTGGTCACTTGTGGTTTTACAACACTCTCCCCCTCCCCACCACTGCCCCAGGTGATTTTGATGCCAGCCAAAGTGTGAGAACTACTGGCAGCTGCTGGCAGAGAGCAACAATGGCCCAAACCCTCTGCGCGATTTCAAGACTCCTATCTGCTTTTCAGCTGTATGTCCTTCTCCTTCTCACAGCTGAGCCCACGCCTCCTCCCTCAGCACTTGCAGGCTATGCTGTGCAGCCTGTGTCCAGGATCAGTCCTGACGTAAGGCAAGTGGGGTTTAAGGAGTTCTCTCTTCAGTCTTGTTTCTGCACCATCTCTGACTGTTATATTCTAGTTGTAATCATGGGGCTTCTTCCTTTTTTTTCCAGCCCCATGCTCGTTTTCTCTATCACATTCTACCTTGTAATAACCTAAATCTTCTGGTGGGCAAGCTTCTTCCTCAATCCAATTTGTGTTTATGAGTTCCTGCTTTGGGTATTGGCTTCGTAATCCAGGTATTGCTACTGCCTTGAATGCGGAGACTGCATCCTTCTGTCTGGATTTCTTGAGTTTCTGGATCGTAAACCTTATTAGGGCCCCTTTTTCCTAGAATTGGAGCCTCTACTTTGTTCTTGCTACTTTAGTTCACCCAGAAAGCGCGATCTCTGCCTAAATTTCAAAGTGTTGGCTAGTGTAAATATCCTTTTGTGAGACTTTTGTCTTCCTGTGGGGTGATTTTTTCATCTTACATACAATTGCTAATCCTTTTATCTTGAATGTAATTGAAATAGTTTAATCTGTGTTACCAGCAACAAGAACCCCTTTTATGAGATGGAGAAGGCAGGTCAGTCTCATAACATGTGTCCCCCTCTGTGTGTTGAATTTATGTCAGAGCCAGGCTCTTTCCTACCTGATGTCTCTCACCAAATTCCAGTGTTTATGTCCTAGGAGGTGCCCAATAAATTCTAGAGTTGATACAAGCTGTAATTTTAGAGAAATTCAATTAAGTTGCTTAATTTAAGCAAAAGTTGCTTAAATTAAGCAACTTAATTGAATTTCTCTAAAATTAAGCCCAAAGCAAGTAGAATTAGATTATATACAACCTAATCAACTTTTTTTTTTTTTCTGAGGATGACCAAGATTTGGGCTTCAGTGACAACAGTTGTCCCCTAAATATTAATACTCAAAATCTGGAATCACCAGTAAACTGTTGAATAGAGGTGACGAACACACACATCCTTTTCTTGTCCTAATCTGTGTGGTTTAAACATTTACGCTTTCACCATTAAATATAATATTGTTTATATGTTTTGTTGTGGATGCTTTCCATCACTTCGAGAAAATTTCTTTTTCTAGCTTGCTGAGAGTTTTTTCTTTTTTTAATCAGCAATAGATATTTCTCCAAATGAAATATCCAAATGACCAACAGGTACATGAAAAAGATGCTCAGCATCACTAATCATCAGGGAAATGTAATTCAAAACCACAGAGATATTGCCTCAAGCCTGTTAGAATGGTCTTATTAAAAGAAAAAGATAATGAGTGTTAACAATGGGGAGAAATTGGAACACTTGTACAGTGTTTCTGGGAATGTAAAACTGTGCAGCCTCTATGGAAAGCTGTATGGTGGCTCCTCAAAAAAATTAAGAAAGTAGAACTACTATATGATCTGGCAATCTCACTTCAGGTTATTTATCTGAAAGGATTGAAATTGGGATGATTCTCTGATTCTCAGGCTCATTGCAGCGTTATTTACACTAATCAAAGTGTGGGAATAAGGTTAATGTCTATTGGCAGATCAATAGATAAAGGAAATGTGGTATATTCATGCAACGGAGTATTATTCAGCTTTAAAAACAGAAAGCCCTGCAATATGCAACATGGATGAACCTAGAGGACATTAATGCTAAGTAAAGGAAATCAGTCACAGAAGGACAAACTGTGTGATTCCACGTGTATAAAGTATCTAAGATAGCCAAATTCATTAGAATCACAGATTAGAATGGTGATAGCTCTTTAAGCTGAAATCAGTTTTGCATTCCTGGGTTTTGTAGTTTTGGTATCAGAATTCTGACTCATAAAACAAGTTTGGAATTTCCCTCTTCTTTATTTCTGAAATAATTTAAACATTTTATTTTTTTTAAATGTTTGAAAGAATTCACCAGCAAAACTCTTTGGATCTGGAGTTTGCTTATTTTTTTATTTTCTTTAGTTTTATGTTTTTATGTGCAAGTATTTGACAATTAATTACTTTAATAAATGTCAATTCATATGTTCCATTTAATCTTGTGAATTTTTTTATAAGTTTTTTCCAACGAATTCACCCTTTCATCCAAGTAATGAAAATTGGTATAAAATGTTTTACAATATTCCATTATCTTGTTAATGTCCCTTGTGTCTACAACTGTACAATCTCATTAATCCCTGATATTTATAATTTGCGTTTTCTTTCTTTCTCACAGAACTAACTTTTGGCCATGTTAATTTTCTCCTGTGTCTGTTTTCTGTCTCATTGATTTCTAATTTCTGTTTTATTTCCTTTCTTCTACATTTTTTGGACTTAATTTGCTCTCTTGTTTTAGATTTTCTTTTTAAGGTAGAAAATTAGTTCACTTGTTTTGAACTTCTCTTTTTTAGAATAAGCATTTATACAAAAACTTTACTCTGGGTCTGCTTAACTTTATCCCACACATTTTGATATAGTATATTTTTATTTGTATTCAGTTCAATGTATTTTAAGGTGTTTTTCATGATTTCTTCCTTGAGCTAAAGGGCATTTTAAAGTGTATTTAAAACTTCCAGTAGTGTAGACTTTCCTGGGTAGCTTGTTTTTACCCATTTGAACTCATTTTCATTATGGTCAGAAAGCATACTTTCTATGATTACAGTGTTTTGAAACTTCTTGAGGGATATTTTGTGGTCTATAGTCTATTGATAAATGTTTCACGTGTAGCATAATAGAACATATATTCTATCGTCTTGGTCAATATTGATTAGGTCAAGCTGTTGTCAAAATTATTTTATCTTAACTTTCTTTAGTTATTCTATCAGTTAGCAATATAGCATTATGTCTTCATAAGTACTTGACATTTGATCATTATGAAATAGCTTTCTGTTGTAATATTGCTTGTTTGGAGGTCTACTTTTTCTTCTATTAATATAGCCACATAAGATTACTTGTGCTTGTTGTTTCCATGGTATACTTGGAAATTATTTTACTCTCAGCTTATCTATATCATAATATTTGGCATGCATCTCTTATAGGTACTTTTATTAATGTCTATTGGCAGATGAATAAAGATAATGTGGTATATTCATACAACAGAATATACCGATGGACAATCTGTGTTTTATTTGGAGTATTTAAATTACATTTGAAATAATTATTGATAAGGTTGGATTTAAGCCTGCTATTTTGCTTTTTTTTCCTTTTTTTCTTTTTTGTTTTTTTTTAGACGGAGTCTCGCTCTGTCGCCCAGGCTGGAGTGCAGGGGCGCGATCTCAGCTCACTGCAAGCTCCGCCTCCCGGGTTCACGCCATTATCCTGCCTCAGCCTCCCGAGTAGCTGGGACTACAGGTGCCACCACCACGCCCGGCTAATTTTTTGTATTTTTAGTAGAGACGGGGTTTCACCGTGTTAGCCAGGATGGTCTCGATCTCCTGACCTCGTGATCCGCCCGCCTCGGCCTCCCAAAGTGCTGGGATTACAGGCGTGAGCCACCGCGCCCGGCCTATTTTGCTCTTATGTTCTATTTGTTCCCTCATTTTTTGCTCCTCTGTTCTTTCTTTCATGCCTTTTTATATTAACTGAACAATATTCGGCGTTCCATTTTAATTCCTTTATTGGCATTTTAGAAGAATGTCTTCATATGATGTGGCGGTTCTCTAGGGATTATAATCAGCACCCTGGGCTTATCGCAGTCCACTTACTGTTAACAGTCAACGTTTTCACGTAACATAAAGAAATGTTGCAGCAAAATTGTTGCGTTTAGTCTCCTGTCAGAGCTATTAATTTAGAATAGTTTACATACATTATCAACAGTACACTTAATTTTTTATTTAAACCATCAGTTGTTTGTTATAAAACTAAAAGAAAAAAGCCTTAGTTTTTCATGTTGATGCACTTGCCGTTCCTAGAGCTTCTCCTTGCTTCCTGTAGTTCAGAATTTCCATCTGTTGTTATCTTTCTTTAGCCTGAAAAATTTCCGTTTGCATTTCTTGTATTTAGGTCTGCTAATGACAGATGTTCGAAGCTTTCTTTTATCTGAATAAATCTTTATTTTCTCAAGAATTACTTTTTCTAGTTATAGAATTTGGAGTTGACAGGTTTTTTTTTTTATTTTGAAGATGTGGTTTCATTGCTTTTTAAACTGTCATTTCTGATGACAGGTCATCTGTCTATTTGTTTCCATGTATGTACATTATTTTTCTCCCTCCCTTTAGCTACTTTCAAGATTTACTCTTTTTTTGCCCAGTGGTCTGACTATGATATGTCTGCATTTGGTTCTTTATTTTTATTCTGTTCTTTGAGTTTCTTAAACCTGTAAGTTGATATATGCTGACAATTAGGAAAACTTTTGGTCTTTACTTTTTCAAATAGCTTTTTCTGTCTCATTTTCTCCTTCTCTACTCTTTCTAGGACTCCAATTATATTAGTTCTAGACTGGCCCTATTTTTATTATTTTTCTTCCTCTGTGTTCTTAACTGTATTGGGAAATTGTTCTTGATCTCTTTTTAAGTTCACTGATAGTTTTTTTCTGCCATCTTTAATTTACTGGTATGTGCGTACGATGTCATTTTTATATAAGATATTCTGTCCCTCACTTCTAAAATTTGTCCCATTATTTCTTTGTCGTTTTTACTTCTCTGTTGAGATTCTCCATATATTCACTCTTATGACCGTCTATTCCTTAAATCCTTGAATATGCTTACAATAGCTTATTTTAAATTTCTTATCTTCTAATCCCAGCGTGTGGGCCATTTCAATGTCTTAATCCATTGTTTACTTTTTTTCTTATGCGTCATATTTTCCTGGTTCTATGTCTAGACAGGTTAAATTATATGTTAGATTATGTGGATGATATTTTGTAGAGATAGGTTCTTTTATTTTCCTTTGAAGAGCGACTCTTTTCTAATATTAGTCTTCTTTGTGTAGCCAAACACCAAACTTTTACTCCTGAGCTATATGCAATGGTTGAAATATCTGCTCTGTACTAGCAATTTAGCTGTTGTTTTCTGCTGGATTCTATGGAGTCTCTTTTTATCAATGTGAAATGTAGCAGCCGTCATATATCTGAATGAAGTTTAAGTGCTGATTTTAGATTTTTACTCTGTGACATTCTCCTCTGTGACTTTCACTTGTGTGAGATTTCCTCCCATGTCACTCAAATTTCCCAGTTCTTCTTTTCTGTCAGCCTGGAACTCTGTGCTCTTATTCCTCAAGCTAGTAAAACTCACTGCTTTACTCGTAGACATGCAATTTTGCACAGACCAGGGAGTGTCATCAGGTGTGAAGCTGCATTGATGCAAATTTAAATCATTGGAATTTTTCTTTATTCAATGGTTAAAAACTTCATCAGTGATCAAATATTCTACTATTTCTGCCTATTTTCTGTTTCTTATTACCATCAAATGTGTATTTATTTTTTTTAGAGTTTACAGTTTTTTTTTTCCCTGCATTTGAGTTAGACATGAGCTACTACCACATTTTGTAATTCAAACTTTTTGTCTAACAGTGTTTTAAAAAACTCTTTCTATGGAGGGAATTCTCAAATTTCTAAATACTCTACAAACATTAGGATTGGGGCTCAAATTCCCAGTTTCCCTTGTAGCCAGATGTGCCTATGAAACATGGCCTCAGCTAATTAAGCATACCCACATATTTGAAAGTAAGAAAAGTGTTAAGAGGAACTACAGATATCATTTTAGTTGATGCAAGGATGGAAAAAAAAATAACCAACTTTCACTGGTGAACTTTGTCTTCAATTATTGTTTTCCTGTGGGAAGTGGCTAATTTTCTGGCCTAGAGGTGGAATTGGTGTGTTGGTAACAATTGATTTGATGATAACCTGCGTTCATCTTTTTTAAAATTGCTGACCCACCATTGTTTCTGGTCCTGTTTTATACTTATGCAGTGTATAATCTCTCATGCAAAATTTAGTTCTTTGTTTCTCAGCTTAAACTGGATTTTGATGAGCAGTTTTCACCTTCAAATGAAAGAAACGGCTTTGTTTGATGTTACACAAAAATAACAACAAGAGGGAATTAAAGAAATACGTTTGTCACCTTGTGACACTACATAAATGAAACTTTGAAAATTCAACAATTCTGCTTTATAAGAAAATAGAAAGTTTCTACTGT
Source organism: Symphalangus syndactylus (assembly GCF_028878055.3). Lineage (NCBI taxonomy): Eukaryota > Metazoa > Chordata > Mammalia > Primates > Hylobatidae > Symphalangus > Symphalangus syndactylus. The sequence continues at coordinate 87,286,219 of NC_072432.2, forward strand.
TTTTCTTTATTTTCAAAGCTATATCATTAAATGAAATTTCTGCCTCATGGAAGATTTTTAGAACTACGTAACAATAACATACAGACCATCAGGAGAGAAATGAATAAAGACGGAAAGAAGTAGGCACTGTGTGGTCACGTAGATGGCGCACAGTTGTGTGCCTGGAGCCCTAATACATTTTACCATGGAATTTATACAATAAATGTTAGTTTCCTGTGAACCTGCTAATTAATATGACTTCTGCAAACATTTCATTAACCTGAACAGTTGAGGTTTCCTGTAGACAGACTGCACGTATTCTCATCTTTAACCTTTCCATAATGTTCTCTAATTAGAGATGTCACTGGTTCTCAAGAGCAAAAGAACAGCAGTAGCTTATAAAGTTACATTATTTGTTTTTTACTAATATGTGAAGTGATTTTGTCTTTCATTTCACCTCTAGAGCTAATTATGTATTCTAGGTTAACAAAAATTCCAGATCATACCATCATGAGTTTAAACTTTACAATGAACTCGTTATTTCCATTTATTACTAGCCTGCATTATAGCAATATTTAGCTAATGAATTCTCAAAATAGTTCTTGAAAGGTGAAAGAGTGCCTCAAGTAAATGGTGTAATTATTTATTTCTCAGAATTTTAAATTCAGTGTTCTGTTTAATCTCAAAGGGATACCAATGAAGTTAGGGCGTAAGGACTCTGTGGTTAATAAAATGGCAAGAATTAAAAAGGATTATTACATTTTTTCCTCATACTATGATGGCTACAATTTTTTAAAACAGTAGAAATGTTTAATTTTTAAAGGCCGCTAGTGTCTATTTTATGCAAAATGTGAGCTCCCCAGTTCAACCTGTTGTTTGAAATTTGACCAGCTTTTTCTTGCTCTTGTTCAGGACAGTTATTAAACAGTCCAGGCAGGCCTCCGGAGTTACATATATGTATGTGGCTCTGTGTGTATATATACACAGAAGTACAAGTAGCATATAATCAATTTACATAAGACTTTTGCTTTTGATGAAAATTCTTCTAAAAGTGAATATAAATTAATAGCATATGGAGCCTACAAAAATTGTCTAATAGGCAAGTAGTCAAAGATAATCTGTGAACAAAGAGTTTGCTAAAACATACTTTTTTTTTTTACATGTAATAACATTGTATCGAAGGGTTTCCAGAATTACATAATGTTATAGGGCACTTATCCTGAGACACACAAAGGAGACAAGGGGTAGAGCTAGAATGGAAGGGAAAATAAAGGACAAATAGAGATAGATACTTAAGTGGAAATGTTTTTATAAGAAAATCATCAAACAGGTGGTAATTTTAAAACATGGCTTTTCCAGGCAGCAAATTTTCTGAATTTATTGCAAAAGAAGATAAATCACGTGTCTACGTAGATCATGCCAATGAAATGAACAATAAAGGTTACTTATTAGAATATTGAAAATGGTTGATAATAAATTATTTATATTTATGGTAAGAGCAATAAACTTGATTTTTAGGGGGTTCAATGACTTGCTGAAAATATCCTTTCACAGATTTTCTCAGAGTGTCTAATTGGCAAAGGCACAGCTCCAAATAGCTCTTTCTGTCAACGTCTACAGAACATTTACAGTTTGATTTCTGAAAGTTACCATTTCTACTGATCTTACAAATTTGTAAAATGAATGCCCACCAGGACAAAATATTAAGTGATAAAATTAATTGGATCCTACAAGTGAAAATCTAGGCAAGGAAAGTCTTCTTCCTTCTTAATGAATGATTTTTTTGTCTCTTTATTCATGTCCTTCTAGGTAGAGCAACACTCTGCAGACCTTCTTTTGAGGCATTTCACCACCAGAGTAAGTGTGATGTATGACTAATTAGTCCACCCACAGGGGGCTGGTGAAATTATATTGGAAGTTATTTCCTAACTGGCATATCTTGGAGTAAAATTAATCTAATAACAGCTCTCATAAGAGAGCATAAGCTTAAAAGACCATTTTTCATTCAACTTTACCAAACAAAGTGCAAATTTAGGACTCCAGTTGTGAAGTTTGGTTGTGTGTGGATTGTACGGTGAAGGTACCAGTGGACAGCAGTTGCTCATCAAGCAAGTTTATACAAAAGCTTTGGGACAAGTCCAACTCTAGATAAAATTCTAAAGGACTTCGTGCCTGTGTTCAGAGTTCCTTTTTCTCTCTCCAAGGTAACCCACATATCAAAAGACATATGGGTTGTGGGTAGAACTTCCTAAAATTGCTGGTGAGAAGTGTGCCATGCATAAACATACTTCACTAGCTTGAATTTTCTATTAGTCTCACAGGCAACAATTACAATCCTGTATGTTGTTCTATCTCCACACACTCCTGTACATAGAAAGATCAAGTAACATCCCTGGTTAAGATGTGTACAGGTTACAAGACATGTCTAAATATATTCACCAAGAGGTTTATTATTTTCACAGTGGCATTCACTAAATCAGTTGTCAGTGCAGCAATACTCAAGGAATAAGCAGGGTCTTTACTTTATCAAAGTTTGGAGTCAACCCCAAGTTAGATCACTGAAGCACATAACTATAGATAAGGTCACTCAAAAGCACAAATCCAGGTTATAAATATTCAGTTGTCATTTATATGCATTTAGCAATTTGAATGCTGGGAAGTGTAGCCCAGAAAATCAATCGACATGGAACTATTGAAGAGGCATGCATGGCACCTTCACTTTGAATCTCTTTAGACTCAGGTTAAACAGGAGACACCGTAGCTCATGTATCCTGCAATAACCCTTCCTCATCGCCTTTTTATCTACGAACCTGCCCTTTTCAATGTTATCTATATGCCTGAAGGTATGAATACCCTTGATCTTGGTAAAAAATGGTACCACCCGTCAGCAAAATCTCACTGATCAGTGTCTATATTACCTCACCGAGTTAGCCTTTTGTGTTGTTGTGGCCCAGGATGACAATGTTGACACAATCCAAACCAGTATTGGAAAGTTAATGTTGGATGCGTCTTTGACAATTGATGGAATGACCTGAAATCAAATGTGAGGCAGTGGAGACTCAAGAATGCTATTCAGGCAGTTAGTGATCCGTGGAGATAGTAAATGAAATATCTGGAAGGAATTGTAATCTTGCAACTACGCTTTTATGTGTTTTTTGACATAAACGGTTTCTATTTATGATGGAGCTGCAGAGTGCATTTCCCATGAAGTTCCCTCAGTGTTAACTAACATAGTCATGTGTCACTTAATGACAGGGGTATGTCTGAGAAATGCATTGCTGGACAATTTTATTATTGTATGAACATCACAGAGTTTACTTACACAAACCTAGATACTATAGCTGATTACATACCTATGCTATATGGTATAGCCTATTCCTCCTAAGCTACAAACCTGTGCAGCATGTTACTGCACAGAATACCGTAGGCAATTGTAACACAACAGTTAAGCATATCTATATGCTTACTTATATCTATACAGTAAGTGTATCTATACATGTCTAAACATAGAAGAGGTACAGTAAAAATACAGTGTTATGATTTTATTGCACCACTGTCATGTGTGTGCACCATCCTTGACCAAAATGTTATGTGATGTATGATTGTAACAAAAGAATTAATTAAAGATAATATTGAAGTGCCTATTGAAATTTCAATGAAGGAAGGAATATTTGTAAATTCTGATTGCCTTAAGTGGGAGTTGACTTTCTTCCTGTTTCCACGGTTGTTCTTGTGAAAGGGCATAGCTTTCCAAAGACCTGAAATCTCCGACAAATCTTGCAATTCTCTATTGCCTGCATTATGAAGGTCACCTGGTATCAAATGAAGCAAAATGGTAGATTATAAAGACCTGTACTTTCTTGTCAGTTCCTAAACATAGCAAGCATTGGTCTGTCTTGAACATTTCTGCGGTTATAAATTAGCCTTGAGTCATGATTGTCTGCCTTTTTATCATAGACAAGATTTAATTTAGGAGATGTCCTTTTAATGTGTTATGTGAATAGTAAGTGCCACTTATGAAGCCCTATTTTCTTCCAGTCATTTTAATTGTCGAATCTATCCAGTCAAGATGCATTGTTAGAGGCTTCACTGACGACACCGTCTGTGTGTGTGTGTGTGTTTGTGTGTGTGTGTGTGTCTGTGTACATACATATGATTGAGCAGGATTTAATGTAAGTCAAAACAATCTCAAATTTCTTAGGACAATACAGCTTCCTTGGCCATTCCCTTGGAGCTCTGGGTTGAGGAGCTGGTGATGTGTGTTTCTTTTGCGTGTTCTACACGTTATCCCTATGCAGGCCTTCCTTGGGCTTGGTTTTGGAACCAGTGATGAGGAATACCATTAGAATTGTTGTGCTCAAAAAGATTCCTCCATTCTTCTGTATAAGCAATGGCAATTTTCCCAGACCAATATTTCTTTTTTTGAAATGGTAAATTTTGAATAGTAACAGGTTAGTATAATCCCATAAAATAACAAAGTTTGAGTTCTATGAACTGTGTTTTATGCTAAAACATCATTTACTCCTTGTATGATCTTTTTTATTTTTTTTGAGATGGAGTCTCACACTGTCGCCGAGGCTGGAGTGCAGTGGCATGATTTTGGCTCACAGCAACTCCACCTCCCGGATTCACACCATTCTCCTGCCTCAGCCTCCTGAGTAGCTGGGACTACAGGTGCTGCCACCATGCCTCGCTAATTGTTTTTTAAGATTAAGGGCAAAATCAAAGCTGCTCCCCTATATTATACTCATAAACCAGAATGATTAAAGCAAGCTATTTATTTATTAGAAGCAAATACTCCAAATTTAGAATCTAAGACATGACAGCCTTTCAAAGGACATCAATTTACTTTTTAGTGTCTACAGCTATGTTTGTATTCATGTTATTGGTGTCCGTAATATTTCATTAGATGTTCTGGGCAAATCGATAAATGAAAATAATGTATATGATAAGGAGAACAATCTAGGCCACCTGGAGGCCCCTTACAACTCAGCTGGTGAAGCAATAATGCCTGGGTGTAATAGTGAGCAACAACATTTCAAACGTGTTGGGCAGTTTTCAGGCAGCGGAATATGTATGCCAATCCAGGCAGCAAGATAAGTGGAGGCCAGTTAAAAGTTCAGGCTGTGACTACACGTTTTTGGTTTGTTTGTTTCTACTGAGGAAATATAACACTTACTTATTATTTTCTCCATCTATCCCGCTATTTTGTCAAAACCTTTCATGTAAGTTACTACCAAACACTGGGTTATCCAATATCTGTGGTTCGTATTCAATATTTGCTTTTCCCTCCACTACTAACACATTTGATTCCCTTTGTAACTTTCTCCCGTTTCTCCTTTCAGCCTGTTTTCTCCAACCACACTGAGGTTATGAGCCTCCCTATGTACTCTCACACCCTGTTTCATCTCATAGTGGAAAAACAAATATCTTCATATAAAACTACACAGAAGCATTCTGTGAAACTTCTTTCGGTTCCGTGCATTGAACTAACAGAGTTGAACCTTACTTTTGATTGAGCAGTTCTGAAACACTCTTTCTGTAGATACTGCAATTGGACATTCTGAGCACTAAGAGTCCTATATTGGAAGAAGGAATATCTTCAAATATACACTACACAGAAGCATTCAGTGAAACTTCTCTCTGATATGTGCATTCAACACACTGAGTTAAAACAAACTTTTGATTGAGCAGTTCTGAACACTCTTTCTGTAGAAAATGCAAGCGGACATTCTGAGCGCTAAGATGGTAATAGTGGAAAAATTAATATCTCCATATAAAAACTACACAGAAGCATTCTCTGAAACTTCTTTCTCTTCTCTGCATTCAACTAACAGAGTTGAGCCTTCCTTTTGAAGGAGCAGTTCTGAAACACTCTTTCTGTAGAAACTGCAAGTGGACATTCGGAGCGCTAAGGGGGTAATAGTGGAAAAAGGAATATCTTCAAATAAATACTACACAGAAGGATTCTGTGAAACTTCCTTCTGTTCTGTGCATTCAACTAAAAGAGTTCAACCTTACTTTTGATTGAGCGGTTCTGAAAATATCTTTCTGTAAAAAATGCAAGTGGACATTCGGAGCGCTAAGATGGTAATAGTGGAAAAAGGAATATCTTCAAATATAAACTACACAGAAGCATTCTCTGAAACTTCTTTCTGTTCCGTGAATTCAACTAACAGTGTTGAACCTTACTTTTGATTGAGCAGTTCTGAAACACTCTTTCTGTGGATACTGCAATTGGAAATTCTGAGCGCTAAGACTCCTATATTGGAAAAAGGAATATCTTCAAATAAAAACTATACAGAAGCATTCTGTGAAACTTCTTTCTGATCTGTGCATTCAACTAACAGAATTAAACCATACTTTTGATTGAGGAGTTCTGAACACTCCTTCTGTAGAAAATGCAAGTGGACATTTGGAGCGCTAAGAGGGTAATTGTGGAAAAAGGAATATATTCAAATATAAACTACACAGAAGCATTCTGTGAAACTACTTTCTGTTCTGTGCATTCAACTAACAGAGTTGAACCTTACTTTTGATTGAGCCGTTCTGAAACCCTCTTTCTGTAGAAACTGCAATTGGACTTTCTGAGTGCTAAGAGCACAATATTGGGAAAAAGAATATCTTCAAATAAAAAGTACACAGAAGCATTCTGTGAAACTTCTTTCTGATCTGTGCATTCAGCTAACAGAGTTAAACCATAATTTTGATAGAGCAGTTATGAAACACTCTTTCTGTAGAAAATGCAAGTGGACATTCGGAGCGCTAAGATTCTCATAGTGGAAAAAGGAATATCTACAAATAAAAACTACACGGAAGCATTCGCTGAAACTTCTTTCTGTTCTCTGCATTCAACCAACAGAGTTGAGCCTTGCTTTTGAAGGAGCAGTTCTGAAACACTCTTTCTGTAGAAACTGCAATTGGACATTCGGAGCGCTAAGAGGGTAATAGTGGAAAAAGGAATATCTTCACATAAATACTACACAGAAGCGTTCCGTGAAACTTCTTTCTGTTCTGTGCATTCAACTAAAAGAGTTGAACCTTACTTTTGATTGAGCCGTTCTGAAACACTCTTTCTGTAGAAACTGCAATTGGACATTCTGAGCACTAAGAGGCCTATATTGGGAAAAAGGACTATCTTCAAATAAAAACAAAACAGAAGCATTCTCTGAAACTATTTTCTGATCTGTGCATTCAGCTGACAGAGTTAAACCATACTTTTGACAGAGCAGTTCTGAAACACTCTTTCTGTAGAAAATGCAAGTGGACATTTGGAGCGCTAAGATGGTAATAGTGGAAAAAGGAATATCTCCAAATAAAAACAACACAGAAGCATTCGTGAAACTTCTTTCTTTTCTCTGCATTCAACTAACAGACTTGAGCCTTACTTTTGATGGAGCAGTTCTGAAACACTCTTCCTGTAGAAACTGCAAGTGGATATTTGGAGTGATAAGAGGGTAATAGTGGAAAATGGAATATCTTCAAATATACACTACGCGGAAGCATTCTGTGAAACTTCTTTCTGTTCTGTGCATTCAACTAAAAGAGTTGAACCTTACTTTTGATTGAGCCCTTCTGAAACACTCTTTCTGTACAAACTGCAATTGGATATTCGGAGGGCTAAGAGGCCTATATTGGAAAAAGGACTATCTTCAAATAAAAACTACACAGAAGCATTGTGTGAAACTTCTTTCTCATCTGTGCATTCAGCTAACAGAGTTAAACCATACTTTTGATTGAGCCGTTGTGAAACACACTTTCTGTAGATACTGCAATTGGACATTCTGAGCGCTAAGAGTCATATATTGGACAAAGGAATATCTTCAAATAAAAACTACAGAGAAGCATTCTGTGAAACTTCTTTCTGATCTGTGCATTGAACTAACGGAGTTAAAACATACTTTTGATTCAGCAGTTCTGAACACTCTTTCTGTAGAAAATGCAAGTGGACATTCGGGGCGCTAAGAGGGTAATAGTGGAAAAAGGAATATATTCAAATATAAACTACACAGAAGCATTCTGTGAAACTTTTTTCTGTTCTGTGCATTCAACTAACAGAGTTGAATCTTACTTTTGATAGAGCAGTTCTGAAACACTCTTTCTGTAGATACTGCAATTGGACAATCTGAGCGCTAAGAGTCCTATATTGGAAAAAGGAATAACTTCAAATAAAAACTACACAGAAGCATTCTGTGAAACTTCTTTCTGATCTGTGCATTCAACTAACCGAGTTAAAACATACTTTTGAATGAGCAGTTCTGAACACTCTTTCTGTAGAAAATGCAAGTGGACATTCGGGGCGCTAAGAGGGTAATAGTGGAAAAAGGAATATATTCAAATATAAACTACACAGAAGCATTCTGTGAAACTACTTTCTGTTCTGTGCATTCAACTAACAGTGTTGAACCTTACTTTTGATTGAGCCGTTCTGAAACCCTCTTTCTGTAGAAACTGCAATTGGACTTTCTGAGTGCTAAGAGGACTATATTGGGAAAAAGAATATCTTCAAATAAAAACTACACAGAAGCATTCTGTGTAACTTCTTTCTGATCTCTGCATTCAGCTAACAGAGTTAAACCATAATTTGGATAGAGCAGTTATGAAACACTCTTTCTGTAGAAAATGCAAGTGGACATTCGGAGCGCTAAGACTCTCATAGTGGAAAAAGGAATATATCCAAATAAAAACTACACAGAAGCATTCTCTGAAACTTCTTTCTGTTCTCTGCATTCAACTAATGGAGTTGAGCCTTCCTTTTGAAGGAGCAGTTCTGAAACACTCTTTCTGTAGAAACTGCAAGTGGACATTCGGAGCGCTAAGAGGGTAATAGTGGAAAAAGGAATATCTTCAAATAAATACTACACAGAAGCGTTCTGTGAAACTTCTTTCTGTTCTGTGCATTCAACTAAAAGGTTTGAACCTTACTTTTGATTGAGCCTTTCTGAAACACTCTTTTCGTAGAAACTGCAGTTGGATATTCAGAGCGCTAATAGGACTACACTGGAAAAAGGACTATCTTCAAATAAAAACAACACAGAAGTATTCTCTGAAACTACTTTCTCATCTGTGCCTTCAGCTAACAGAGTTAAACCATACTTTTGATTGAGCAGTTCTGAAACACTCTTTCTGTAGAAAATGAAAGTGGACATTTGGAGCGCTAAGATGGTAATAGTGGAAAAAGGAATATCTCCAAATAAAAAAAACACAGAAGCATTCTCTGAAACTTCTTTCAGTTCTCTGCATTCAACTAATAGAGTTGCGCCTTACTTTTGATGGAGCAGTTCTGAAACACTCTTTCTGTAGAAACTGCAAGTGGATATTTGGAGCACTAAGAGGGTAATAGTGGAAAATGGAATATCTTCAAATATACACTACGCGGAAGCATTCTGTGAAACTTCTTTCTGTTCTGTGCATTCAACTAAAAGAGTTGAACCTTACTTTTGATTGAGCCCTTCTGAAACACTCTTTCTGTACAAACTGCAATTGGATATTCGGAGCGCTAAGAGGCCTATATAGGAAAAAGGACTATCTTCAAATAAAAACTACACAGAAGCATTCTGTGAAACTACTTTCTGTTCGGTGCATTCAACTAAAAGAGTTGAACCTTACTTTTGATTGAGCCCTTCTGAAACACTCTTTCTGTACAAACTGCAATTGGATATTCGGAGGGCTAAGAGGCCTATATTGGAAAAAGGACTATCTTCAAATAAAAACTACACAGATGCATTGTGTGAAACTTCTTTCTCCTCTGTGCATTCAGCTAACAGAGTTAAAAAATACTTTTGATTGAGCCGTTGTGAAACACTCTTTCTGTAGATACTGCAATTGGACATTCTGAGCGCTAAGAGTCCTATGTTGGAAAAAGGAATATCTTCAAATAAAAACTACACAGAAGCATTCTGTGAAACTTCTTTCTGATCTGTGCATTCAACTAACCGAGTTAAAACATACTTTTGAATGAGCAGTTCTGAACACTCTTTCTGTAGAAAATGCAAGTGGACATTCGGTGCGCTAAGAGGGTAATAGTGGAAAAAGGAATATATTCAAATATAAAGTACACAGAAGCATTCTGTGAAACTACTTTCTGTTCTGTGCATTCAACTAACAGTGTTGAACCTTACTTTTGATTGAGCCGTTCTGAAACCCTCTTTCTGAAGAAACTGCAATTGGACTTTCTGAGTGCTAAGAGGACTATATTGGGAAAAAGAATATCTTCAAATAAAAACTACACAGAAGCATTCTGTGTAACTTCTTTCTGATCTCTACATTCAGCTAACAGAGTTAAACCATAATTTTGATAGAGCAGTTATGCAACACTCTTTCTGTAGAAAATGCAAGTGGACATTCGGAACGCTAAGATTCTCATAGTGGAAAAACCAATATCTCCAAATAAAAACTACACAGAAACATTCTCTGAAACTTCTTTCTGTTCTCTGCATTCAACTAACGGAGTTGAGCCTTACTTTTGAAGGAGCAGTTCTGAAACACTCTTTCTGTAGAAACTGCAAGTGGACATTTGGAGCGCTAAGAGGGTAATAGTGGAAAAAGGAATATCTTCAAATAAATGCTACACAGAAGCGTTCTGTGAAACATTTTTCTGTTCTGTGCATTCAACTAAGAGAGTTGAACCTTACTTTTGATTGAGCCGTTCTGAAACACTCTTTCTGTAGAAACTGCAGTTGGACATTCTGAGCACTAAGAGGCCTTTATTGGGAAAAAGGACTATCTTCAAATAAAAACAACACAGAAGTATTCTCTGAAACTATTTTCTGATCTGTGCATTCAGCTGACAGAGTTAAACCATACTTTTGACAGAGCAGTTCTGAAACACTCTTTCTGTAGAAAATGCAAGTGGACATTTGGAGCGCTAAGATGGTAATAGTGGAAAAAGGAATATCTCCAAATAAAAACAACACAGAAGCATTCTCTGAAACTTCTTTCTTTTCTCTGCATTCAACTAACAGACTTGAGCCTTACTTTTGATGGAGCAGTTCTGAAACACTCTTCCTGTAGAAACTGCAAGTGGATATTTGGAGTGATAAGAGGGTAATAGTGGAAAATGGAATATCTTCAAATATATACTACACGGAAGCATTCTCTGAAACTTCTTTCTGTTCGGTGCATTCAACTAAAAGAGTTGAACCTTACTTTTGATTGAGCCCTTCTGAAACACTCTTTCTGTACAAACTGCAATTGGATATTCGGAGGGCTAAGAGGCCTATATTGGAAAAAGGACTATCTTCAAATAAAAACTACACAGGAGCATTGTGTGAAACTTCTTTCTCATCTGTGCATTCAGCTAACAGAGTTAAACCATACTTTTGATTGAGCCGTTGTGAAACACTCTTTCTGTAGATACTGCAATTGGACATTCTGAGCGCTAAGAGTCATATATTGGACAAAGGAATATCTTCAAATAAAAACTACAGAGAAGCATTCTGTGAAACTTCTTTCTGATCTGTGCATTGAACTAACGGAGTTAAAACATACTTTTGATTCAGCAGTTCTGAACACTCTTTCTGTAGAAAATGCAAGTGGACATTCGGGGCGCTAAGAGGGTAATAGTGGAAAAAGGAATATATTCAAATATAAACTACACAGAAGCATTCTGTGAAACTTTTTTCTGTTCTGTGCATTCAACTAACAGAGTTGAATCTTACTTTTGATAGAGCAGTTCTGAAACACTCTTTCTGTAGATACTGCAATTGGACAATCTGAGCGCTAAGAGTCCTATATTGGAAAAAGGAATAACTTCAAATAAAAACTACACAGAAGCATTCTGTGAAACTTCTTTCTGATCTGTGCATTCAACTAACCGAGTTAAAACATACTTTTGAATGAGCAGTTCTGAACACTCTTTCTGTAGAAAATGCAAGTGGACATTCGGGGCGCTAAGAGGGTAATAGTGGAAAAAGGAATATATTCAAATATAAACTACACAGAAGCATTCTGTGAAACTACTTTCTGTTCTGTGCATTCAACTAACAGTGTTGAACCTTACTTTTGATTGAGCCGTTCTGAAACCCTCTTTCTGTAGAAACTGCAATTGGACTTTCTGAGTGCTAAGAGGACTATATTGGGAAAAAGAATATCTTCAAATAAAAACTACACAGAAGCATTCTGTGTAACTTCTTTCTGATCTCTGCATTCAGCTAACAGAGTTAAACCATAATTTGGATAGAGCAGTTATGAAACACTCTTTCTGTAGAAAATGCAAGTGGACATTCGGAGCGCTAAGACTCTCATAGTGGAAAAAGGAATATATCCAAATAAAAACTACACAGAAGCATTCTCTGAAACTTCTTTCTGTTCTCTGCATTCAACTAATGGAGTTGAGCCTTCCTTTTGAAGGAGCAGTTCTGAAACACTCTTTCTGTAGAAACTGCAAGTGGACATTCGGAGCGCTAAGAGGGTAATAGTGGAAAAAGGAATATCTTCAAATAAATACTACACAGAAGCATTCTGTGAAACTTCTTTCTGTTCTGTGCATTCAACTAAAAGGTTTGAACCTTACTTTTGATTGAGCCTTTCTGAAACACTCTTTTCGTAGAAACTGCAGTTGGATATTCAGAGCGCTAATAGGACTACACTGGAAAAAGGACTATCTTCAAATAAAAACAACACAGAAGTATTCTCTGAAACTACTTTCTCATCTGTGCCTTCAGCTAACAGAGTTAAACCATACTTTTGATTGAGCAGTTCTGAAACACTCTTTCTGTAGAAAATGAAAGTGGACATTTGGAGCGCTAAGATGGTAATAGTGGAAAAAGGAATATCTCCAAATAAAAACAACACAGAAGCATTCTCTGAAACTTCTTTCAGTTCTCTGCATTCAACTAATAGAGTTGCGCCTTACTTTTGACGGAGCAGTTCTGAAACACTCTTTCTGTAGAAACTGCAAGTGGATATTTGGAGCACTAAGAGGGTAATAGTGGAAAATGGAATATCTTCAAATATACACTACGCGGAAGCATTCTGTGAAACTTCTTTCTGTTCTGTGCATTCAACTAAGAGTTGAACCTTACTTTTGATCGAGCCCTTCTGAAACACTCTTTCTGTACAAACTGCAATTGGATATTCGGAGCGCTAAGAGGCCTATATAGGAAAAAGGACTATCTTCAAATAAAAACTACACAGAAGCATTCTGTGAAACTACTTTCTGTTCGGTGCATTCAACTAAAAGTGTTGAACCTTACTTTTGATTGAGCCCTTCTGAAACACTCTTTCTGTACAAACTGCAATTGGATATTCGGAGGGCTAAGAGGCCTATATTGGAAAAAGGACTATCTTCAAATAAAAACTACACAGAAGCATTGTGTGAAACTTCTTTCTCATCTGTGCATTCAGCTAACAGAGTTAAACCATACTTTTGATTGAGCCGTTGTGAAACACTCTTTCTGTAGATACTGCAATTGGACATTCTGAGCGCTAAGAGTCCTATGTTGGAAAAAGGAATATCTTCAAATAAAAACTACAAAGAAGCATTCTGTGAAACTTCTTTCTGATCTGTGCATTCAACTAACGCAGTTAAAACATACTTTTGATTCAGCAGTTCTGAACACTCTTTCTGTAGAAAATGCAAGTGGACATTCGGTGCGCTAAGAGGGTAATAGTGGAAAAAGGAATATATTCAAATATAAACTACACAGAAGCATTCTGTGAAACTTTTTTCTGTTCTGTGCATTCAACTAACAGAGTTGAACCTTACTTTTGATAGAGCAGTTCTGAAACACTCTTTCTGTAGATACTGCAATTGGACAATCTGAGCACTAAGAGTCCTATATTGGAAAAAGGCATAACTTCAAATAAAAACTACACAGAAGCATTCTGTGAAACTTCTTTCTGATCTGTGCATTCAACTAACCGAGTTAAAACATACTTTTGAATGAGCAGTTCTGAACACTCTTTCTGTAGAAAATGCAAGTGGACATTCGGGGCGCTAAGAAGTTAATAGTGGAAAAAGGAATATATTCAAATATAAACTACACAGAAGCATTCTGTGAAACTACTTTCTGTTCTGTGCATTCAACTAACAGTGTTGAACCTTACTTTTGATTGAGCCGTTCTGAAACCCTCTTTCTGAAGAAACTGCAATTGGACTTTCTGAGTGCTAAGAGGACTATATTGGGAAAAAGAATATCTTCAGATAAAAACTACACAGAAGCATTCTGTGTAACTTCTTTCTGATCTCTGCATTCAGCTAACAGATTTAAACCATAATTTTGATAGAGCAGTTATGAAACACTCTTTCTGTAGAAAATGCAAGTGGACATTCGGAACGCTAAGATTCTCATAGTGGAAAAACTAATATCTCCAAATAAAAACTACACAGAAACATTCTCTGAAACTTCTTTCTGTTCTCTGCATTCAACTAACGGAGTTGAGCCTTACTTTTGAAGGAGCAGTTCTGAAACACTCTTTCTGTAGAAACTGCAAGTGGACATTTGGAGCGCTAAGAGGGTAATAGTGGAAAAAGTAATATCTTCAAATAAATACTACACAGAAGCGTTCTGTGAAACATTTTTCTGTTCTGTGCATTCAACTAAAAGAGTTGAACCTTACTTTTGATTGAGCCATTCTGAAACACTCTTTTTGTAGAAACTGCAATTGGATATTCGGAGCGCTAAGAGGCCTACACTGGAAAAAGGACTATCTTCAAATAAAAACACACAGAAGCATTCTCTGAAACTACTTTCTAATGTGTGCATTCAGCTAACAGAGTTAAACCATACTTTTGATTGAGCCGTTCTGAAACACTCTTTCTGTAGAAAATGAAAGTGGACATTTGGAGTGCTAAGATGGTAATAGTGGAAAAAGGAATATCTCCAAATAAAAACAACACAGAAGCATTCTCTGAAACTTCTTTCTGTTCTCTGCATTCAACTAACAGATGTGCGCCTTACTTTTGATGGAGCAGTTCTGAAACATTCTTTCTGTAGAAACTGCAAGTGGATATTTGGAGCGCTAAGAGGGTAATAGTGGAAAAAGGAATATATTCAAATATAAACTACACAGATGCATTCTGTGAAACTTCTTTCTGTTCTGTGCATTCAACTTACCGAGTTGAACTTTACTTTTGATTCAGACGTTCTGAAACTCTCTTTCTGTAGAAAATGCAAGTGGACATTCGGAGCGCTAAGAGGGTAATAGTGGAAAAAGGAATATCTTCAAATAAAAACTACACAGAAGCATTCTGTGAAACTTCTTTCTGATCTGTGCATTCAACTAACCGAGTTAAAACATACTTTTGATTGAACAGTTCCGAACACTCTTTCTGTAGAAAATGCAAGTGGACATTCCGGGCGCTAAGAGGGTAATAGTGGAAAAAGGAATATATTCAAATATAAACTACACAGAATCATTCTGTGAAAATTCTTTCTGTCCTGTGCATTCAACTAACAGAGTTGAACCTTACTTCTGATTGAGCCGTTCTGAAACACTCTTTCTGTAGAAACTGCAATTGGACATTCTGGGCGCTAAGAGGCCTATATTGGGAAAAAGAATATCTTCAAATAAAAACTACACAGAAGCATTCTGTGAAACTTCTTTCTGATCTGTGCATTCAACTAACAGAATTAAACCATACTTTTGATTGAGGAGTTCTGAATCCTCCATCTGTAGAAAATGCAATTGGACATTCCGAGAGCTAAGAGGGTAATTGTGGAAAAAGGTATATATTCAAATATAAACTACACAGAAGCATTCTGTGAAACTACTTTCTGTTCTGTGCATTCAACTAACAGAGTTGAACCTTACTTTGGATTGAGCCGTTCTGAAACACACTTTCTGTACAAACTGCAATTGGTCATTCTGAGCGCTAAGAGGCCTATATTGGGAAAAAGAATATCTTCATATAAAAACTACACTGAAGCATACCGTGAAAGTTTTTCTGATCTGTGCATTCAGCTAACAGAGGTAAACCATACTTTTGATTGAGCAGTTCTGAAACACTCTTTCTGTAGAAAATGCAAGTGGACATTCGGAGAGCTAAGAGGGAAATAGTGGAAAAAGAAATATCTTCAAATATAAACTTCACAGAAGCATTCTCTGAAACTTCTTTCTATTCCGTGCATTCAACTAACAGATTTGAACCTTACTTTTGATTTAGCAATTCTGAAACACTCTTTCTGTAGATACTGCAATTGGACATTCTGAGCGCTAAGAGTCCTATATTGGAAAAATGAATATCTACAAATAAAAACTACACAGAAGCTTTCTGTGAAACTTCTTTCTGATCTGTGCATTCAACTAACAGAATTAAACTATCCTTTTGATTGAGGAGTTCTGAACACTCCATCTGTAGAAAATGCAAGTGGACATTCGGAGCGCTAAGAGGGTAATTGTGGAAAAAGGAATATATTCAAATATAAACTACACAGAAGCATTCTGTGAAACTACTTTCTGTTCTGTGCATTCAACTAACAGTGTTGAACCTTACTTTTGATTGAGCCGTTCTGAAACCCTCTTTCTGTAGAAACTGCAATTGGACTTTCTGAGTGCTAAGAGGACTATATTGGGAAAAAGAATATCTTCAAATAAAAACTACACAGAAGCATTCTGTGTAACTTCTTTCTGATCTCTGCATTCCGCTAACAGAGTTAAACCATAATTTGGATAGAGCATTATGAAACACTCTTTCTGTAGAAAATGCAAGGGGACATTCGGAGCGCTAAGATTCTCATAGTGGAAAAAGGAATATATCCAAATAAAAACTACACAGAAGCATTCTCTGAAACTTCTTTCTGTTCTCTGCATTCAACTAATGGAGTTGAGCCTTCCTTTTGAAGGAGCAGTTCTGAAACACTCTTTCTGTAGAAACTGCAAGTGGACATTCGGAGCGCTAAGAGGGTAATAGTGGAAAAAGGAATATCTTCAAATAAATACTACACAGAAGCGTTCTGTGAAACTTCTTTCTGTTCTGTGCATTCAACTAAAAGGTTTGAACCTTACTTTTGATTGAGCCTTTCTAAACACTCTTTTTGTAGAAACTGCAATTGGATATTCAGAGCGCTAATAGGACTACACTGGAAAAAGGACTATCTTCAAATAAAAACAACACAGAAGTATTCTCTGAAACTATTTTCTCATCTGTGCCTTCAGCTAACAGAGTTAAACCATACTTTTGATTGAGCAGTTCTGAAACACTCTTTCTGTAGAAAATGAAAGTGGACATTTGGAGCGCTAAGATGGTAATAGTGGAAAAAGGAATATCTCCAAATAAAAACAACACAGAAGCATTCTCTGAAACTTCTTTCAGTTCTCTGCATTCAACTAATAGAGTTGCGCCTTACTTTTGATGGAGCAGTTCTGAAACACTCTTTCTGTAGAAACTGCAAGTGGATATTTGGAGCACTAAGAGGGTAATAGTGGAAAATGGAATATCTTCAAATATACACTACGCGGAAGCATTCTGTGAAACTTCTTTCTGTTCTGTGCATTCAACTAAAAGAGTTGAACCTTACTTTTGATTGAGCCCTTCTGAAACACTCTTTCTGTACAAACTGCAATTGGATATTCGGAGGGCTAAGAGGCCTATATTGGAAAAAGGACTATCTTCAAATGAAAACTACACAGAAGCATTGTGTGAAACTTCTTTCTCATCTGTGCATTCAGCTAACAGAGGTAAACCATACTTTTGATTGAGCCGTTGTGAAACACTCTTTCTGTAGATACTGCAATTGGACATTCTGAGCGCTAAGAGTCCTATGTTGGAAAAAGGAATATCTTCAAATAAAAACTACAGAGAAGCATTCTGTGAAACTTCTTTCTGATCTGTGCATTCAACTAACGGAGTTAAAACATACTTTTGATTCAGCAGTTCTGAACACTCTTTCTGTAGAAAATGCAAGTGGACATTCGGTGCGCTAAGAGGGTAATAGTGGAAAAAGGAATATATTCAAATATAAACTACACAGAAGCATTCTGTGAAACTTTTTTCAGTTCTGTGCATTCAACTAACAGAGTTGAACCTTACTTTTGATAGAGCAGTTCTGAAACACTCTTTCTGTAGATACTGCAATTGGACAATCTGAGCGCTAAGAGTCCTATATTGGAAAAGGCATAACTTCAAATAAAAACTACACAGAAGCATTCTGTGAAACTTCTTTCTGATCTATGCATTCAAGTAACCGAATTAAAACATACTTTTGAATGAGCAGTTCTGAACACTCTTTCTGTAGAAAATGCAAGTGGACATTCGGGGCGCTAAGAGGGTAATAGTGGAAAAAGGAATATATTCAAATATAAACTACACAGAAGCATTCTGTGAAACTACTTTCTGTTCTGTGCATTCAACTAACAGTGTTGAACCTTACTTTTGATTGAGCCGTTCTGAAACCCTCTTTCTGAAGAAACTGCAATTGGACTTTCTGAGTGCTAAGAGGACTATATTGGGAAAAAGAATATCTTCAGATAAAAACTACACAGAAGCATTCTGTGTAACTACTTTCTGATCTCTGCATTCAGCTAACAGAGTTAAACCATAATTTGGATAGAGCAGTTATGAAACACTCTTTCTGTAGAAAATGCAAGTGGACATTCGGAACGCTAAGATTCTCATAGTTGAAAAACTAATATCTCCAAATAAAAACTACACAGAAACATTCTCTGAAACTTCTTTCTGTTCTCTGCATTCAACTAATGGAGTTGAGCCTTACTTTTGAAGGAGCAGTTCTGAAACACTCTTTCTGTGGAAACTGCAAGTGGACATTTGGAGCGCTAAGAGGGTAATAGTGGAAAAAGGAATATCTTCAAATAAATACTACACAGAAGCGTTCTGTGAAACATTTTTCTGTTCTGTGCATTCAACTAAAAGAGTTGAACCTTACTTTTGATTGAGCCATTCTGAAACACTCTTTTTGTAGAAACTGCAATTGGATATTCGGAGCGCTAAGAGGCCTACACTGGAAAAAGTACTATCTTCAAATAAAAACACACAGAAGCATTCTCTGAAACTACTTTCTAATGTGTGCATTCAGCTAACAGAGTTAAACCATACTTTTGATTGAGCCGTTCTGAAACACTCTTTCTGTAGAAAATGAAAGTGGATATTTGGAGTGCTAAGATGGTAATAGTGGAAAAAGGAATATCTCCCAATAAAAACAACACAGAAGCATTCTCTGAAACTTCTTTCTGTTCTCTGCATTCAACTAACAGATTTGAGCCTTACTTTTGATGGAGCAGTTCTGAAACACTCTTTCTGTAGAAACTGCAAGTGGATATTTGGAGCGCTAGGAGGGTAATAGTGGAAAAAGGAATATATTCAAATATAAACTACACAGATGCATTCTGTGAAACTTCTTTCTGTTCTGTGCACTCATCTTACCGAGTTGAACCTTACTTTTGATTCAGACGTTCTGAAACTCTCTTTCTGTAGAAAATGCAAGTGGACATTCGGAGCGCTAACAGGGTAATAGTGGAAAAAGGAATATCTTCAAATAAAAACTACACAGAAGCATTCCGTGAAACTTCTTTCTGATCTGTGCATTCAACTAACCGAGTTAAAACATACTTTTGATTGAACAGTTCCAAACACTCTTTCTGTAGAAAATGCAAGTGGATATTCAGGGCGCTAAGAGGGTAATAGTGGAAAAAGGAATATATTCAAATATAAACTACACAGAAGCATTCTGTGAAAATTCTTTCTGTCCTGTGCATTCAAGTAACAGAGTTGAACCTTACTTCTGATTGAGCCGTTCTGAAACACTCTTTCTGTAGAAACTGCAATTGGACATTCTGGGCGCTAAGAGGCCTATATTGGGAAAAAGAATATCTTCAAATAAAAACTACACAGAAGCATTCTGTGAAACTTCTTTCTGATCTGTGCATTCAACTAACAGAATTAAACCATACTTTTGATTGAGGAGTTCTGAACACTCCATCTGTAGAAAATGCAATTGGACATTCCGAGAGCTAAGAGGGTAATTGTGGAAAAAGTTATATATTCAAATATAAACTACACAGAAGCATTCTGTGAAACTACTTTCTGTTCTGTGCATTCAACTAACAGATTTGAACCTTACTTTGGATTGAGCCGTTCTGAAACACTCTTTCTGTACAAACTGCAATTGGTCATTCTGAGCGCTAAGAGGCCTATATTGGGAAAAAGAATATCTTCATATAAAAACTACACTGAAGCATACCGTGAAAGTTTTTCTGATCTGTGCGTTCAGCTAACAGAGGTAAACCATTCTTTTGATTGAGCAGTTCTGAAACACTCTTTCTGTAGAAAATGCAAGTGGACATTCGGAGAGCTAAGAGGGAAATAGTGGAAAAAGAAATATCTTCAAATATAAACTTCACAGAAGCATTCTCTGAAACTTCTTTCTATTCCGTGCATTCAACTAACAGATTTCAACCTTACTTTTGATTTAGCAATTCTGAAACACTCTTTCTGTAGATACTGCAATTGGACATTCTGAGCGCTAAGAGTCCTATATTGGAAAAATGAATATCTACAAATAAAAACTACACAGAAGCTTTCTGTGAAACTTCTTTCTGATCTGTGCATTGAACTAACAGAATTAAACAATCCTTTTGATTGAGGAGTTCTGAACACTCCATCTGTCGTAAATACAAGTGGACATTCGGAGCGCTAAGAGGATAATTGTGGAAAAAGGAATATATTCAAATATAAACTACACAGAAGCATTCTGTGAAAATTCTTTCTGTCCTGTGCATTCAACTAACAGAGTTGAACCTTACTTCTGATTGAGCCGTTCTGAAACACTCTTTCTGTAGAAACTGCAATTGGACATTCTGGGCGCTAAGAGGCCTATATTGGGAAAAAGAATATCTTCAAATAAAAACTACACAGAAGCATTCTGTGAAACTTCTTTCTGATCTGTGCATTCAACTAACAGAATTAAACCATACTTTTGATTGAGGAGTTCTGAACACTCCATCTGTAGAAAATGCAATTGGACATTCTGAGAGCTAAGAGGGTAATTGTGGAAAAAGGTATATATTCAAATATAAACTACACAGAAGCATTCTGTGAAACTACTTTCTGTTCTGTGCATTCAACTAACAGATTTGAACCTTACTTTGGATTGAGCCGTTCTGAAACACTCTTTCTGTACAAACTGCAATTGGTCATTCTGAGCGCTAAGAGGCCTATATTGGGAAAAAGAATATCTTCATATAAAAACTACACTGAAGCAAACCGTGAAAGTTTTTCTGATCTGTGCATTCAGCTAACAGAGGTAAACCATTCTTTTGATTGAGCAGTTCTGAAACACTCTTTCTGTAGAAAATGCAAGCGGACATTCGGAGATCTAAGTGGGAAATAGTGGAAAAAGAAATATCTTCAAATATAAACTTCACAGAAGCATTCTCTGAAACTTCTTTCTATTCCGTGCATTCAACTAACAGATTTGAACCTTACTTTTGATTTAGCAATTCTGAAACACTCTTTCTGTAGATACTGCAATTGGACATTCTGAGCGCTAAGAGTCCTATATTGGAAAAATGAATATCTACAAATAAAAACTACACAGAAGCTTTCTGTGAAACTTCTTTCTGATCTGTGCATTCAACTAACAGAATTAAACAATCCTTTTGATTGAGGAGTTCTGAACACTCCATCTGTAGTAAATACAAGTGGACATTCGGAGCGCTAAGAGGGTAATTGTGGAAAAAGGAATATATTCAAATATAAACTACACAGAAGCATTCTGTGAAACTACTTTCTGTTCTGTGCATTCAACTAACAGTGTTGAACCTTACTTTTGATTGAGCCGTTCTGAAACCCTCTTTCTGTAGAAACTGCAATTGGACTTTCTCAGTGCTAAGAGGACTATATTGGGAAAAAGAATATCTTCAAATAAAAACTACACAGAAGCATTCTGTGTAACTTCTTTCTGATCTCTGCATTCAGCTAACAGAGTTAAACCATAATTTTGATAGAGCAGTTATGAAACACTCTTTCTGTAGAAAATGCAAGTGGACATTTGGAGCGCTAAGATTCTCATAGTGGAAAAAGGAATATATCCAAATAAAAACTACACAGAAGCATTCTCTGAAACTTCTTTCTGTTCTCTGCATTCAACTAACGGAGTTGAGCCTTCCTTTTGAAGGAGCAGTTCTGAAACACTCTTTCTGTAGAAACTGCAAGTGGACATTCAGAGCGCTAAGAGGGTAATAGTGGAAAAAGGAATATCTTCAAATAAATACTACACAGAAGCGTTCTGTGAAACTTCTTTCTGTTCTGTGCATTCAACTAAAAGGTTTGAACCTTACTTTTGATTGAGCCTTTCTGAAACACTCTTTTTGTAGAAACTGCAATTGGATATTCAGAGCGCTAATAGGACTACACTGGAAAAAGGACTATCTTCAAATAAAAACAACACAGAAGTATTCTCTGAAACTACTTTCTCATCTGTGCCTTCAGCTAACAGAGTTAAACCATACTTTTGATTGAGCAGTTCTGAAACACTCTTTCTGTAGAAAATGAAAGTGGACATTTGGAGCGCTAAGATGGTAATAGTGGAAAAAGGAATATCTCCAAATAAAAACAACACAGAAGCATTCTCTGAAACTTCTTTCAGTTCTCTGCATTCAACTAATAGAGTTGCGCCTTACTTTTGATGGAGCAGTTCTGAAACACTCTTTCTGTAGAAACTGCAAGTGGATATTTGGAGCACTAAGAGGGTAATAGTGGAAAATGGAATATCTTCAAATATACACTACACGGAAGCATTCTGTGAAACTTCTTTCTGTTCTGTGCATTCAACTAAAAGAGCTGAACCTTACATTTGATTGAGCCCTTCTGAAACACTCACTCTTTCTGTACAAACTGCAATTGGATATTCGGAGCGCTAAGAGGCCTATAAAGGAAAAAGGACTCTCTTCAAATAAAAACTACACAGAAGCATTCTGTGAAACTACTTTCTGTTCGGTGCATTCAACTAAAAGAGTTGAACCTTACTTTTGATTGAGCCCTTCTGAAACACTCTTTCTGTACAAACTGCAATTGGATATTCGGAGGGCTAAGAGGCCTATATTGGAAAAAGGACTATCTTCAAATGAAAACTACACAGAAGCATTGTGTGAAACTTCTTTCTCATCTGTGCATTCAGCTAACAGAGTTGAACCATACTTTTGATTGAGCCGTTGTGAAACACTCTTTCTGTAGATACTGCAATTGGACATTCTGAGCGCTAAGAGTCCTATATTGGAAAAAGGAATATCTTCAAATAAAAACTACAGAGAAGCATTCTGTGAAACTTCTTTCTGATCTGTGCATTCAACTAACGGAGTTAAAATATACTTTTGATTCAGCAGTTCTGAACACTCTTTCTGTAGAAAATGCAAGTGGACATTCGGTGCGCTAAGAGGGTAATAGTGGAAAAAGGAATATATTCAAATATAAACTACACAGAAGCATTCTGTGAAACTTTTTTCTGTTATGTGCATTCAACTAACAGAGTTGAAATTTACTTTTGATAGAGCAGTTCTGAAACACTCTTTCTGTAGATACTGCAATTGGACAATCTGAGCGCTAAGAGTCCTATATTGGAAAAAGGAATAACTTCAAATAAAAACTACACAGAAGCATTCTGTGAAACTTCTTTCTGATCTGTGCATTCAACTAACCGAGTTAAAACATACTTTTGAATGAGCAGTTCTGAACACTCTTTCTGTAGAAAATGCAAGTGGACATTCGGGGCGCTAAGAGGGTAATAGTGGAAAAAGGAATATATTCAAATATAAACTACACAGAAGCATTCTGTGAAACTACTTTCTGTTCTGTGCATTCAACTAACAGTGTTGAACCTTACTTTTGATTGAGCCGCTCTGAAACCCTCTTTCTGAAGAAACTGCATTTGGACTTTCTGAGTGCTAAGAGGACTATATTGGGAAAAAGAATATCTTCAAATAAAAACTACACAGAAACATTCTGTGTAACTTCTTTCTGATCTCTGCATTCAGCTAACAGAGTTAAACCATAATTTTGATAGAGCAGTTATGAAACACTCTTTCTGTAGAAAATGCAAGTGGACATTCGGAGCGCTAAGATTCTCATAGTGGAAAAACTAATATCTCCAAATAATAACTACACAGAAACATTCTCTGAAACTTCTTTCTGTTCTCTGCATTCAACTAACGGAGTTGAGCCTTACTTTTGAAGGAGCAGTTCTGAAACACTCTTTCTGTAGAAACTGCAAGTGGACATTTGGAGCGCTAAGAGGGTAATAGTGGAAAAAGGAATATCTTCAAATAAATACTACACAGAAGCGTTCTGTGAAACATTTTTCTGTTCTGTGCATTCAACTAAAAGAGTTGAACCTTACTTTTGATTGAGCCATTCTGAAACACTCTTTTTGTAGAAACTGCAATTGGATATTCGGAGCGCTAAGAGACCTACACTGGAAAAATGACTATCTTCAAATAAAAACACACAGAAGCATTCTCTGAAACTACTTTCTAATCTGTGCATTCAGCTAACAGAGTTAAACCATACTTTTGATTGAGCCATTCTGAAACACTCTTTCTGTAGAAAATGAAAGTGGACATTTGGAGTGCTAAGATGGTAATAGTGGAAAAAGGAATATCTCCAAATAAAAACAACACAGAAGCATTCTCTGAAACTTCTTTCTGTTCTCTGCATTCAACTAACAGATTTGAGCCTTACTTTTGATGGAGAAGTTCTGAAACACTCTTTCTGTAGAAACTGCAAGTGGATATTTGGAGTGCTAAGAGGGTAATTGTTGAAAAAGGAATATGTTCAAATATAAACTACACAGAAGCATTCTGTGAAACTTCTTTCTGTTCTGTGCATTCAACTAACAGGGTTGAACCTTACTTTTGATTCAGCCGTTCTGAAACTCTCTTTCTGTAGAAAATGCAAGTGGACATTCAGAGCGCTAAGAGGGTAATAGTGGAAAAAGTAATATCTTCAAATAAAAACTACACAGAAGCATTCTGTGAAACTTCTTTCTGATCTGTGCATTCAACTAACCGAGTTAAAACATACTTTTGATTGAACAGTTCCGAACACTCTTTCTGTAGAAAATGCAAGTTGACATTCGGGGCTCTAAGTGGGTAATAGTGGAAAAAGGATTATATTCAAATATAAACTACACAGAAGCATTCTGTGAAAATTCTTTCTGTGCTGTGCATTCAACTAACAGAGTTGAACCTTACTTTTGATTGAGCTGTTCTCAATCACTCTTTCTGTAGAAACTGCAATTGGACATTCTTGGTGCTAAG
The DNA here is from genome assembly GCF_028878055.3 of Symphalangus syndactylus. NCBI lineage: Eukaryota > Metazoa > Chordata > Mammalia > Primates > Hylobatidae > Symphalangus > Symphalangus syndactylus. The sequence goes on from NC_072432.2 coordinate 87,311,410, forward strand.
AGGCCTATATTCGGAAAAAGAATATCTTCAAATAAAAACTACACAGAAGCATTCTGTGAAACTTCTTTCTGATCTGTGCATTCAACTAACAGAATTAAACCATACTTTTGATTCAGGAGTTCTGAACACTCCGTCTGTAGAAAATGCAATTGGACATTCGGAGAGCTAAGAGGGTAATTGTTGAAAAAGTTATATATTGAAATATAAACTACACAGAAGCATTCTGTGAAACTACTTTCTGTTCTGTGCATTCAACTAACGGAGTTGAACCTTACTTTGGATTGAGCCGTTCTGAAACACTCTTTCTGTAGAAACTGCAATTGGACATTCTGAGCGCTAAGAGGCCTATATTGGGAAAAAGAATATCTTCATATAAAAACTACACTGAAGCATACCGTGAAACTTTTTCGGATCTGTGCATTCAGCTAACAGAGGTAAACCATACTTTTGATGGAGCAGTTCTGAAACACTCTTTCTGTAGAAACTGGAAGTGGATATTTGGAGCGCTAAGAGGGTAACAGTGGAAAATGGAATAACTTCAAATATACACTACACGGAAGCATTCTGTGAAACTTCTTTCTGTTCTGTGCATTCAACTAAAAGAGTTCAACCTTACTTTTGATTGAGCCCTTCTGAAACACTCTTTCTGTACAAACTGCAATTGGATATTCGCAGCGCTAAGAGGCCTATATAGGAAAAAGGACTATCTTCAAATAAAAACTACAGAGAAGCATTCTGTGAAACTTCTTTCTGTTCTGTGCATTCAACTAACAGGGTTGAACCTTACTTTTGATTCAGCCGTTCTGAAACTCTCTTTCTGTAGAAAATGCAAGTGGACATTCGGAGCGCTAATAAGGTAATAGTGGAAAAAGGAATGTCTTCAATTATAAACTACACAGAAGCATTGTGTGAAACATCTTCCTGTTCCGTGCATTCGACTAACAATGTTGAACTTTACTTTTGATTGAGCAGTTCTGAAACACTCTTTCTGTAGATACTGCAATTGGACATCCTGAGCGCTAAGAGTCCTATATTTAAAAAAGGAATATCTTTAAATAAAAATTACACAGAAGCATTCTGTGAAACTTCTTTCCGATCTGTGCATTCAACTAACAGAATTAAACCATACTTTTGATTGAGGAGTTCTGAACACTCCTTCTGTAGAAAATGCAATTGGACATTCGGAGTGCTAGGAGGGTAATTGTCGAAAAAGGAATATATTCAAATATAAACTACATAGAACCATTCTGTGAAACTATTTTCTGTTCTGTGCATTCAACTAACAGAGTTGAACCTCACTTTTGATTGAGCCGTTCTGAAACCCTCTTTCTGTAGAAACTGCAATTGGACATTCTGAGTGTTAAGAGGATTATATTGGGAAAAAGAATATCTTCAAATAAAAACTACACAGAAGCATTCTGTGAAACTTCTTTCTGATCTGTGCATTCCGCTAACAGATTTAAACCATACTTTTGTTTGAGCAGTTCTGAAACACTCTTTCTGTAGAAAATGCAAGTGGACATTCGGAGCGCTAAGATGGTAATAGTGGAAAAAGGAATATCTTCAAATATAAACTACACAGAAGCATTCTCTGAAACTTCTCTCTGTTCCGTGCATTCAACTAACAGAGTTGAGCCTTACTTTTGAGGGAGCAGTTCTGAAACACTCTTTCTGTAGAAACTGCAAGTGGTCATTCGGAGCGCTAAGAGTCCTATATTAGAGAAATGAATATCTTCAAATAAATACTACACAGAAGCATTCTGTGAAACTTCTTTCGTTCTGTGCATTCAACTAAAAGGGTTGAAGCTTACTTTTGATTGAGCCGTTCTGAAACACTCTTTCTGTAAAAACTGCAATTGGAAATTCGGAGCGCTAAGAGGCCTATATTGGAAAAAGGACTATCTTCAAATACAAACTACCCAGAAGCATTCTGTGAAAATTCTTTCTGATCTGTGCATTCAGCTAACAGAGTTAAACCATACTTTTCATTGAGCAGTTCTGAAACACTCTTTCCGTAGAAAATGCAAGTGGACATTCAGAGTGATAAGAGGGTAATAGTGGAAAAAGGAATATCTTCAGATTTAAACTACACAGAAGCATTCTCTGAAACTTCTTTCTGCTCCGTGCATTCAACTAACAGAGTTGAACCTTATTTATTTATTTTTTTTTTTTGATTGCTGCATTTACCTCTTTTCTTTTTTTTTTTTTAATTATACTTTATGTTTTAGGGTACATATGCACAATGTGCAGGTTTGTTACATATGTATCCATGTGCCATGTTGATTTCCTGCACCCATTAACTCGTTATTTAACTTTAGGTATATCTCCCAATGCTGTCCCTCCCCCCTCCCCTGACACCACAACAGTCCCCGGAATGTGATGTTCTCCTTCCTGTGTCCATGAGTTCTCATTGTTCAATTCCCACCTATGAGTGAGAACATGCGGTGTTTGGTTTTTTGTCCTTGGGATAGTTTCCTGAGAATGATGTTTTCCAGTTTCATTCAAGTCCCTACAAAGGACACGAACTCAACTTTTTTTATGGCTGCATACTATTCCATGGTGTATATGTGCCACATTTTCTTAATCTAGTCTATCGTTGTTGGACATTTGGGTTGTATCTACCTCTTTGCTATTGTGAATACTGCCGCAATAAACATATGTGTGCATGTGTCTTTATAGCAGCATGATTTATAGACCTTTGGGTATATACCCAGTAATGGGATGGCTGGGTCAAATGGTATTTCTAGTTCTAGATACCTGAGGAATCGCCACACTGACTTCCACAATGGTTGAACTAGTTTACAGTCCCACCAACAGTGTAAAAGTGTTCCTATTTCTCCACATCCTCTCTAGCACCTGTTGTTGAGCCGTTCTGAAACACTTTTTCTGTAGAAACTGCAATTGAACATTCTGAGCGCTAAGAGGCCTATATTGGGAAAAAGAATATCTTCAAATAAAAACTACACAGAAGCATTCTGTGAAACTTCTTTCTGATCTGTGCATTCAGCTAACAGAGTTAAACCAAACTTTTTATTGGGCAGTTCTGAAACACTCTTTCTGTTGAAAATGCAAGTGGACATTCGGAGCGCTAAGATTGTAATAGTGGAAAAAGGAATATCTCCAAATAAAAACTACACAGAAGCATTCTCTGAAACTTCTTTCTGTTCTCTGCTTTCAATTAACAGAGTTGAGCCTTACTTTTGAAGGAGCAGTTCTGAAACACTCTTTCTGTAGAAACTGCAAGTGGACATTCGGAGCGCTAAGAGGGTAATAGTGGAAAAAGGAATATCTTCAAATAAATACTACACAGAAGCATTCTGTGAAACTACTTTCTGTTCTGTGCATTCAACTAAAAGAGTTGAACCCTACTTTTGATTGAGCCGTTCTGAAACACTCTTTCTGTAGAAACTGAAATTGTATATTCGGAGCGCTAAGAGGCCTATATTGGAAAAAGGACTATCTTCAAATAAAAACTACACAGAAGCATTCTGTGAAACTTCTTACTGATCTGTGAATTCAGCTAACAGAGTTCAAAATTACTTTTGATTGAGCAGTTCGGAAATACTCTTTCTGTAGAAAATGCAAGTGGACATTCGGAGCGCTAAGAGGGTAATAGTGGAAAAAGGAATATCTTCAAATATAAACTACACAGAAGCATTCTCTGAAACTTCTTTCTGTTCCATGCATTCAACTAACAGAGTTGAACCTTACTTTTGATTGAACAATTCTGAAACACTCTTTCTGTAGATACTGCAATTGGACATTCTGAGCGCTAAGAGGCCTATATTGGATAAAGGAATATCTTCAAATAAAACTACACAGAAGAATTCTGTGAAACTTCCTTCTGATCTGTGCATTCAACTAACAGAATTAAACCATACTTTTTATTGTGGAGTTCCGAACACTCCTTCTCTAGAAAATGCAATTGGACATTTGGAGCGCTAAGAGGGTAATTGTGGAAAAACAAATATATTCAAATATAAACTACACAGAAGCATTCTGTGAAACTACATTCTGTTCTGTGCATTCAACTAACAGAGTTGAACCTTACTTTTGTTTGAACCGTTCTGAAACCCTCTTGCTGTAGAAACTGCAATTGGACTTTCTGAGTGTTAAGAGGACTATATTGGGTAAAAGAATATCTTCAAATAAAAACTACACAGAATAATTCTGTGAAACTTCTTTCTGATCTGTGCATTCAGCTAACAAATTTAAACCATACTTTTGATTGAGCAGTTCTGAAACACTCTTTCTGTAGAAAATGCAAGTGGACATTCAGAGCGCTAAGATGGTAATAGTGGAAAAAGAAATATCTTCAAATATAAACTACACAGAAGCATTCTCTTAAACTTCTCTCTGTTCCGTGCATTCAACTAACAGAGTTGAACCTTACTTTTGATTGAGCAATTTTGAGACACTCTTTCTGTAGAAACTGCAATTGGATATTCGGAGCGCTAAGAGGCCTATATTGGAAAAAGGACTATCTTCAAATAAAAACTACACAGAAGCATTCTGTGAAACTTCTTACTGATCTGTGCATTCAGCTAACAGAGTTCAAGCTTACTTTTGATTGAGCAGTTCGGAAACACTCTTTCTGTAGAAAATGTAAGTGGACATTCGGAGCGCTTAGAGGGTAATAGTGGAAAAAGGAATACCTTCATTCTTTTTTCTCTAAACTTCCCTTCTCTCTTCATTTCATTCATTTCATCTTCTATCAGCGATACCCTTTCTTCCAGTTGATCGCATCTGCTACTGAGGCTTCTGCATTCTTCGCGTAGTTCTCGAAACTTGGCTTTCATCTCCATCATCTCCTTTAAGCCCTTCTCTCCATTGGTTATTCTAGTTATCCATTCTTCTAATTTTTTTTCAAAGTTTTTAACTTCTTTGCTATTGTTTTGAATTTCCTCTCGTAGCTCAGAGTAGTTTGATCGTCTGAAGCCTTCTTCTCTTAACTCATCAAAGTCATCCTCCATCCAGCTTTGTTCCGTTGCTGGTGAGGAACTGCGTTCCTTTGGAGGAGGAGAGGTGCTCTCTTTTTTAGAGTTTCCCGTCTTTTTGGTCTGTTTTTTCCCCATCTTTGTGGTTTTGTCTACTTTTTGTCTTCAATGATGGTGATGTACAGATGGGTTTTTGGTGTGGATGTCCTTTCTGTTTGTTAATTTTCCTTCTACCAGACAAGACCCTCAGCTGCAGGTCCTTTGGAGATTACTAGAGGTCCACTCCAGACGCTGTTTGGCTGGGTGTCAGCACCGGTGGCTGCAGAACAGCGGATTTTCGTGAGACCACAAATTCAGCTGTCTGATAGTTCCTCTGAAAGTTTTGTCTCAGAGGAGTACCCGGTTGAATGAGGTGTCAGTCTGTCCCTACTGGGGGGGTGCCTCCCAGTTAGGCTGCTCAGGGGTGAGGGACCCACTCTAGGAGGCAGTCTGTCCGTTCTCAGATCTCCAGCTGCGTGCTGGATGAACCACTACTCTCTTCAATGCTGTCAGTCAGACAGGGACATTTAAGGCTGTGGAGGTTCTCGCTGAGTTTTTGGTTGTCTGTGCCCTGCCCCCAGAGGTGGAGCCTACAGAGGCAGGCATGCCTCCTTGAGCTGTGGTGGGCTCCACCCAGTTCGAGCTTCCTGGATGCTTTGTTTACCTAAGCAAGCCTGGGCAATGGCGGGAGCCCCTCCCCCAGCCTCGTTGCCGCCTTGCAGCGTGATCTCAGACTGCTGTGCTAGCAATCAGCAAGACTCTGTGGGCATAGGACCCTCCGAGCCAGGTGCGGGACACAATCTCCTAGTGTGCCGTTTTCCAGGCCCGTTGGAAAAGCGCAGTATTAGGACGGGACTGACCCGATATTCCAGGTGCCCTCTGTTTCCCCTTTCTTTGACTAGGAAAGGGAACTCCCTGGCCCCTTGCGCTTCCCGAGTGAGGCAATGCCTCGCCCTACTTCGGCTCGCGCACAGTGCGCTTCACCGACTGTCTTGAACCCACTGTTAGGCACTCCCTAGTGAGATGAAACCGGTACCTCAAGCAGAAATGCAGAAATCACCCGTCTTCTATGTCGCTGGGGCTGGGAGCTGGAGACCGGAGCTGTTCTTATTCGGCCATCTTGGCTCCACCCCACAAAAACAAAATATTTTCTAAATGCCTCACAATTTTAAAATAAAGCAAAATATTTAAAAAATTGATTAAAGGAAGTGGGACAAAAAAGTAAAAAGCTGTCTGAAAATTTTAAAATTACTGTAGTTATATATATATAATATGCAGTATTTGGTATTCAGCTTATTAATTGATATCCGTCCTTAAGACTTAATAATTGATCTGAACTCGCTAAGAGTGTAATAGTGGAAAAAGGAATACCTTCAAATATAAACTACACAGAAGAATTCTCTTAACTTCTCTCTGTTCCATTCATTCAACTAACAGAGTTGAACCTTACCTTCGATTGAGCAGTTCTGAAACACTCTTTCTGTAGATACTGCAATAGGACATTCTGAGCGCTAAGAGTCCTATATTGCAAAAAGTAATATCTTCAAATAAAAACAACACAGAAGCATTCTGTGAAACTTCTTTCTGATCTGTGCATTCAACTAACAGAGTTAAACCATACTTTTGATTGAGGAGTTCTGAACACTCCTTCTGTAGAAAATGCAAGTACACATTCTTAGTGCTAAAAGGGTAATAGTGGAAAAAGGAATATATTCAAATATAAACTAAACAGAAGCATTCTGTGAATCTTCTTTCTGTTCTGTGCATTCAACTAACAGAGTTGAACCTTACTTTTGATTGAGCAGTTGTGAAACCCGCTTTATGTAGAAAATGCAAGTGGACATTAGGAGCGCTAAGACGCTAATAGTTGAAAAAGGAATATCTTGAAATATAAACTACACAGAAGCATTCTCTGAAACTTCTTTCTGTTCCATGTATTCAACTAACGGAGTTGAGCCTTACTTTTGAAGGAGCAGTTCTGAAACACTCTTTCTGTAGAACCTGCCAGTGAACATTTGGAGCGCTAAGAGGGTAATAGTGGAAAAAGGAATATCTTCAAATAAATACTACACAGAAGCATTCTGTGAAACTTTTTTCTGTTCTGTGAATTCAGCTAAAGGAGTTGAACCTTACGTTTGATTGAGCCGTTCTGAAACAATCTTTCCGTAGAAACTGCAATTGGATATTCAGAGCGCAAAGAGTCCTATATTGGAAAAAGGACGATCTTCAAATAAAAACCACACAGAAGCATTCTGTTAAAGTACTTTCTGATCTGTGCATTCAGGTAACAGAGTTAAACCATACTTTTGATAGAGCAGTTCGGAAACACACCTTCTGTAGAAAATGCAAGTGGACATTCGGAGCGCTAAGAGTGTAAGAGTGGAAAAAGGAATATCTTCAAATATAAACTACACAGAAGCATTGTATGAAACTCCTTTCTGTTCCGTGCATTCGACTAACAGTGTTGAACCTTACTTTTGATTGAGCAGTTCTGAAACACTCTTTCTGTAGATTCTGCAATTGGACATTCTGAGCGCTAAGAGTCCTATATTGCAAAAAGGAATATCTTGAAATAAAAACTACAGAGAAGAATTCTGAGAAACTTCTTTCTGATCTGTGCATTCAACTAACAGAGTTAAACCATACTTTTGATTGAGCAGTTCTGAACACTCTTTCTGTAGAAAATGCAAGTGGACATTCGGAGTGCTAAGATTGTAATACTGGGAAAAGGAATATATTCAAATATAAACTACACAGTAGTATTCAGTGAAAATTCTTTCTGTTCTGTGCATTCAACTAACAGAGTTGAACCTTAGTTTTGATTGAGCCGTTCTTAAACACTCTTTCTGTAGAAACTGCAATTGGACATTCTGAGCGCTAACAGGCCTATATTGTTTAAAAGAATATCTTCCTATAAAAACTACACAGAAGCATTCTGTGAAACTAATTTCTGATCAGTGCACTCAGCTAACAGAGTTAAACCATATTTTTGATTGAGCAGTTCGGAAACACTGTTTCTGTAGAAAATGCAAGTGGACATTCGGAGCGCTAAGAGGGTAATAGTGGAAAAAGTAATATCTTCAAATATAAACTACACAGAAGCATTCTCTGAAACTACTTTCTGTTCCGTGCATTCAACTAACAGAGTTGAACCTTAGTTTTGATTGAGCCATTCTGAAAAACTCTTTCTGTAGAAACTGCAATTGGACATTCTGAGCGCTAAGAGTCCTATATTGGAAAAAGGAATTTCTTGAAATAAAAACTACACAGAGGAATTCTGTGAAAGTTCTTTCTGATCTGTGAATTCAACGAACAGAGTTAAACCATATTTTGATTGAGCAGTTCTGAGAACTCTTTCCGTAGAAAATGCAAGTGGACATTCGGAGCACTAAGATGGTAATAGTGGAAAAAGGAATATCTTCAAATATAAACTACACAGAAGCATTTTGTGAAACTTCTTTCTGTTCTGTGCATTCAACTAACAGAGTTGAACCTTACTTTTGATTTAGCCATTCTGAAACTCTCTTTCTGTAGAAACTGCAATTGGACATTCTGAGCGCTAAGAGGCATATATTGGGAAAAAGAATATCTTCAAATAAAAACTACACAGAAGAATTCTGTGAAACTTCTTTCTGATCTGTGCATTCAACTAACAGAATTAAACCATACATTTTATTGAGGAGTTCTGAACACTCTTTCTGTAGACAATGCAAGTGGACATTCGGAGCGCTAAGAGAGTAATTGTGAAAAGGGAATATATTCAAATATAAACTACACAGAAGCATTCTGTGAAACTTCTTTCTGTTCTGTGCATTCAACTAACAGAGTTGAACCTTACTTTTGATTCAGCCGTTCTGAAACACTCTTTCTGTAGAAACTGCAATTTCACATTCTGAGCGCTAAGAGGCCTATATAGGGAAAAAGCATAACTTCAAAGAAAAACTACTCAGAGGCATTCTGTGAAACTTATTTCTGATCTGTGCTTTCAGCTAACAGAGTTAAACTGTACTTTTGATTGAACAGTTCTGAAACACTCTTTCTGTAGAAAATGCAAGTGGACATTCGGAGCGCTAAGAGACTAATAGTGGAAAAGGAATATATTCAAATATAAACTACACAGAAGCTTTCTGTGAAACTTCTTACTGTTCTGTGCATTCAACTAACAGAGTTGAACCTTAATTTTCATTCAGCCATTCTGAAAAACTCTTTCGGTAGAAACTGCAATTTCACATTCTGAGCGCTAAGAGGCCTACATTGGCAAAAAAGCATAACTTCAAATAAAAACTACACAGAAGCATTCTGTGAAACTTATTTCTGATCTGTGCATTCAGCTAACAGAGTTAAACCATACTTTTGATTGAACAGTTCTGAAACACTCTTTCTGTAGAAAATGCAAGTGGACATTCGGAGCGCTAAGAGGGTAATAGTGGAAAAAGTAATATCTTCAAATATAAACCATACAGAAGCATTGTATGAAACATCTTTCTGTTCCGTGCATTTGACTAACAGTGTTGAACCTTACTTTTGATGGAGCATTTCCCAAACACTCTTTCTGTAGATACTGCAATTGGACATTCTGAACGCTAAGAGTCCTATATTGGAAAAAGGAATATCTTCACATAAAATCTACACAGAAGAATTCTGTGAAACTTCTTTCTGATCTGTGCATTCAACTAACAGATTTAAACCATACTTTTAATTGAGAAGTTCTGAACTCTCTTTCTGTAGAAAATGCAACTGGACATTTGGAGCGCTAAGAGGGTAGTAGTGGAAAAAGGAATATTCAAATATAAACTACACAGAAGCATTCTGTGAAACTTCTTTCTGTTCTGTGTATTCAACTAACAGAGTTGAACCTTACTTCTGATTGAGCCGTTCTTAAACACTCTTTCTGTAGAAACTGCAATTGGACATTCTGAGCGCTAAGAGGCCTATATTGTCTAAAAGTATATCTTCGTATAAAAACTACACAGAAGTATTGTGTGAAACTTCTTTATGATGGGTGCATTCAGCTAACAGAGTTAAACCATACTTTTGATTGAGCAGTTCTGAAACACTCTTTCTGTAGAAAATGCAAGAGGACATTCAGAGCGCTAAGATTGTAATAGTGGAAAAAAAATATCGCCAAATAAAAACTACACAGAAGCATTCTCTGATACTTCTTTCTGTTCTCTGCGTTGAACTAACAGAGTTGAGCCTTACTTTTCAAGGAGCAGTTCGGAAACACTCTTTCTGTAGAAAATGCAAGTGGACATTCGGAGCGCTAGGTGGGTAATAGTGGAAAAAGGAATATGTTCAACTAAATACTACATAGAAGCATTATGTGAAACATCTTTCTGTTCTGTGCATTCAACTGAAAGAGGTGAACCTTACTTTTGATTGAGCCGTTCTGAAACACTCTTTCTGTAGAAAATGCAAGTGGACATTCGGAGCGCTAAGAGGGTAATAGTGGAAAAAGTAATATCTTCAAATATAAACTACACAGAAGCATTCTCTGAAACTTCTTTCTGTTCCGTGCATTCAACTAACAGAGTTGAACCTTAGTTTTGATTGAGCCATTCGGAAAATCTCTTTCTGTAGAAACTGCAATTGGACATTCTGAGCGCTAAGAGTCCTATATTGGAAAAAGGAATTCCTTGAAATAAAAACTACACAGAAGAATTCTGCGAAACTTCTTTCTGATCTGTGAATTCAACGAACAGAGTTAATCCATACTTTTGATTGAGCAGTTCTGAACACTCTTTCTGTAGAAAATGCAAGGGGACATTCGGAGCGCTGAGATGGTAATAGTGGAAAAAGGAATATCTTCAAATATAAACTACACAGAAGCATTCTGTGAAACTACTTTCTGTTCTGTGCATTCAACTAACAGAGTTGAACCTTACTTTTGATTTAGCCGTTCTGAAACACTCTTTCCGTAGAAACTGCAGTTGGACATTCTGAGCGCAAAGAGGCTTATATTGGGAAAAAGAATATCTTCAAATAAAAACTACACAGAAGAATTCTGTGAAACTTCTTTCGGATCTGTGCATTCAACTAACAGAATTAAACCATACTTTTTATTGAGGAGTTCTGAACACTCTTTCTGTAGAAAATGCAAGTGGACATTCGGAGCGCTAAGAGAGTAATAGCGGAAAAAGGAATATATTCAAATATAAACTACACAGAAGCATTCTGTGAAATTTCTTTCTGTTCTGTGCATTCAACTAACAGAGTTGAACCTTACCTTTGATTGAGCCGTTCTGAAACACTCTTTCTGTAGAAACTGCAATTTCACATTCTGAGCGCTAGGAGGCCTATATTGGGAAAAAGCATATCTTCAAATAAAAACTACACAGAAGCATTCTGTGAAACCTATTTCTGATCTGTGCATTCAGCTAACAGAGTTAAACTATACTTTTGATTGAACAGTTCTGAAACACTCTTTCTGTAGAAAATGCAAGTGGACATTCGTAGCCCTAAGAGGGTAATAGTGGAAAAAGGAACATCTTCAAATATAAACTACACAGAAGAATTGTATGAAACTTCTTTCTGTTCCGTGCATTCGACTAACAGTGTTGAACCTTACTTTTGATTTAGCAGTTCTGAAACACTCTTTCTGTAGATACTGCAATTGGACATTCTGAGCGCTAAGAGTCCTATATTGGAAAAAGGAATATCTTCAAATAAAAACAACACAGAAGAATTCTGTGAAACTTCTTTCTGATCTGTGAATTCAACGAACAGAATTAAACCATACTTTTGATTGAGCAGTTCTGAACACTCTTTCTGTAGAAAATGCAAGTGGACATTCGGAGCGCTAAGATGGTAATAGTGGAAAAAGAAATATCTTCAAATATAAACTACACAGAAGCATTCTGTTAAACATCCTTCTGTTCTGTGCATTCAACTAACAGATTTGAACATTAGTTTTGATTGAGCCGTTCTTAAACACTCTTTCTGTAGAAACTGCAATTGGACATTCTGAGCGCTAACAGGCCTATATTGTTTAAAAGAATATCTTCCTATAAAAACTACACAGAAGCATTCTGTGAAACTACTTTCTCATCAGTGCATTCAGCTAACAGAGTTAAACCATACTTTTGATTGAGCAGTTCGGAAACACTCTGTAGGAAATGCAAGTGGACATTCGGAGCGCTAAGAGGGTAATAGTGGAAAAAGTAATATCTTCAAATATAAACTACACAGAAGCATTCTCTGAAACTTCTTTCTGTTCCGTGCATTCAACTAACAGAGTTGAACCTTAGTTTTGATTGAGCCATTCTGAAAAACTCTTTCTGTAGAAACTGCAAATGGGCATTATGATCGCTAAGTGTCCTATATTGGAAAAAGGAATTTCTTGAAATAAAAACTACACAGAAGAATTCTGTGAAACTTCTTTCTGTTCTGTGAATTCAATGAACAGAGTTAAACCATACTTTTGATTGAGCAGTTCTGAAACACTCTTTCTGTAGAAAATGCAAGTGGACATTCGGAGCGCTAAGAGAGTAATAGTGGAAAAGGAATATATTCAAATATAAACTACACAAAACCTTTCTGTGAAACTTCTTTCTGTTCTGTGCATTCAACTAACAGATTTGAACCTTACTTTTGATTTAGCCATTCTGAAACACTCTTTCTGTAGAAACTGCAATTTGACATTCTGAGCGCTAAGAGGCCTATATTGGGAAAAAGAATATCTTCAAATAAAAACTACACAGAAGAATTCTGTGAAACTTCTTTCGGATCTGTGCATTCAACTAACAGAATTAAACCATACTTTTTATTGAGGAGTTCTGAACACTCTTTCTGTAGACAATGCAAGTGGACATTCGGAGCGCTAAGAGAGTAATAGTGGAAAGGGAATATATTCAAATATAAACTACACAGAAGCATTCTGTGCAACTTCTTTCTGTTCTGTGCATTCAACTAACAGAGTTGAACCTTACTTTTGATTCAGCCGTTCTGAAACACTCTTTCTGTAGAAACTGCAATTTCACATTCTGAGCGCTAAGAGGCCTATATTGGGAAAAAGCATAACTTCAAAGAAAAACTACACAGAAGCATTCTGTGAAACTTATTTCTGATCTGTGCTTTCAGCTAACAGAGTTAAACCATACTTTTGATTGAACAGTTCTGAAACACTCTTTCTGTAGAAAATGCAAGTGGACATTCGGAGCGCTAAGAGAGTAATAGTGGAAAAGGAATATATTCAAATATAAACTACACAGAAGCTTTCTGTGAAACTTCTTTCTGTTCTGTGCATTCAAACTAACAGAGTTGAACCTTACTTTTCATTCAGCCATTCTGAAAAACTCTTTCTGTAGAAACTGCAATTTCACATTCTGAGCGCTAAGAGGCCTATATTGGGAAAAAGCATAACTTCAAATAAAAACTACACAGAAGCATTCTGTGAAACTTATTTCTGATCTGTGCATTCAGCTAACAGAGTTAAACCATACTTTTGATTGAACAGTTCTGAAACACTCTTTCTGTAGAAAATGCAAGTGGACATTCGGAGCGCTAAGAGGGTAGTAGTGGAAAAAGTAATATCTTCAAATATAAACCACACAGAAGCATTGTATGAAACTTCTTTCTGTTCCGTGCATTCGACTAACAGTGTTGAACCTTACTTTTGATGGAGCATTTCCCAAACACTCTTTCTGTAGATACTGCAATTGGACACTCTGAACGTTAAGAGTCCTATATTGGAAAAAGGAATATCATCACATAAAATCTACACAGAAGAATTCTGTGAAACTTCTTTCTGATCTGTGCATTCAACTAACAGATTTAAACCATACTTTTGATTGAGAAGTTCTGAACTCTCTTTCTGTAGAAAATGCAACTGGACATTTGGAGCGCTAAGAGGGTAGTAGTGGAAAAAGGAATATTCAAATATAAACTACACAGAAGCATTCTGTGAAACTTTTTCTGTTCTGTGTATTCAACTAACAGAGTTGAACCTTACTTTTGATTGAGCCGTTCTTAAACACTCTTTCTGTGGAAACTGCAATTGGACATTCTGAGCGCTAAGAAGCCTATATTGTCTAAAAGAATATCTTCATATAAAAACTACACAGAAGCATTGTGTGAAACTTCTTTATGATCTGTGCATTCAGCTAACAGAGTTAAACCATACTTTTGATTGAGCAGTTCTGAAACACTCTTTCTGTAGAAAATGCAAGTGGACATTCGGAGCGCTAAGATTGTAATAGTGGAAAAAAAATATCTCCAAATAAAAACTACACAGAAGCATTCTCTGATACTTCTTTCTGTTCTCTGCGTTGAACTAACAGAGTTGAGCCTTACTTTTCAAGGAGCAGTACGGAAACACTCTTTCTGTAGAAAATGCACGTGGACATTCGGAGCGCTAGGAGGGTAATAGTGGAAAAAGGAATATCTTCAACTAAATACTACATAGAAGCATTATGTGAAACTTCTTTCTGTTCTGTGCATTCAACTGAAAGAGGTGAACCTTACTTTTGATTGAGCCGTTCTGAAACACTCTTTCTGTAGAAAATGCAAGTGGACATTCGGAGCGCTAAGGGGCTAATGGTGGAAAAAGTAATATCTTCAAATATAAACTACACAGAAGCATTCTCTGAAACATCTTTCTGTTCCGTGCATTCAACTAACAGAGTTGAACCTTAGTTTTGATTGAGCCATTCTGAAAATCTCTTTCTGTAGAAACTGCAATTGGACATTCTGAGCGCTAAGAGTCCTATATTGGAAAAAGGAATTTCTTGAATTAAAAACTACACAGAAGAATTCTGCGAAACGTCTTTCTGATCTGTGAATTCAACGAACAGAGTTAAACCATACTTTTGATTGAGCAGTTCTGAACACTCTTTCTGTAGAAAATGCAAGGGGACATTCGGAGCGCTGAGACGGTAATAGTGGAAAAAGGAATATCTTCAAATATAAACTACACAGAAGCATTCTGTGAAACTTCTTTCTGTTCTGTGCATTCAACTAACAGAGTTGAACCTTACTTTTGATTTAGCCGTTCTGAAACACTCTTTCTGTAGAAACTGCAATTGGACATTCTGAGCGCTAAGAGGCCTATGTTGGGAAAAAGAATATCTTCAAATAAAAATTACACAGAAGAATTCTGTGAAACTTCTTTCAGATCTGTGCATTCAACTAAGAGAATTAAACCATACTTTTTATTGAGGAGTTCTGAACACTATTTCTGTAGAAAATGCAAGTGGACATTCGGAGCGCTAAGAGAGTAATAGCGGAAAAAGGAATATATTCAAATATAAACTACACAGAAGCATTCTGTGAAACTTCTTTCTGTTCTGTGCATTCAACTAACAGAGTTGAACCTCACCTTTGATTGAGCCGTTCTGAAGCATTCTTTCTGTAGAAACTGCAATTTCACATTCTGAGCGCTAAGAGGCCTATATTGGGAAAAAGCATATCTTCAAATAAAAACTACAGAGAAGCATTCTGTGAAACCTATTTCTGATCTGTGCATTCAGCTAACAGAGTTAAACCATACTTTTGATTGAACAGTTCTGAAACACTCTTTCTGTAGAAAATGCAAGTGGACATTCGGAGCGCTAAGAGGGTAATAGTGGAAAAAGGAATATCTTCAAATATAAACTACACAGAAGAATTGTATGAAACTTCTTTCTGTTCCGTGCATTCGACTAACAGTGCTGAACCTTACATTTGATTTAGCAGTTCTGAAACACTCTTTCTGTAGATACTGCAATTGGACATTCTGAGCGCTAAGAGTCCTATATTGGAAAAAGTATTATCTTCAAATAAAAAGTACAGAGAAGAATTCTGTGAAACTTCTTTCTGATCTGTGCATTCAACTAACAGAGTTAAACCATACTTTTGATTGAGCAGTTCTGAACACTCTTTCTGTAGAAAATGCAAGTGGACATTCGGAGCGCTAAGAGTGTAATACTGGGAAAAGGAATATATTCAAATATAAACTACACAGTAGCATTCTGTGAAACTTCTTTGTGTACTGTGCATTCAACTAACAGAGTTGAATCTTAGTTTTGATTGAGCCATTCTGAAAAACTCTTTCTGTAGAAACTGCAATTGGACATTCTGAGCGCTAAGAGTCCTATATTGGAAAAAGGCATATCTTGAAATAAAAACTACACAGAAGAATTCTGTGAAACTTCTTTCTGATCTGTGAATTCAACGAACAGAGTTAAACCATACTTTTGATTGAGCAGTTCTGAACACTCTTTCTGTAGAAAATGAAAGTGGACATTCCGAGCGCTAAGATGGTAATAGTGGAAAAAGAAATATCTTCAAATATAAACTACACAGAAGCATTCTGTTAAACTTCTTTCTATTCTGTGCATTCCACTAACAGAGTTGAACCTTAGTTTTGATTGAGCCGTTCTTAAACACTCTTTCTGTAGAAACTGCAATTGGACATTCTGAGCGCTAACAGGCGTATATTGTTTAAAAGAATATCTTCCTATAAAAACTACACAGAAGCATTCTGTGAAACTACTTTCTGATCAGTGCATTCAGCTAACAGAATTAAACCATACTTTTGATTGAGCAGTTCGGAAACACTCTTTCTGTAGAAAATGCAAGTGGACATTCGGAGCGCTAAGAGGGTAATAGTGGAGAAAGTAATATCTTCAAATATAAACTACACAGAAGCATTCTCTGAAACTTCTTTCTGTTCCGTGCATTCAACTAACAGAGTAGAACCTTAGTTTTGACTGAGCCATTCTGAAAAACTCTTTCTGTAGAAACTGCAATTGGACATTATGAGCGCTAAGAGTCCTATATTGGAAAAAGGAATTTCTTGAAATAAAAAATACACAGAAGAATTCTGTGAAACTTCTTTCTGATCTGTGAATTCAACGAACAGAGTTAAACCATACTTTTGATTGAGCAGTTCTGAGAACTCTTTCTGTAGAAAATGCAAGTGGACATTCGGAGCGCTAAGATGGTAATAGTGGAAAAAGGAATATCTTCAAATATAAACTACACAGAAGCATTCTGTGAAACTTCTTTCTGTTCTGTGCATTCAACTAACAGAGTTGAACCTTACTTTTGATTCAGCCGTTCTGAAACACTCTTTCTGTAGAAACTGCAATTTCACATTCTGAGCGCTAAGAGGCCTATATTGGGAAAAAGCATAACTTCAAAGAAAAACTACACAGAAGCATTCTGTGAAACTTATTTCTGATCTCTGCTTTCAGCTAACAGAGTTAAACCATACTTTTGATTGAACAGTTCTGAAACACTCTTTCTGTAGAAAATGCAAGTGGACATTCGGAGCGCTAAGAGAGTAATAGTTGAAAAGGAATATATTCAAATATAAACTACACAGAACCTTTCTGTGAAACTTCTTTCTGTTCTGTGCATTCAACTAACAGAGTTGAACCTTACTTTTCATTCAGCCATTCTGAAAAACTCTTTCTGTAGAAACTGCAATTTCACATTCTGAGCGCTAAGAGGCCTATATTGGGAAAAAGCATAACTTCAAATAAAAAGTACACAGAAGCATTCTGTGAAACTTATTTCTGATCTGTGCATTCAGCTAACAGAGTTAAACCATACTTTTGATTGAACAGTTCTGAAACACTCTTTCTGTAGAAAATGCAAGTGGACATTCGGAGCGCTATGAGGGTAATAGTGGAAAAAGTAATATCTTCAAATATAAACCACACAGAAGCATTGTATGAAACTTCTTTCTGTTCCGTGCATTCGACTAACAGTGTTGAACCTTACTTTTCATGGAGCATTTCCCAAACACTCTTTCTGTAGATACTGCAATTGGACATTCTGAGCGCGAAGACTCCTATATTGGAGAAAGGAATATCTTCACATAAAATCTACACAGAAGAATTCTGTGAAACTTCTTTCTGATCTGTGCATTCAACTAACAGATTTAAACCATACTTTTGATTGAGAAGTTCTGAACTCTCTTTCTGTAGAAAATGCAACTGAACATTTGGAGCGCTAAGAGGGTAGTAGTGGAAAAAGGAATATTCAAATATAAACTACACAGAAGCATTCTGTGAAACTTCTTTCTGTTCTGTGTATTCAACTAAAAGAGTTGAACCTTACTTTTGATTGAGCCATTCTTTAACACTCTTTCTGTAGAAACTGCAATTGGACATTCTGAGCGCTAAGAAGCCTATATTGTCTGAAAAATATCTTCATATAAATACTACACAGAAGCATTATGTGAAACTTCTTTATGATCTGTGCTTTCAGCTAACAGAGTTAAACCATACTTTTGATTGAGCAGTTCTGAAACACTCTTTCTGTAGAAAATGCAAGTGGACATTCGGAGCGCTAAGATTGTAATAGTGGAAAAAAAATATCTCCAAATAAAAACTACACAGAAGCATTCTCAGATACTTCTTTCTGTTCTCTGAGTTGAACTAACAGAGTTGAGCCTTACTTTTCAAGGAGCAGTTCGGAAACACTCTTTCTGTAGAAAATGCAAGTGGAAATTCGGAGCGCTAGGAGGGTAATAGTGGAAAAAGGAATATCTTCAACTAAATACTACATAGAAGCATTATGTGAAACTTCATTCTGTTCCGTGCATTCAACTGAAAGAGGTGAACCTTACTTTTGATTGAGCCGTTCTGAAACACTCTTTCTGTAGAAAATGCAAGTGTACATTCGGAGCGCTAAGGGGCTAATAGTGGAAAAAGTAATATCTTCAAATGTAAACTACACAGAAGCATTCTCTGAAACATCTTTCTGATCCGTGCATTCAACTAACAGAGTTGAACCTTAGTTTTGATTGAGCCATTCTGAAAATCTCTTTCTGTAGAAACTGCAATTGGACATTCTGAGCGCTAAGAGTCCTATATTGGAAAAAGGAATTCCTTGAAATAAAACTACACAGAAGAATTCTGCGAAACTTCTTTCGGATCTGTGCATTCAACTAACAGAATTAAACCATACTTTTTATTGAGGAGTTCTGAACACTTTTTCTGTAGAAAATGCAAGTGGACATTCGGAGCGCTAAGAGAGTAATAGCGGAAAAAGGAATATATTCAAATATAAACTACACAGAAGCATTCTGTGAAACTAATTTCTCTTCTGTGCATTCAGCTAACAGAGTTGAACCTTACCTTTGATTGAGCCGTTCTGAAACACTCTTTCTGTAGAAACTGCAATTTCACATTCTGAGCGCTAAGAGGCCTATATTGGGAAAAAGCATAACTTCAAAGAAAAACTACACAGAAGCATTCTGTGTAACTTATTTCTGATCTGTGCTTTCAGCTAACAGACTTAAACCATACTTTTGATTGAACAGTTCTGAAACACTCTTTCTGTAGAAAATGCAAGTGGACATTCGGAGCGCTAAGAGGGTAATAGTGGAAAAACGAATATCTTCAAATATAAACTACACAGAAGAATTGTATGAAACTTCTTTCTATTCCGTGCATTCGACTAACAGTGTTGAACCTTACTTCTGACTGAGCAGTTCTGAAACACTCTTTCTGTAGATACTGCAATTGGACATTCTGAGCGCTAAGAGTCCTATATTGGAAAAAGGAATAACTTCAAATAAAAACTACAGAGAAGAATTCTGTGAAACTTCTTTCTGATCTGTGCATTCAACTAACAGAGTTAAACCATACTTTTGATTGAGCAGTTCTGAACACTATTTCTGTAGAAAATGCAAGTGGACATTCGGAGCGCTAAGATTGTAATACTGGGAAAAGGAATATATTCAAATATAAACTACACACTAGCATTCTGTGACACTTCTTTGTGTTCTGTGCATTCAACTAACAGTGTTGAAACTTAGTGTTGATGGAGCCATTCTGAAAAACTCTTTCTGTAGGAACTGCAATTGGACATTCTGAGCGCTAAGGGTCCTATATTGGAAAAAGGTATATCTTGAAATAAAAACTACACAGAAGAATTCTGTGAAACTTCTTTCTGATCTGTGAATTCAACGAACAGAGTTAAACCATACTTTTGATTGAGCAGTTCTGAACACTCTTTCTGGAGAAAATGCAAGTGGACATTCGGAGCGAAAAGATGGTAATAGTGGAAAAAGAAATATCTTCAAATATAAACTACACAGAAGCATTCTGTTAAACTTCTTTCTGTTCTGTGCATTCAACTAACAGAGTTGAACCTTAGTTTTTATTGAGCCGTTCTTAAACACTCTTTCTGTAGAAACTGCAATTGGACATTCTGAGCGCTAACAGAAATATATTGTTTAAAAGAATATCTTCCTATAAAAACTACACAGAAGCATTCTGTGAAACTACTTTCTGATCAGTGCATTCAGCTAACAGAGTTAAACCATACTTTTGATTGAGCAGTTCGGAAACACTCTTTCTGTAGAAAATGCAAGTGGACATTCGGAGCGCTAAGAGGGTAATAGTGGAAAAAGTAATATCTTCAAATATAAACTACACAGAAGCATACTCTGAAACTTCTTTCTGTTCCGTGCATTCAACTAACAGAGTTGAACCTTAGTTTTGATTGAGCCATTCTGAACAACTCTTTCTGTAGAAACTGCAATTGGACATTCTGAGCGCTAAGAGTCCTAAATTGGAAAAAGGTATATCTTGAAATAAAAACTACACAGAAGAATTCCGTGAAGGTTCTTTCTGATCTGTGAATTCAACGAACAGACTTAAACCGTACTTTTGATTGAGCAGTTCTGAACACTCTTTCTGTAGAAAATGCAAGTGGACATTCGGAGCGCTAAGAGGGTAATAGTGCAAAAAGAAATATCTTCAAATATAAACTATACAGAAGCATTCTGTGAAACTTCTTTCTGTTCTGTGCATTCAACTAACAGAGTTGAACCTTAGTTTTGATTGAGCCGTTCTTAAACACTCTTTCTGTAGAAACTGCAATTGGACATTCTGAGCGCTAACAGGCATATATTGTTTAAAAGAATATCTTCCTATAAAAACTACACAGAAGCATTCTGTGAAACTACTTTCTGATCTGTGCATTCAACTAACAGAATTAAACCATACATTTTATTGAGGAGTTCTGAACACTCTTTCTGTAGAAAATGCAAGTGGACATCCGGAGCGCTAAGAGAGTAATAGTGGAAAGGGAGTATATTCAAATATAAACTACACAGAAGCATTCTGTGAAACTTCTTTCTGTTCTGTGCATTCAACTAACAGAGTTGAACCTTACTTTTGATTCTGCCGTTCTGAAACACTCTTTCTGTAGAAACTGCAATTTCACATTCTGAGCGCTAAGAGGCCTATATTGGGAAAAAGCATAACTTCAAAGAAAAACTACACAGAAGCATTCTGTGTAACTTATTTCTGATCTGTGCTTTCAGCTAACAGACTTAAACCATACTTTTGATTGAACAGTTCTGAAACACTCTTTCTGTAGAAAATGCAAGTGGACATTCGGAGCTCTAAGAGAGTAATAGTGGAAAAGGAATATATTCAAATATAAACTACACAGAAGCATTCTGTGAAACTTCTCTCTGTTCTGTGCATTCAACTAACAGAGTTGAACCTTACTTTTGATTCAGCCATTCTGAAACACTCTTTCTGTAGAAACTGCAATTTCACATTCTGAGCGCTAAGAGGCCTATATTGGGAAAAATCATAACTTCAAATAAAAACTACACAGAAGCATTCTGTGAAACTTATTTCTGATCTGTGCATTCAGCTAACAGAGTTAAACCATACTTTTGATTGAACAGTTCTGAAACACTCTTTCTGTAGAAAATGCAAGTGGACATTCGGGGCTCTAAGAGGGTAATAGTGGAAAAAGTAATATCTTCAAATATAAACCACACAGAAGCATTGTATGAAACTTCTTTCTGTTCCGTGCATTCGACTAACAGTGTTGAACCTTACTTTTGATGGAGCATTTCCCAAACACTCTTTCTGAGGATACTGCAATTGGACATTCTGAACGCTAAGACTCCTATATTGGAAAAAGGAATATCTTCACATAAAATCTACACAGAAGAATTCTGTGAAACTTCTTTCTGATCTGTGCATTCAACTAACAGATTTAAACCATACTTTTGATTGAGAAGTTCTGAACTCTCTTTCTGTAGAAAATGCAAATGGACATTTGGAGCGCTAAGAGGGTAGTAGTGGAAAAAGGAATATTCAAATATAAACTACACAAAAGCATTCTGTGAAACTTCTTTCTGTTCTGTGTATTCACCTAACAGAGTTGAACCTTACTTCTGATTGAGCCGTTCTTAAACACTCTTTCTGTAGAAACTGCAATTGGACATTCTAAGCGCTATGAGGCCTATATTGTCTAAAGGAATATCTTCGTATAAAAACTACACAGAAGCATTGTGTGAAACTTCTTTATGATGTGTGCATTCAGCTAACAGAGTTAAACCATACTTTTGATTGAGCAGTTCTGTAACACTCTTTCTGTAGAAAATGCAAGTGGACATTCGGAGCGCTAAGATTGTAATAGTGGAAAAAAAATATCTCCAAATAAAAACTACACAGAAGCATTCTCTGATACCTCTTTCTGTTCTCTGCGTTGAACTAACAGAGTTGAGCCTTACTTTTCAAGGAGCAGTTCGGAAACACTCTTTCTGTAGAAAATGCAAGTGGACATTCGGAGCGCTAGGTGGGTAATAGTGGAAAAAGGAATATCTTCAACTAAATACTACATAGAAGCATTATGTGAAACTTCTTTCTGTTCTGTGCATTCAACTGAAAGAGGTGAAACTTACTTTTGATTGAGCCGTTCTGAAACACTCTTTCTGTAGAAAATGCAAGTGGACATTCGGAGCGCTAAGGGGGTAATAGGGGAAAAAGTAATATCTTCAAATATAAACTACACAGAAGCATTCTCTGAAACTTCTTTCTGTTCCGTGCATTCAACTAACAGAGTTGAAAATTAGTTTTGATTGAGCCATTCTGAAAATCTCTTTCTGAAGAAACTGCAATTGGACATTCTGAGCGCTAAGAGTCCTATATTGGAAAAAGGAATTTCTTGAAATAAAAACTACACAGAAGAATTCTGCGAAACGTCTTTCTGATCTGTGAATTCAACAAACAGAGTTAAACCATACTTTTGATTGAGCAGTTCTGAACACTCTTTCTGTAGAAAAGGCAAGGGGACATTCGGAGCGCTAAGATGGTAATAGTGGAAAAAGTAATATCTTCAAATATAAACTACACAGAAGCATTCTCTGAAACTTCTTTCTGTTCCGTGCATTCAACTAACAGAGTTGAACCTTAGTTTTGATTGAGCCATTCTGAAAATCTCTTTCTGTAGAAACTGCAATTGGACATTCTGAGCGCTGAGAGTCCTATATTGGAAAAAGGAATTTCTTGAAATAAAAACTACACAGAAGAATTCTGCGAAACTTCTTTCTGATCTGTGAATTCAACGAACAGAGTTAAACCATACTTTTGATTGAGCAGTTCTGAACACTCTTTCTGTAGAAAATGAAAGTGGACATTCCGAGCGCTAAGATGGTAATAGTGGAAAAAGAAATATCTTCAAATATAAACTACACAGAAGCATTCTGTTAAACTTCTTTCTGTTCTGTGCATTCCACTAACAGAGTTGAACCTTAGTTTTGATTGAGCCGTTCTTAAACACTCTTTCTGTAGAAACTGCAATTGGACATTCTGAGCGCTAACAGGCCTATATTGTTTAAAAGAATATCTTCCTATAAAAACTACGCAGAAGCATTCTGTGAAACTACTTTCTGATCAGTGCATTCAGCTAACAGAGTTAAACCATACTTTTGATTGAGCAGTTCGGAAACACTCTATCTGTAGAAAATGCAAGTGGACATTCGGAGCGCTAAGAGGGTAATAGTGGAGAAAGTAATATCTTCAAATATAAGCTACACAGAGGCATTCTCTGAAACTTCTTTCTGTTCCGTGCATTCAACTAACAGAGTAGAACATTAGTTTTGACTGAGCCATTCTGAAAAACTCTTTCTGTCGAAACTGCAATTGGACATTATGAGCGCTAAGTGTCCTATATTGGAAAAAGGAATTTCTTGAAATAAAAAATACACAGAAGAATTCTGTGAAACTTCTTTCTGATCTGTGAATTCAACGAACAGAGTTAAACCATACTTTTGATTGAGCAGTTCTGAGAACTCTTTCTGTAGAAAATGCAAGTGGACATTCGGAGCGCTAAGATGGTAATAGTGGAAAAAGGAATATCTTCAAATATAAACTACACAGAAGCATTTTGTGAAACTTCTTTCTGTTCTGTGCATTCAACTAACAGAGTTGAACCTTACTTTTGATTTAGCCATTCTGAAACTCTCTTTCTGTAGAAACTGCATTTGGACATTCTGAGCGCTAAGAGGCATATATTGGGAAAAAGAATATCTTCAAATAAAAACTACACAGAAGAATTCTGTGAAACTTCTTTCTGATCTGTGCATTCAACTAACAGAATTAAACCATACATTTTATT
This sequence comes from Symphalangus syndactylus, assembly GCF_028878055.3. Taxonomy (NCBI): domain Eukaryota; kingdom Metazoa; phylum Chordata; class Mammalia; order Primates; family Hylobatidae; genus Symphalangus; species Symphalangus syndactylus. The sequence goes on from NC_072432.2 coordinate 87,335,748, forward strand.
GAGGAGTTCTGAACACTCTTTCTGTAGACAATCCAAGTGGACATTCGGAGCGCTAAGAGATTAATTGTGAAAAGGGAGTATATTCAAATATAAACTACACAGAAGCATTCTGTGAAACTTCTTTGTGTTCTGTGCATTCAACTAACAGAGTTGAACCTTACTTTTGATTCAGCCGTTCTGAAACACTCTTTCTGTAGAAACTGCAATTTCACATTCTGAGTGCTAAGAGGCTTATATTGGGAAAAAGCATAACTTCAAAGAAAAACTACACAGAAGCATTCTGTGAAACTTATTTCTGATCTGGGCTTTCAGCTAACAGAGTTAAACCATACTTTTGATTGAACAGTTCTGAAACACTCTTTCTGTAGAAAATGCAAGTGGACATTCGGAGCTCTAAGAGAGTAATAGTGGAAAAGGAATATATTCAAATATAAACTACACAGAAGCTTTCTGTGAAACTTCTTTCTGTTCTGTGCATTCAACTAACAGAGTTGAACCTTACTTTTCATTCAGCCATTCTGAAAAACTCTTTCTGTAGAAACTGCAATTTCACATTCTGAGCGCTAAGAGGCCTATATTGGGAAAAAGCATAACTTCTAATAAAAACTACACAGAATCATTCTGTGAAACTTATTTCTGATCTGTGCATTCAGCTAACAGAGTTAAACCATACTTTTGGTTGAACAGTTCTGAAACACTCTTTCTGTAGAAAATGCAAGTGGACATTCGGAGCGCTAAGAGGGTAATAGTGGAAAAAGTAATATCTTCAAATATAAACCACACAGAAGCATTGTATGAAACATCTTTCTGTTCCGTGCATTCGACTAACAGTGTTGAACCTTACTTTTGATGGAGCATTTCCCAAACACTCTTTCTGTAGTTACTGCAATTGGACATTCTGAACGCTAAGAGTCCTATATTGGAAAAAGGAATATCTTCACATAAAATCTACACAGAAGAATTCTGTGAAACTTCTTTCTGATCTGTGCATTCAACTAACAGATTTAAACCATACTTTTGATTGAGAAGCTCTGAACTCTCTTTCTGTAGAAAATGCAACTGGACATTTGGAGCGCTAAGAGGGTAGTAGTGGAAAAAGGAATATTCAAATATAAACTACACAGAAGCATTCTGTGAAACTTCTTTCTGTTCTGTGTATTCAACTAACAGAGTTGAACCTTACTTCTGATTGAGCCGTTCTTAAACACTCTTTCTGTAGAAACTGCAATTGGACAATCTGAGCGCTAAGAGGCCTATATTGTCTAAAAGAATATCTTCGTATAAAAACTACACAGAAGCATTGTGTGAAACTTCTTTATGATCTGTGCATTCAGCTAACAGAGTTGAACCATACTTTTGATTGAGCAATTCTGAAACACTCTTTCTTTAGAAAATGCAAGTGGACATTCGGAGCGCTAGGATTGTAACAGTGGAAAAAAAAAATCTCCAAATAAAAACTACACAGAAGCATTCTCTGATACTTCTTTCTGTTCTCTGCGTTGAATTAACAGAGTTGAGCCTTACTTTTCAAGGAGCAGTTCGGAAACACTCTTTCTGTAGAAAATGCAAGTGGACATTCGGAGCGCTAGGTGGGTAATAGTGGAATAAGGAATATCTTCAACTAAATACTACATAGAAGCATTATGTGAAACTTCTTTCTGTTCTGTGCATTCAACTGAAAGAGGTGAACCTTACTTTTGATTGAGCCGTTCTGAAACACTCTTTCTGTAGAAAATGCAAGTGGACATTCGGAGCGCTAAGAGGGTAATAGTGGAAAAAGTAATATCTTCAAATATAAACTACACAGAAGCATTCTCTGAAACTTCTTTCTGTTTCATTCATTCAACTAACAGAGTTGAACCTTAGTTTTGATTGAGCCATTCTGAAAATCTCTTTCTGTAGAAACTGCAATTGGACATTCTGAGCGCTAACAGTCCTATATTGGAAAAAGGAATTTCTTGAAATAAAAACGACACAGAAGAATTCTGCGAAACTTCTTTCTGATCTGTGAATTCAACGAACAGAGTTAAACCATACTATTGATTGAGCAGTTCTGAACACTCTTTCTGTAGAAAATGCAAGGGGACATTCGGAGCGCTAAGATGGTAACAGTGGAAAAAGGAATATCTTCAAATATAAACTACACAGAAGCATTCTGTGAAACTTCTTTCTGTTCTGTGCATTCAACTAACAGAGTTGAACCTTACTTTTGATTTAGCCGTTCTGAAACACTCTTTCTGTAGAAACTGCAATTGGACATTCTGAGCGCAAAGAGGCTTATATTGGGAAAAAGAATATCTTCAAATAAAAACTACACAGAATAATTCTGTGAAACTTCTTTCGGATCTGTGCATTCAACTAACAGAATTAAACCATACTTTTTATTGAGGAGTTCTGAACACTCTTTCTGTAGAAAATGCAAGTGGACCTTCGGAGCGCTAAGAGAGTAATAGCGGAAAAAGGAATATATTCAAATATAAACTACACAGAAGCATTCTGTGAAACTTCTTTCTGTTCTGTGCATTCAACTAACAGAGTTGAACCTTACCTTTGATTGAGCCGTTCTGAAACACTCTTTCTGTAGAAACTGCAATTTCACATTCTGAGCGCTAGGAGGCCTATATTGGTAAAAAGCATATCTTCAAATAAAAACTACACAGAAGCATTCTGTGAAACCTATTTCGGATCTGTGCATTCAGCTAACAGAGTTAAACTATACTTTTGATTGAACAGTTCTGAAACACTCTTTCTGTAGAAAATGCAAGTGGACATTCGGAGCGCTAAGAGGGTAATAGTGGAAAAAGGAACATATTCAAATATAAACTACACAGAAGAATTGTATGAAACTTCTTTCTCTTCCGTGCATTCGACTAACAGTGTTGAACCTTACTTTTGATTTAGCAGTTCTGAAACACTCTTTCTGTAGATACTGCAATTGGACATTCTGAGCGCTAAGAGTCCTATATTGGAAAAAGGAATATCTTCAAATAAAAACTACAGAGAAGAATTCTGTGAAACTTCTTTCTGATCTGTGCATTCAACTAACAGAGTTAAACCATATTTTTGATTGAGCAGTTCTGAACACTCTTTCTGTAGAAAATGCAAGTGGACATTCGGAGCGCTAAGAGTGTAATACTGGGAAAAGGAATATATTCAAATATAAACTACACAATAGCATTCTGTGAAACTTCTTTGTGTTCTGTGCACTCAACTAACAGAGTTGAACCTTAGTTTTGATTGAGCCATTCTGAAAAACTCTTTCTGTAGAAACTGCAATTGGACATTCTGAGAGCTAAGAGTCCTATATTTGAAAAAGGTATATCTTGAAATAAAAACTACACAGAAGAATTCTGTGAAACTTGTTTCTGATCTGTGAAATCAACGAACAGAGTTAAACCATACTTTTGATTGAGCAGTTCTGAACACTCTTTCTGTAGAAAATGCAAGTGGACATTCGGAGCGCTAAATGGTAATAGTGGAAAAAGAAATATCTTCAAATATAAACTACACAGAAGCATTCTGTTAAACTTCTTTCTGTTCTGTGCATTCAACTAACAGAGTTGAACCTTAGTTTTGATTGAGCCGTTCTTAAACACTCTTTCTGTAGAAACTGCAATTGGACATTCTGAGCGCTAACAGGCCTATATTGTTTAAAAGAATGTCTTCCTATAAAAACTACACAGAAGCATTCTGTGAAACTAATTTCTGATCAGTGCATTCAGCTAACAGAGTCAAACCATACTTTTGATTGAGCAGTTCGGACACACTCTTTCTGTAGAAAATGCAAGTGGACATTCGCAGCGCTAAGAGGGTAATAGTGGAAAAAGTAATATCTTCAAATATAAACTACACAGAAGCATTCTCTGAAACTTCTTTCTGGTCCGTGCATTCAACTAACAGAGTTGAACCTTAGTTTTGATTGAGCCATTCTGAAAAACTCTTTCTGTAGAAACTGCAATTGGACATTATGAGCGCTAAGAGTCCTACATTGGAAAAAGGAATTTCTTGAAATATAAACTACACAGAAGAATTCTGTGAAACTTCTTTCTGATCTGTGAATTCAACGAACAGAGTTAAACCATACTTTTGATTGAGCAGTTCTGAAAACACTTTCTGTAGAAAATGCAAGTGGACATTCGGAGCGCTAAGATGGTAATAGTGGAAAAAGGAATATCTTCAAATATAAACTACACAGAGGCATTCTGTGAAACTTCTTTCTGTTCTGTGCATTCAACTAACAGAGTTGAACCTTACTTTTGATTTAGCCATTCTGAAACACTCTTTCTGTAGAAACTGCAATTTGACATTCTTAGCGCTAAGAGGCCTATATTGGGAAAAAGAATATCTTCAAATAAAAACTACACAGAAGAATTCTGTGAAACTTCTTTCTGATCTGTGCATTCAACTAACAGAATTAAACCATACTTTTTATTGAGGAGTTCTGAACACTCTTTCTGTAGACAATGCAAGTGGACATTTGGAGCGCTAAGAGAGTAATACTGGAAAGGGAATATATTCAAATATAAACTACACAGAAGCATTCTGTGAAACTTCTTTCTGTTCTGTGCATTCAACTAACAGAGTTGAACCTTACTTTTGATTCAGCCGTTCTGAAACACTCTTTCTGTAGAAACTGCAATTTCACATTCTGAGCGCTAAGAGGCCTATATTGGGAAAAAGCATAACTTCAAAGAAAAACTACACAGAAGCATTCTGTGAAACTTATTTCTGATCTGTGCTTTCAGCTAACAGAGTTAAACCATACTTTTGATTGAACAGTTCTGAAACACTCTTTCTGTAGAAAATGCAAGTGGACATTCGGAGCGCTAAGAGAGTAATAGTGGAAAAGGAATATATTCAAATATGAACTACACAGAAGCTTTCTGTGAAACTTCTTTCTGTTCTGTGCATTCAACTAACAGAGTTGAAACTTACTTTTCATTCAGCCATTCTGAAAAACTCTTTCTGTAGAAACTGCAATTTCACATTCTGAGCGCTAAGAGGCCTATATTGGGAAAAAGCATAACTTCAAATAAAAACTACACAGAAGCATTCTGTGAAACTTATTTCTGATCTGTGCATTCAGCTAACAGAGTTAAACCATACTTTTGATTGAACAGTTCTGAAACACTCTTTCTGTAGAAAATGCATGTGGACATTCGGAGCGCTAAGAGGATAATAGTGGAAAAAGTAATATCTTCAAAAAAACCACACAGAAGCATTGTATGAAACTTCTTTCTGTTCCGTGCATTCGACTAACAGTGTTGAACCTTACTTTTGATGGAGCATTTCCCAAACACTCTTTCTGTAGATACTGCAATTGGACATTCTGAACGCTAAGAGTCCTATATTGGAAAAAGTAATGTCTTCACATAAAATCTACACAGAAGAATTCTGTGAAACTTCTTTCTGATCTGTGCATTCAACTAACAGATTTAAACCATACTTTTGATTGAGAAGTTCTGAACTCTCTTTCTGTAGAAAATGCAACTGGACATTTGGAGCGCTAAGAGGGTAGTAGTGGAAAAAGGTATATTCAAATATAAACTACACAGAAGCATTCTGTGAAACTTCTTTCTGTTCTGTGTATTCAACTAACAGAGTTGAACCTTACTTTTGATTGAGCCGTTCTTAAACACTCTTTCTGCAGAAACTGCAGTTGGACATTCTGAGCGCTAAGAAGCCTATAATGTCTAAAAGAATATCTTTCTATAAAAACTACAGAGAAGCATTGTGTGAAACTTCTTTATGATCTGTGCATTCAGCTAACAGAGTTAAACCATACTTTTGATTGAGCAGTTCTGAAACACTCTTTCTGTAGAAAATGCAGGTGGACATTCGGAGCGCTAAGATTGTAATAGTGGAAAAAAAATATCTCCAAATAAAAACTACACAGAAGCATTCTCTGATACTTCTTTCTGTTCTCTGCATTGAACTAACAGAGTTGAGCCTTACTTTTCAAGGAGCAGTTCGGAAACACTCTTTCTGTAGAAAATGCAAGTGGACATTCGGAGCGCTAGGAGGTTAATAGTGGAAAAAGGAATATCTTCAACTAAATACTACATAGAAGCATTATGTGAAACTTCTTTCTGTTCTGTGCATTCAACTGAAAGAGGTGAACCTTACTTTTGATTGAGCCGTTCTGAAACACTCTTTCTGTAGAAAATGCAAGTGGACATTCGGAGCGCTAAGAGGGTAATAGTGGAAAAAGTAATATCTTCAAATATAAACTACACAGAAGCATTCTCTGAAACTTCTTTCTGTTTCGTTCATTCAACTAACAGAGTTGAACCTTAGTTTTGATTGAGCCATTCTGAAAATCTCTTTCTGTAGAAACTGCAATTGGACATTCTGAGCGCTAACAGTCCTATATTGGAAAAAGGAATTTCTTGAAATAAAAACGACACAGAAGAATTCTGCGAAACTTCTTTCTGATCTGTGAATTCAACGAACAGAGTTAAACCATACTTTTGATTGAGCAGTTCTGAACACTCTTTCTGTAGAAAATGCAAGGGGACATTCGGAGCGCTAAGATGGTAATAGTGGAAAAAGGAATATCTTCAAATATAAACTACACAGAAGCATTCTGTGAAATTTCTTTCTGTTCTGTGAATTCAACGAACAGAGTTAAACCATACTTTTGATTGAGCAGTTCTGAACACTCTTTCTGTAGAAAATGCAAGGGGACATTCGGAGCGCTAAGATGGTAATAGTGGAAAAAGGAATATCTTCAAATATAAACTACACAGAAGCATTCTGTGAAACTTCTTTCTGTTCTGTGCATTCAACTAACAGAGTTGAACCTTACTTTTGATTTAGCCGTTCTGAAACACTCTTTCTGTAGAAACTGCAATTGGACATTCTGAGCGCAAAGAGGCTTATATTGGGAAAAAGAATATCTTCAAATAAAAACTACACAGAATAATTCTGTGAAACTTCTTTCGGATCTGTGCATTCAACTAACAGAATTAAACCATACTTTTTATTGAGGAGTTCTGAACACTCTTTCTGTAGAAAATGCAAGTGGACATTCGGAGCGCTAAGAGAGTAATAGCGGAAAAAGGAATATATTCAAATATAAACTACACAGAAGCATTCTGTGAAACTTCTTTCTGTTCTGTGCATTCAACTAACAGAGTTGAACCTTACCTTTGATTGAGCCATTCTGAAACACTCTTTCTGTAGAAACTGCAATTTCACATTCTGAGCGCTAGGAGGCCTATATTGGTAAAAAGCATATCTTCAAATAAAAACTACACAGAAGCATTCTGTGAAACCTATTTCGGATCTGTGCATTCAGCTAACAGAGTTAAACTATACTTTTGATTGAACAGTTCTGAAACACTCTTTCTGTAGAAAATGCAAGTGGACATTCGGAGCGCTAAGAGGGTAATAGTGGAAAAAGGAACATATTCAAATATAAACTACACAGAAGAATTGTATGAAACTTCTTTCTCTTCCGTGCATTCGACTAACAGTGTTGAACCTTACTTTTGATTTAGCAGTTCTGAAACACTCTTTCTGTAGATACTGCAATTGGACATTCTGAGCGCTAAGAGTCCTATATTGGAAAAAGGAATATCTTCAAATAAAAACTACAGAGAAGAATTCTGTGAAACTTCTTTCTGATCTGTGCATTCAACTAACAGAGTTAAACCATATTTTTGATTGAGCAGTTCTGAACACTCTTTCTGTAGAAAATGCAAGTGGACATTCGGAGCGCTAAGAGTGTAATACTGGGAAAAGGAATATATTCAAATATAAACTACACAATAGCATTCTGTGAAACTTCTTTGTGTTCTGTGCACTCAACTAACAGAGTTGAACCTTAGTTTTGATTGAGCCATTCTGAAAAACTCTTTCTGTAGAAACTGCAATTGGACATTCTGAGAGCTAAGAGTCCTATATTTGAAAAAGGTATATCTTGAAATAAAAACTACACAGAAGAATTCTGTGAAACTTGTTTCTGATCTGTGAAATCAACGAACAGAGTTAAACCATACTTTTGATTGAGCAGTTCTGAACACTCTTTCTGTAGAAAATGCAAGTGGACATTCGGAGCGCTAAATGGTAATAGTGGAAAAAGAAATATCTTCAAATATAAACTACACAGAAGCATTCTGTTAAACTTCTTTCTGTTCTGTGCATTCAACTAACAGAGTTGAACCTTAGTTTTGATTGAGCCGTTCTTAAACACTCTTTCTGTAGAAACTGCAATTGGACATTCTGAGCGCTAACAGGCCTATATTGTTTAAAAGAATGTCTTCCTATAAAAACTACACAGAAGCATTCTGTGAAACTAATTTCTGATCAGTGCATTCAGCTAACAGAGTCAAACCATACTTTTGATTGAGCAGTTCGGACACACTCTTTCTGTAGAAAATGCAAGTGGACATTCGCAGCGCTAAGAGGGTAATAGTGGAAAAAGTAATATCTTCAAATATAAACTACACAGAAGCATTCTCTGAAACTTCTTTCTGGTCCGTGCATTCAACTAACAGAGTTGAACCTTAGTTTTGATTGAGCCATTCTGAAAAACTCTTTCTGTAGAAACTGCAATTGGACATTATGAGCGCTAAGAGTCCTACATTGGAAAAAGGAATTTCTTGAAATATAAACTACACAGAAGAATTCTGTGAAACTTCTTTCTGATCTGTGAATTCAACGAACAGAGTTAAACCATACTTTTGATTGAGCAGTTCTGAAAACACTTTCTGTAGAAAATGCAAGTGGACATTCGGAGCGCTAAGATGGTAATAGTGGAAAAAGGAATATCTTCAAATATAAACTACACAGAGGCATTCTGTGAAACTTCTTTCTGTTCTGTGCATTCAACTAACAGAGTTGAACCTTACTTTTGATTTAGCCATTCTGAAACACTCTTTCTGTAGAAACTGCAATTTGACATTCTTAGCGCTAAGAGGCCTATATTGGGAAAAAGAATATCTTCAAATAAAAACTACACAGAAGAATTCTGTGAAACTTCTTTCTGATCTGTGCATTCAACTAACAGAATTAAACCATACTTTTTATTGAGGAGTTCTGAACACTCTTTCTGTAGACAATGCAAGTGGACATTTGGAGCGCTAAGAGAGTAATACTGGAAAGGGAATATATTCAAATATAAACTACACAGAAGCATTCTGTGAAACTTCTTTCTGTTCTGTGCATTCAACTAACAGAGTTGAACCTTACTTTTGATTCAGCCGTTCTGAAACACTCTTTCTGTAGAAACTGCAATTTCACATTCTGAGCGCTAAGAGGCCTATATTGGGAAAAAGCATAACTTCAAAGAAAAACTACACAGAAGCATTCTGTGAAACTTATTTCTGATCTGTGCTTTCAGCTAACAGAGTTAAACCATACTTTTGATTGAACAGTTCTGAAACACTCTTTCTGTAGAAAATGCAAGTGGACATTCGGAGCGCTAAGAGAGTAATAGTGGAAAAGGAATATATTCAAATATGAACTACACAGAAGCTTTCTGTGAAACTTCTTTCTGTTCTGTGCATTCAACTAACAGAGTTGAAACTTACTTTTCATTCAGCCATTCTGAAAAACTCTTTCTGTAGAAACTGCAATTTCACATTCTGAGCGCTAAGAGGCCTATATTGGGAAAAAGCATAACTTCAAATAAAAACTACACAGAAGCATTCTGTGAAACTTATTTCTGATCTGTGCATTCAGCTAACAGAGTTAAACCATACTTTTGATTGAACAGTTCTGAAACACTCTTTCTGTAGAAAATGCATGTGGACATTCGGAGCGCTAAGAGGATAATAGTGGAAAAAGTAATATCTTCAAAAAAACCACACAGAAGCATTGTATGAAACTTCTTTCTGTTCCGTGCATTCGACTAACAGTGTTGAACCTTACTTTTGATGGAGCATTTCCCAAACACTCTTTCTGTAGATACTGCAATTGGACATTCTGAACGCTAAGAGTCCTATATTGGAAAAAGTAATGTCTTCACATAAAATCTACACAGAAGAATTCTGTGAAACTTCTTTCTGATCTGTGCATTCAACTAACAGATTTAAACCATACTTTTGATTGAGAAGTTCTGAACTCTCTTTCTGTAGAAAATGCAACTGGACATTTGGAGCGCTAAGAGGGTAGTAGTGGAAAAAGGTATATTCAAATATAAACTACACAGAAGCATTCTGTGAAACTTCTTTCTGTTCTGTGTATTCAACTAACAGAGTTGAACCTTAGTTTTGATTGAGCCATTCTGAAAATCTCTTTCTGTAGAAACTGCAATTGGACATTCTGAGCGCTAACAGTCCTATATTGGAAAAAGGAATTTCTTGAAATAAAAACGACACAGAAGAATTCTGCGAAACTTCTTTCTGATCTGTGAATTCAACGAACAGAGTTAAACCATACTTTTGATTGAGCAGTTCTGAACACTCTTTCTGTAGAAAATGCAAGGGGACATTCGGAGCGCTAAGATGGTAATAGTGGAAAAAGGAATATCTTCAAATATAAACTACACAGAAGCATTCTGTGAAATTTCTTTCTGTTCTGTGAATTCAACGAACAGAGTTAAACCATACTTTTGATTGAGCAGTTCTGAACACTCTTTCTGTAGAAAATGCAAGAGGACATTCGGAGCGCTAAGATGGTAATACTGGAAAAAGGAATATCTTCAAATATAAACTACACAGAAGCATTCTGTGAAACTTCTTTCTGTTCTGTGCATTCAACTAACAGAGTTGAACCTTACTTTTGATTTAGCCGTTCTGAAACACTCTTTCTGTAGAAACTGCAATTGGACATTCTGAGCGCAAAGAGGCTTATATTGGGAAAAAGAATATCTTCAAATAAAAACTACACAGAATAATTCTGTGAAACTTCTTTCGGATCTGTGCATTCAACTAACAGAATTAAACCATACTTTTTATTGAGGAGTTCTGAACACTCTTTCTGTAGAAAATGCAAGTGGACATTCGGAGCGCTAAGAGAGTAATAGCGGAAAAAGGAATATATTCAAATATAAACTACACAGAAGCATTCTGTGAAACTTCTTTCTGTTCTGTGCATTCAACTAACAGAGTTGAACCTTACCTTTGATTGAGCCGTTCTGAAACACTCTTTCTGTAGAAACTGCAATTTCACATTCTGAGCGCTAGGAGGCCTATATTGGTAAAAAGCATATCTTCAAATAAAAACTACACAGAAGCATTCTGTGAAACCTATTTCGGATCTGTGCATTCAGCTAACAGAGTTAAACTATACTTTTGATTGAACAGTTCTGAAACACTCTTTCTGTAGAAAATGCAAGTGGACATTCGGAGCGCTAAGAGGGTAATAGTGGAAAAAGGAACATATTCAAATATAAACTACACAGAAGAATTGTATGAAACTTCTTTCTCTTCCGTGCATTCGACTAACAGTGTTGAACCTTACTTTTGATTTAGCAGTTCTGAAACACTCTTTCTGTAGATACTGCAATTGGACATTCTGAGCGCTAAGAGTCCTATATTGGAAAAAGGAATATCTTCAAATAAAAACTACAGAGAAGAATTCTGTGAAACTTCTTTCTGATCTGTGCATTCAACTAACAGAGTTAAACCATATTTTTGATTGAGCAGTTCTGAACACTCTTTCTGTAGAAAATGCAAGTGGACATTCGGAGCGCTAAGAGTGTAATACTGGGAAAAGGAATATATTCAAATATAAACTACACAATAGCATTCTGTGAAACTTCTTTGTGTTCTGTGCACTCAACTAACAGAGTTGAACCTTAGTTTTGATTGAGCCATTCTGAAAAACTCTTTCTGTAGAAACTGCAATTGGACATTCTGAGAGCTAAGAGTCCTATATTTGAAAAAGGTATATCTTGAAATAAAAACTACACAGAAGAATTCTGTGAAACTTCTTTCTGATCTGTGAAATCAACGAACAGAGTTAAACCATACTTTTGATTGAGCAGTTCTGAACACTCTTTCTGTAGAAAATGCAAGTGGACATTCGGAGCGCTAAGATGGTAATAGTGGAAAAAGAAATATCTTCAAATATAAACTACACAGAAGCATTCTGTTAAACTTCTTTCTGTTCTGTGCATTCAACTAACAGAGTTGAACCTTAGTTTTGATTGAGCCGTTCTTAAACACTCTTTCTGTAGAAACTGCAATTGGACATTCTGAGCGCTAACAGGCCTATATTGTTTAAAAGAATGTCTTCCTATAAAAACTACACAGAAGCATTCTGTGAAACTAATTTCTGATCAGTGCATTCAGCTAACAGAGTCAAACCATACTTTTGATTGAGCAGTTCGGACACACTCTTTCTGTAGAAAATGCAAGTGGACATTCGCAGCGCTAAGAGGGTAATAGTGGAAAAAGTAATATCTTCAAATATAAACTACACAGAAGCATTCTCTGAAACTTCTTTCTGTTCCGTGCATTCAACTAACAGAGTTGAACCTTAGTTTTGATTGAGCCATTCTGAAAAACTCTTTCTGTAGAAACTGCAATTGGACATTATGAGCGCTAAGAGTCCTACATTGGAAAAAGGAATTTCTTGAAATATAAACTACACAGAAGAATTCTGTGAAACTTCTTTCTGATCTGTGAATTCAACGAACAGAGTTAAACCATACCTTTGATTGAGCAGTTCTGAAAACACTTTCTGTAGAAAATGCAAGTGGACATTCGGAGCGCTAAGATGGTAATAGTGGAAAAAGGAATATCTTCAAATATAAACTACACAGAGGCATTCTGTGAAACTTCTTTCTGTTCTGTGCATTCAACTAACAGAGTTGAACCTTACTTTTGATTTAGCCATTCTGAAACACTCTTTCTGTAGAAACTGCAATTTGACATTCTTAGCGCTAAGAGGCCTATATTGGGAAAAAGAATATCTTCAAATAAAAACTACACAGAAGAATTCTGTGAAACTTCTTTCTGATCTGTGCATTCAACTAACAGAATTAAACCATACTTTTTATTGAGGAGTTCTGAACACTCTTTCTGTAGACAATGCAAGTGGACATTTGGAGCGCTAAGAGAGTAATACTGGAAAGGGAATATATTCAAATATAAACTACACAGAAGCATTCTGTGAAACTTCTTTCTGTTCTGTGCATTCAACTAACAGAGTTGAACCTTACTTTTGATTCAGCCGTTCTGAAACACTCTTTCTGTAGAAACTGCAATTTCACATTCTGAGCGCTAAGAGGCCTATATTGGGAAAAAGCATAACTTCAAAGAAAAACTACACAGAAGCATTCTGTGAAACTTATTTCTGATCTGTGCTTTCAGCTAACAGAGTTAAACCATACTTTTGATTGAACAGTTCTGAAACACTCTTTCTGTAGAAAATGCAAGTGGACATTCGGAGCGCTAAGAGAGTAATAGTGGAAAAGGAATATATTCAAATATGAACTACACAGAAGCTTTCTGTGAAACTTCTTTCTGTTCTGTGCATTCAACTAACAGAGTTGAAACTTACTTTTCATTCAGCCATTCTGAAAAACTCTTTCTGTAGAAACTGCAATTTCACATTCTGAGCGCTAAGAGGCCTATATTGGGAAAAAGCATAACTTCAAATAAAAACTACACAGAAGCATTCTGTGAAACTTATTTCTGATCTGTGCATTCAGCTAACAGAGTTAAACCATACTTTTGATTGAACAGTTCTGAAACACTCTTTCTGTAGAAAATGCATGTGGACATTCGGAGCGCTAAGAGGATAATAGTGGAAAAAGTAATATCTTCAAAAAAACCACACAGAAGCATTGTATGAAACTTCTTTCTGTTCCGTGCATTCGACTAACAGTGTTGAACCTTACTTTTGATGGAGCATTTCCCAAACACTCTTTCTGTAGATACTGCAATTGGACATTCTGAACGCTAAGAGTCCTATATTGGAAAAAGTAATGTCTTCACATAAAATCTACACAGAAGAATTCTGTGAAACTTCTTTCTGATCTGTGCATTCAACTAACAGATTTAAACCATACTTTTGATTGAGAAGTTCTGAACTCTCTTTCTGTAGAAAATGCAACTGGACATTTGGAGCGCTAAGAGGGTAGTAGTGGAAAAAGGTATATTCAAATATAAACTACACAGAAGCATTCTGTGAAACTTCTTTCTGTTCTGTGTATTCAACTAACAGAGTTGAACCTTACTTTTGATTGAGCCGTTCTTAAACACTCTTTCTGCAGAAACTGCAATTGGACATTCTGAGCGCTAAGAAGCCTATATTGTCTAAAAGAATATCTTCCTATAAAAACTACACAGAAGCATTGTGTGAAACTTCTTTATGATCTGTGCATTCAGCTAACAGAGTTAAACCATACTTTTGATTGAGCAGTTCTGAAACACTCTTTCTGTAGAAAATGCAGGTGGACATTCGGAGCGCTAAGATTGTAATAGTGGAAAAAAAATATCTCCAAATAAAAACTACACAGAAGCATTCTCTGATACTTCTTTCTGTTCTCTGCATTGAACTAACAGAGTTGAGCCTTACTTTTCAAGGAGCAGTTCGGAAACACTCTTTCTGTAGAAAATGCAAGTGGACATTCGGAGCGCTAGGAGGTTAATAGTGGAAAAAGGAATATCTTCAACTAAATACTACATAGAAGCATTATGTGAAACTTCTTTCTGTTCTGTGCATTCAACTGAAAGAGGTGAACCTTACTTTTGATTGAGCCGTTCTGAAACACTCTTTCTGTAGAAAATGCAAGTGGACATTCGGAGCGCTAAGGGGCTAATAGTGGAAAAAGTAATATCTTCAAATATAAACTACACAGAATCATTCTCTGAAACATCTTTCTGTTCCGTGCATTCAACTAACAGAGTTGAACCTTAGTTTTGATTGAGCCATTCTGAAAATCTCTTTCTGTAGAAACTGCAATTGGACATTCTGAGCGCTAAGAGTCCTATATTGGAAAAAGGAATTTCTTGAAATAAAAACTACACAGAAGAATTCTGCGAAACGTCTTTCTGATCTGTGAATTCAACGAACAGATTACACCATACTTTTGATTGAGCACTTCTGAACACTCTTTCTGTAGAAAATGCAAGGGGACATTCGGAGCGCTAAGATGGTAATAGTGGAAAAAGGAATATCTTCAAATATAAACTACACAGAAGCATTCTGTGAAACTTCTTTCTGTTCTGTTCATTCAACTAACAGAGTTGAACCTTACTTTTGATTTAGCCGTTCTGAAACACTCTTTCTGTAGAAACTGCAATTGGACATTCTGAGCGCTAAGAGGCCTATGTTGGGAAAAAGAATATCTTCAAATAAAAACTACACAGAAGAATTCTGTGAAACTTCTTTCGTATCTGTGCATTCAACTAACAGAATTAAACCATACTTTTTATTGAGGAGTTCTGAACACTATTTCTGTAGAAAATGCAAGTGGACATTCGGAGCGCTAAGAGAGTAATAGCGGAAAAAGGAATATATTCAAATATAAACTACACAGAAGCATTCTGTGAAACTTCTTTCTGTTCTGTGCATTCAACTAACAGAGTTGAACCTTACCTTTGATTGAGCCGTTCTGAAGCACTCTTTCTGTAGAAACTGCAATTTCACATTCTGAGCGTTAAGAGGCCTATATTGGGAAAAAGCATATCTTCAAATAAAAACTACAGAGAAGCATTCTGTGAAACCTATTTCTGATCTGTGCATTCAGCTAACAGAGTTAAACCATACTTTTGATTGAACAGTTCTGAAACACTCTTTCTGTAGAAAATGCAAGTGGACATTCGGAGCGCTAAGAGGGTAATACTGGAAAAAGGAATATCTTCAAATATAAACTACACAGAAGCATTGTATGAAACATCTTTCTGTTCCGTGCATTCGACTAACAGTGTTGAACCTTACTTTTGATGGAGCATTTCCCAAACACTCTTTCTGTAGATACTGCAATTGGACATTCTGAACGCTAAGAGTCCTATATTGGAAAAAGGAATATCTTCACATAAAATCTACACAGAAGAATTCTGTGAAACTTCTTTCTGATCTGTGCATTCAACTAACAGATTTAAACCATACTTTTGATTGAGAAGTTCTGAACTCTCCTTCTGTAGAAAATGCAACTGGACATTTGGAGCGCTAAGAGGGTAGTAGTGGAAAAAGGAATATTCAAATATAAACTACACAGAAGCATTCTGTGAAACTTCTTGCTGTTCTGTGTATTCAACTAACAGAGTTGAACCTTACTTCTGATTGAGCCGTTCTTAAACACTCTTTCTGTAGAAACTGCAATTGGACATTCTGAGCGCTAAGAAGCCTATATTGTCTAAAAGAATATCTTCGTATAAAAACTACACAGAAGCATTTTGTGAAACTTCTTTATGATCTGTGCATTCAGCTAACGGAGTTAAACCATACTTTTGATTGAGCAGTTCTGAAACACTCTTTCTGTAGAAAATGCAAGTGGACATTCGGAGCGCTAAGATTGTAATAGTGGAAAAAAAATATCTCCAACTAAAAACTACACGGAAGCATTCTCTGATACTTCTTTCTGTTCTCTGCGTTGAATTAACAGAGTTGAGCCTTACTTTTCAAGGAGCAGTTCGGAAACACTCTTTCTGTAGAAAATGCAATTGGAAATTCGGAGCGCGAGGTGGGTAATAGTGGAAAAAGGAATATCTTCAACTAAATACTACATAGAAGCATTATGTGAAACTTCTTTCTGTTCTGTGCATTCAACTGAAGGAGGTGAACCTTAATTTTGATTGAGCCGTTCTGAAACACTCTTTCTGTAGAAAATGCAATTGGACATTCGGAGCGCTAAGAGGGTAATAGTGAAAAAAGTAATATCTTCAAATATAAACTACACAGAAGCAATCTCTGAAACTTCTTTCTGTTCCGTGCATTCAACTAACAGAGTTGAATCTTAGTTTTGATTGAGCCATTCTGAAAATCTCTTTCTGTAGAAACTGCAATTGGACATTCTGAGCGCAAAGAGGCTTATATTGGGAAAAAGAATATCTTCAAATAAAAACTACACAGAAGAATTCTGTGAAACTTCTTTCTGATCTGTGAATTCAACGAACAGAGTTAAACCATATTTTTGATTGAGCAGTTCTGAACACTCTTTCTGTAGAAAATGCAAGGGGACATTCGGAGCGCTAAGATGGTTATAGTGGAAAAAGGAATATCTTCAAATATAAACTACACAGAAGCATTCTGTGAAACTTCTTTCTGTTCTGTGCATTCAACTAACAGAGTTGAACCTTACTTTTGATTTAGCCGTTCTGAAACACTCTTTCTGTAGAAACTGCAATTGGACATTCTGAGCGCAAAGAGGCTTATATTGGGAAAAAGAATATCTTCAAATAAAAACTACACAGAATAATTCTGTGAAACTTCTTTCCAATCTGTGCATTCCACTAACAGAATTAAACCATACTTTTTATTGAGGAGTTCTGAACACTCTTTCTGTAGAAAATGCACGTGGACATTCGGAGCGCTAAGAGAGTAATAGCGGAAAAAGGAATATATTCAAATATAAACTACACAGAAGCATTCTGTGAAACTTCTTTCTGTTCTGTGCATTCAACTAACAGAGTTGAACCTTACCTTTGATTGAGCCGTTCTGAAACACTCTTTCTGTAGAAACTGCAATTTCACATTCTGAGCGATAGGAGGCCTATATTGGGAAAAAGCATATCTTCAAATAAAAACTACACAGAAGAATTCTCTGAAACCTATTTCGGATCTGTGCATTCAGCTAACAGAGTTAAACTATACTTTTGAATGAACAGTTCTGAAACACTCTTTCTGTACAAAATGCAAGTGGACATTCGGAGCGCTAAGGGTGTAATAGTGGAAAAAGGAACATCTTCAAATATAAACTACACAGAAGAATTGTATGAAACTTCTTTCTGTTCCGTGCATTCGACTAACAGTGTTGAACCTTACTTTTGATTTAGCAGTTCTGAAACACTCTTTCTGTAGATACTGCAATTGGACATTCTGAGCGCTAAGAGTCCTATATTGGAAAAAGGAATATCTTCAAATAAAAACTACAGAGAAGTATTCTGTGAAACTTCTTTCTGATCTGTGCATTCAACTAACAGAGTTAAACCGTATTTTTGATTGAGCAGTTCTGAACACTCTTTCTGTAGAAAATGCAAGTGGACATTCGGAGCGCTAAGAGTTTAATACTGGGAAAAGGAATATATTCAAATATAAACTACACAATAGCATTCTGTGAAACTTCTTTGTGTTCTGTGCACTCAACTAACAGAGTTGAACCTTAGTTTTGATTGAGCCATTCTGAAAATCTCTTTCTGTAGAAACTGCAATTGGACATTCTGAGCGCTAAAAGTCCTATATTTGAAAAAGGTATATCTTGAAATAAAAACTACAGAGAAGAATTCTGTGAAACTCCTTTCTGATCTGTGAAATCAACGAACAGAGTTAAACCATACTTTTGATTGAGCAGTTCTGAACACTCTTTCTGTAGAAAATGCAAGTGGACATTCGGAGGGCTAAGATGGTAATAGTGGAAAAAGAAATATCTTCAAATATAAACTACACAGAAGCATTCTGTTAAACTTCTTTCTGTTCTGTGCATTCAACTAACAGAGTTGAACCTTAGTTTTGATTGAGCCGTTCTTAAACACTCTTTCTGTAGAAACTGCAATTGGACATTCTGAGCGCTAACAGGCCTATATTGTTTAAAAGAATGTCTTCCTATAAACACTACACAGAAGCATTCTGTGAAACAAATTTCTGATCAGTGCATTCAGCTAACAGAGTCAAACCATACTTTTGATTGAGCAGTTCGGAAACGCTCTTTCTGTAGAAAATGCAAGTGGACATTCGGAGCGCTAAGAGGGTAATAGTGGAAAAAGGAATATCTTCAAATATAAACTACACAGAAGCATTCTCTGAAACTTCTTTCTGTTCCGTGCATTCAACTAACAGAGTTGAACCTTAGTTTTGATTGAGCCATTCTGAAAAACTCTTTCTGTAGAAACTGCAATTGGACATTATGAGCGCTAAGAGTCCTATATTGGAAAAAGGAATTTCTTGAAATAAAAACTACACAGAAGAATTCTGTGAAACTTCTTTCTGATCTGTGAATTCAACGAACAGAGTTAAACCATACTATTGATTGAGCAGTTCTGAAAACACTTTCTGTAGAAAATGCAAGTGGACATTCGGAGCGCTAAGATGGTAATAGTGGAAAAAGGAATATCTTCAAATATAAACTACACAGAAGCATTCTGTGAAACTTCCTTCTCTTCTGTGCATTCAACTAACAGAGTTGAACCTTACTTTTGATTTAGCCATTCTGAAACACTCTTTCTGTAGAAACTGCAATTGGACATTCTGAGCGCTAAGAGGCCTATATTGGGAAAAAGAATATCTTCAAATAAAAACTACACAGAAGAATTCTGTGAAACTTCTTTCTGATATGTGCATTCAACTAACGGAATTAAACCATACTTTTTATTGAGGAGTTCTGAACACTCTTTCTGTAGACAATGCAAGTGGACATTCGGAGTGCTAAGAGAGTAATAATGGAAAGGGAATATATTCAAATATAAACTACACAGAAGCATTCTGTGAAACTTCTTTCTGTTCTGTGCATTCAACTAACAGAGTTGAACCTTACTTTTGATTCAACCGTTCTGAAACACTCTTTCTGTAGAAACTGCAATTTCACATTCTGAGCGCTAAGAGGCGTATATTGGGAAAAAGCATAACTTCAAAGAAAAACTACACAGAAGCATTCTGTGAAACTTATTTCTGATCTGTGCTTTCAGCTAACAGAGTTAAACCATACTTTTGATTGAACAGTTCTGAAACACTCTTTCTGTAGAAAATGCAAGTGGACATTCGGAGCACTAAGCGGGTAATAGTGGAAAAAGTAGTATCTTCAAATATAAACCACACAGAAGCATTGTATGAAACTTCTTTCTGTTCCGTGCATTCGACTAACAGTGTTGAACCTTACTTTTGCTGGAGCATTTCCCAAACACTCTTTCTGTAGATACTGCAATTGGACATTCTGAACGCTAAGAGTCCTATGTTGGAAAAAGGAATATCTTCACATAAAATCTACACAGAAGAATTCTGTGAAACTTCTCTCTGATCTGTGCATTCAACTAACAGATTTAAACCATACTTTTGATTGAGAAGTTCTGAACTCTCTTTCTGTAGAAAATGCAACTGGACATTTGGAGCGCTAAGAGCGTAGTAGTGGAAAAAGGAATATTCAAATATAAACTACACAGAAGCATTCTGTGAAACTTCTTCCTGTTCTGTGTATTCAACTAACAGACTTGAACCTTACTTTTGATTGAGCCGTTCTTAAACACTCTTTCTCTAGAAACTGCAATTGGACATTCTGAGCGCTAAGAGGCTTATATTGTCTAAAAGAATATCTTCGTATAAAAACTACACAGAATCATTGTGTGAAACTTCTTTATGATCTGTGCATTCAGCTAACAGAGTTAAACCATACTTTTGATTGAGCCGTTCTGAAACACTCTTTCTGTAGAAAATGCAAGTGGACATTCGGAGCGCTAAGATTGTAATAGTGGAAAAAAAATATCTCCAAATAAAAACTACACAGAAGCATTCTCTGATACTTCTTTCTGTTCTCTGCGTTGAACTAACAGAGTTGAGCCTTACTTTTCAAGGAGCAGTTCGGAAACACTCTTTCTGTAGAAAATGCAAGTGGACATTCGGAGCGCTAGGAGGGTAATAGTGGAAAAAGGAATATCTTCAACTAAATACTACATAGAAGCATTATGTGAAACTTCTTTCTGTTCTGTGCATTCAACTGAAAGAGGTGAACCTTACTTTTGATTGAGCCGTTCTGAAACACTCTTTCTGTAGAAAATGCAAGTGGACATTCAGAGCGCTAAGAGGGTAATAGTGGAAAAAGTAACATCTTCAAATATAAACTACACAGAAGCATTCTCTGAAACTTCTTTCTGTTCCGTGCATTCAACTAACAGAGTTGAACCATAGTTTTGATTGAGCCATTCTGAAAATCTCTTTCTGTAGAAACTGCAATTGGACATTCTGAGCGCTAAGAGTCCAATATTGGAAAAAGGTATATATTGTAATAAAAACTACACAGAAGAATTCTGTGAAACTTCTTCCTGATCTGTGAATTCAACGAACAGAGTTAATCCATACTTTTGATTGAGCAGTTCTGAACACTCTTTCTGTAGAAAATGCAAGTGGACATTCGGAGCGCTAAGATGGTAATAGTGGAAAAAGAAATATCTTCAAACATAAACTACACAGAAGCATTCTGTTAAACTTCTTTCTGTTCTGTGCATTCAACTAACAGATTTGAACATTAGTTTTGATTGAGCTGTTCTGAAACACTCTTTCTGTAGAAACTGCAATTGGACATTCTGAGCGCTAACAGGCCTATATTGTTTAAAAGAATATCTTCCTATAAAAACTACACAGAAGCATTCTGTGAAACTACTTTCTGATCAGTGCATTCAGCTAACAGAGTTAAACCATACTTTTGATTGAGCAATTCGGAAACACTCTGTAGGAAATGCAAGTGGACATTCGGAGCGCTAAGAGGGTAATAGTGGAAAAAGTAATATCTTCAAATATAAACTACACAGAAGCATTCTCTGAAACTTCTTTCTGTTCCGTGCATTCAACTAACAGAGTTCAAACTTAGTTTTGATTGAGCCATTCTGAAAAACTCTTTCTGTAGAAACTGCAATTGGACATTGTGAGCGCTAAGTGTCCTATATTGAAAAAAGGAATTTCTTGAAATAAAAACTACACAGAAGAATTCTGTGAAACTTCTTTCTGTTCTGTGAATTCAATGAACAGAGTTAAACCATACTTTTGATTTAGCAGTTCTGAAAAGTCTTTCTGTAGAAAATGCAAGTGGACATTCGGAGCGCTAAGATGGTAATAGCGGAAAAAGGAATATCTTCAAATATAAACTACACAGAAGCATTCTCTGAAACATCTTTCTGTTCCGTGCATTCAACTAACAGAGTTGAACCTTAGTTTTGATTGAGCCATTCTGAAAATCTCTTTCTGTAGAAACGGCAATTGGACATTCTGAGCGCTAACAGTCCTATATTGGAAAAAGGAATTTCTTGAAATAAAAACTACACAGAAGAATTCTGTGAAACGTCTTTCTGATCTGTGAATTCAACGAACAGAGTTAAACCATACTTTTGATTGAGCAGTTCTGAACACTCTTTCTGTAGAAAATGCAAGGGGACATTCGGAGCGCTAAGATGGTAATAGTGGAAAAAGGAATATCTTCAAATATAAACTACACAGAAGCATTCTGTGAAACTTCTTTCTGTTCTGTGCATTCAACTAACAGAGTTGAACCTTACTTTTGATTTAGCCGTTCTGAAACACTCTTTCTGTAGAAACTGCAATTGGACATTGTGAGCGCTAAGAGGCCTATGTTGGGAAAAAGAATATCTTCAAATAAAAACTACACAGAATAATTCTGTGAAACTTCTTTCGGATCTGTGCATTCAACTAACAGAATTAAACCATACTTTTTATTGAGGAGTTCTGAACACTATTTCTGTAGAAAATGCAAGTGGACATTCGGAGCGCTAAGAGAGTAATAGCGGAAAAAGGAATATATTCAAATATAAACTACACAGAAGCATTCTGTGAAACTTCTTTCTGTTCTGTGCATTCAACTAACAAAGTTGAACCTTACCTTTGATTGAGCCGTTCTGAAGCACTCCTTCTGTAGAAACTGCAATTTCACATTCTGAGCGCTAAGAGGCCTATATTGGGAAAAAGCATATCTTCAAATAAAAACTACAGAGAAGCATTCTGTGAAACCTATTTCTGATCTGTGCATTCAGCTAACAGAGTTAAACCATACTTTTGATTGAACAGTTCTGAATCACTCTTTCTGTAGAAAATGCAAGTGGACATTCGGAGCGCTAAGAGGGTAATAGTGGAAAAAGGAATATCTTCAAATATAAACTACACAGGAGAGTTGTATGAAACTTCTTTCCGTTCCGTGAATTCGACTAACAGTGTTGAACCTTACATTTGATTTAGCAGTTCTGAAACACTCTTTCTGTAGATACTGCAATTGGACATTCTGAGCGCTAAGAGTCCTATATTGGAAAAAGGAATATCTTCAAATAAAAACTACAGAGAAGAATTCTGTGAAACTTCTTTCTGATCTGTGCATTCAACTAACAGAGTTAAACCATACTTTTGATTGAGCAGTTCTGAACACTCTTTCTGTAGAAAATGCAAGTGGACATTCGGAGCGCTAAGAGTGTAATACTGGGAAAAGGAATATATTCAAATATAAACTACACAGTAGCATTCTGTGAAACTTCTTTGTGTACTGTGCATTCAACTAACAGAGTTGAATCTTAGTTTTGATTGAGCCATTCTGAAAAACTCTTTCTGTAGAAACTGCAATTGGACATTCTGAGCGCTAAGAGTCCTAAATTGGAAAAAGGCATATCTTGAAATAAAAACTACACAGAAGAATTCTGTGAAACTTCTTTCTGATCTGTGAATTCAACGAACAGAGTTAAACCATACTTTTGATTGAGCAGTTCTGAACACTCTTTCTGTAGAAAATGAAAGTGGACATTCCGAGCGCTAAGATGGTAATAGTGGAAAAAGAAATATCTTCAAATATAAACTACACAGAAGCATTCTGTTAAACTTCTTTCTGTTCTGTGCATTCCACTAACAGAGTTGATCCTTAGTTTTGATTGAGCCGTTCTTAAACACTCTTTCTGTAGAAACTGCAATTGGACATTCTGAGCGCTAACAGGCCTATATTGTTTAAAAGAATATCTTCCTATAAAAACTACACAGAAGCATTCTGTGAAACTACTTTCTGATCAGTGCATTCAGCTAACAGAGTTAAACCATACTTTTGATTGAGCAGTTCGGAAACACTCTATCTGTAGAAAATGCAAGTGGACATTCGGAGCGCTAAGTGGGTAATAGTGGAGAAAGTAATATCTTCAAATATAAACTACACAGAGGCATTCTCTGAAACTTCTTTCTGTTCCGTGCATTCAACTAACAGAGTAGAACCTTAGTTTTGATTGAGCCATTCTCAAAAACTCTTTCTGTTGTAACTGCAATTGGACATTATGAGCGCTAAGTGTCCTATATTGGAAAAAGGAATTTCTTGAAATAAAAAATACACAGAAGAATTCTGTGAAACTTCTTTCTGATCTGTGAATTCAACGAACAGAGTTAAACCATACTTTTGATTGAGCAGTTCTGAGAACTCTTTCTGTAGAAAATGCAAGTGGACATTCGGAGCGCTAAGATGGTAATAGTGGAAAAAGGAATATCTTCAAATATAAACTACACAGAAGCATTTTGTGAAACTTCTTTCTGTTCTGTGCATTCAACTAACAGAGTTGAACCTTACTTTTGATTTAGCCATTCTGAAACTCTCTTTCTGTAGAAACTGCAATTGGACATTCTGAGCGCTAAGAGACGTATATTGGGAAAAAGAATATCTTCAAATAAAAACTACACAGAAGAATTCTGTGAAACTTCTTTCTGATCTGTGCATTCAACTAACAGAATTAAACCATACATTTTATTGAGGAGTTCTGAACACTCTTTCTGTAGACAATCCAAGTGGACATTCGGAGCGCTAAGAGAGTAATTGTGAAAAGGGAATATATTCAAATATAAACTACACAGAAGCATTCTGTGAAACTTCTTTCTGTTCTGTGCATTCAACTAACAGAGTTGAACCTTACTTTTGATTCAGCCGTTCTGAAACACTCTTTCTGTAGAAACTGCAATTTCACATTCTGAGCGCTAAGAGGCCTATATTGGGAAAAAGCATAACTTCAAAGAAAAACTACACAGAAGCATTCTGTGAAACTTATTTCTGATCTGTGCTTTCAGCTAACAGAGTTAAACCATACTTTTGATTGAACAGTTCTGAAACACTCTTTCTGTAGAAAATGCAAGTGGACATTCGGAGCTCTAAGAGAGTAATAGCGGAAAAGGAATATATTCAAATATAAACTACACAGAAACTTTCTGTGAAACTTCTTTCTGTTCTGTGCATTCAACTAACAGAGTTGAACCTTACTTTTCATTCAGCCATTCTGAAAAACTCTTTCTGTAGAAACTGCAATTTCGCATTCTGAGCGCTAAGAGGCCTATATTGGGAAAAAGCATAACTTCTAATAAAAACTACACAGAATCATTCTGTGAAACTTATTTCTGATCTGTGCATTCAGCTAACAGAGTTAAACCATACTTTTGGTTGAACAGTTCTGAAACACTCTTTCTGTAGAAAATGCAAGTGGACATTCGGAGCGCTAAGAGGGTAATAGTGGAAAAAGTAATATCTTCAAATATAAACCACACAGAAGCATTGTATGAAACATCTTTCTGTTCCGTGCATTCGACTAACAGTGTTGAACCTTACTTTTGATGGAGCATTTCCCAAACACTCTTTCTGTAGATACTGCAATTGGACATTCTGAACGCTAAGAGTCCTATATTGGAAAAAGGAATATCTTCACATAAAATCTACACAGAAGAATTCTGTGAATCTTCTTTCTGATCTGTGCATTCAACTAACAGATTTAAACCATACTTTTGATTGAGAAGCTCTGAACTCTCTTTCTGTAGAAAATGCAACTGGACATTTGGAGCGCTAAGAGGGTAGTAGTGGAAAAAGGAATATTCAAATATAAACTACACAGAAGCATTCTGTGAAACTTCTTTCTGTTCTGTGTATTCAACTAACAGAGTTGAACCTTACTTCTGATTGAGCCATTCTTAAACACTCTTTCTGTAGAAACTGCAATTGGACATTCTGAGCGCTAAGAGGCCTATATTGTCTAAAAGAATATCTTCGTATAAAAACTACACAGAAGCATTGTGTGAAACTTCTTTATGATCTGTGCATTCAGCTAACAGAGTTGAACCATACTTTTGATTGAGCCGTTCTGAAACACTCTTTCTTTAGAAAATGCAAGTGGACATTCGGAGCGCTAGGATTGTAATAGTGGAAAAAAAATATCTCCAAATAAAAACTACACAGAAGCATTCTCTGATACTTCTTTCTGTTCTCTGCGTTGAATTAACAGAGTTGAGCCTTACTTTTCAAGGAGCAGTTCGCAAACACTCTTTCTGTAGAAAATGCAAGTGGATATTCGGAGCGCTAGGTGGGTAATAGTGGAATAAGGAATATCTTCAACTAAATACTACATAGAAGCATTATGTGAAACTTCTTTCTGTTCTGTGCATTCAACTGAAAGAGGGGAACCTTACTTTTGATTGAGCCGTTCTGAAACACTCTTTCTGTAGAAAATGCAAGTGGACATTCGGAGCGCTAAGAGGGTAATAGTGGAAAAAGTAATATCTTCAAATATAAACTACACAGAAGCATTCTCTGAAACTTCTTTCTGTTTCGTTCATTCAACTAACAGAGTTGAACCTTGGTTTTGATTGAGCCATTCTGAAAATCTCTTTCTGTAGAAACTGCAATTGGACATTCTGAGCGCTAACAGTCCTATATTGGAAAAAGGAATTTCTTGAAATAAAAACGACACAGAAGAATTCTGCGAAACTTCTTTCTGATCTGTGAATTCAACGAACAGAGTTAAACCATACTTTTGATTGAGCAGTTCTGAACACTCTTTCTGTAGAAAATGCAAGGGGACATTCGGAGCGCTAAGATGGTAATAGTGGAAAAAGAAATATCTTCAAACATAAACTACACAGAAGCATTCTGTTAAACTTCTTTCTGTTCTGTGCATTCAACTAACAGATTTGAACATTAGTTTTGATTGAGCTGTTCTGAAACACTCTTTCTGTAGAAACTGCAATTGGACATTCTGAGCGCTAACAGGCCTATATTGTTTAAAAGAATATCTTCCTATAAAAACTACACAGAAGCATTCTGTGAAACTACTTTCTGATCAGTGCATTCAGCTAACAGAGTTAAACCATACTTTTGATTGAGCAATTCGGAAACACTCTGTAGGAAATGCAAGTGGACATTCGGAGCGCTAAGAGGGTAATAGTGGAAAAAGTAATATCTTCAAATATAAACTACACAGAAGCATTCTCTGAAACTTCTTTCTGTTCCGTGCATTCAACTAACAGAGTTCAAACTTAGTTTTGATTGAGCCATTCTGAAAAACTCTTTCTGTAGAAACTGCAATTGGACATTGTGAGCGCTAAGTGTCCTATATTGAAAAAAGGAATTTCTTGAAATAAAAACTACACAGAAGAATTCTGTGAAACTTCTTTCTGTTCTGTGAATTCAATGAACAGAGTTAAACCATACTTTTGATTTAGCAGTTCTGAAAACTCTTTCTGTAGAAAATGCAAGTGGACATTCGGAGCGCTAAGATGGTAATAGCGGAAAAAGGAATATCTTCAAATATAAACTACACAGAAGCATTCTCTGAAACATCTTTCTGTTCCGTGCATTCAACTAACAGAGTTGAACCTTAGTTTTGATTGAGCCATTCTGAAAATCTCTTTCTGTAGAAACGGCAATTGGACATTCTGAGCGCTAACAGTCCTATATTGGAAAAAGGAATTTCTTGAAATAAAAACTACACAGAAGAATTCTGTGAAACGTCTTTCTGATCTGTGAATTCAACGAACAGAGTTAAACCATACTTTTGATTGAGCAGTTCTGAACACTCTTTCTGTAGAAAATGCAAGGGGACATTCGGAGCGCTAAGATGGTAATAGTGGAAAAAGGAATATCTTCAAATATAAACTACACAGAAGCATTCTGTGAAACTTCTTTCTGTTCTGTGCATTCAACTAACAGAGTTGAACCTTACTTTTGATTTAGCCGTTCTGAAACACTCTTTCTGTAGAAACTGCAATTGGACATTGTGAGCGCTAAGAGGCCTATGTTGGGAAAAAGAATATCTTCAAATAAAAACTACACAGAATAATTCTGTGAAACTTCTTTCGGATCTGTGCATTCAACTAACAGAATTAAACCATACTTTTTATTGAGGAGTTCTGAACACTATTTCTGTAGAAAATGCAAGTGGACATTCGGAGCGCTAAGAGAGTAATAGCGGAAAAAGGAATATATTCAAATATAAACTACACAGAAGCATTCTGTGAAACTTCTTTCTGTTCTGTGCATTCAACTAACAAAGTTGAACCTTACCTTTGATTGAGCCGTTCTGAAGCACTCCTTCTGTAGAAACTGCAATTTCACATTCTGAGCGCTAAGAGGCCTATATTGGGAAAAAGCATATCTTCAAATAAAAACTACAGAGAAGCATTCTGTGAAACCTATTTCTGATCTGTGCATTCAGCTAACAGAGTTAAACCATACTTTTGATTGAACAGTTCTGAATCACTCTTTCTGTAGAAAATGCAAGTGGACATTCGGAGCGCTAAGAGGGTAATAGTGGAAAAAGGAATATCTTCAAATATAAACTACACAGGAGAGTTGTATGAAACTTCTTTCCGTTCCGTGAATTCGACTAACAGTGTTGAACCTTACATTTGATTTAGCAGTTCTGAAACACTCTTTCTGTAGATACTGCAATTGGACATTCTGAGCGCTAAGAGTCCTATATTGGAAAAAGGAATATCTTCAAATAAAAACTACAGAGAAGAATTCTGTGAAACTTCTTTCTGATCTGTGCATTCAACTAACAGAGTTAAACCATACTTTTGATTGAGCAGTTCTGAACACTCTTTCTGTAGAAAATGCAAGTGGACATTCGGAGCGCTAAGAGTGTAATACTGGGAAAAGGAATATATTCAAATATAAACTACACAGTAGCATTCTGTGAAACTTCTTTGTGTACTGTGCATTCAACTAACAGAGTTGAATCTTAGTTTTGATTGAGCCATTCTGAAAAACTCTTTCTGTAGAAACTGCAATTGGACATTCTGAGCGCTAAGAGTCCTAAATTGGAAAAAGGCATATCTTGAAATAAAAACTACACAGAAGAATTCTGTGAAACTTCTTTCTGATCTGTGAATTCAACGAACAGAGTTAAACCATACTTTTGATTGAGCAGTTCTGAACACTCTTTCTGTAGAAAATGAAAGTGGACATTCCGAGCGCTAAGATGGTAATAGTGGAAAAAGAAATATCTTCAAATATAAACTACACAGAAGCATTCTGTTAAACTTCTTTCTGTTCTGTGCATTCCACTAACAGAGTTGAACCTTAGTTTTGATTGAGCCGTTCTTAAACACTCTTTCTGTAGAAACTGCAATTGGACATTCTGAGCGCTAACAGGCCTATATTGTTTAAAAGAATATCTTCCTATAAAAACTACACAGAAGCATTCTGTGAAACTACTTTCTGATCAGTGCATTCAGCTAACAGAGTTAAACCATACTTTTGATTGAGCAGTTCGGAAACACTCTATCTGTAGAAAATGCAAGTGGACATTCGGAGCGCTAAGTGGGTAATAGTGGAGAAAGTAATATCTTCAAATATAAACTACACAGAGGCATTCTCTGAAACTTCTTTCTGTTCCGTGCATTCAACTAACAGAGTAGAACCTTAGTTTTGATTGAGCCATTCTCAAAAACTCTTTCTGTTGAAACTGCAATTGGACATTATGAGCGCTAAGTGTCCTATATTGGAAAAAGGAATTTCTTGAAATAAAAAATACACAGAAGAATTCTGTGAAACTTCTTTCTGATCTGTGAATTCAACGAACAGAGTTAAACCATACTTTTGATTGAGCAGTTCTGAGAACTCTTTCTGTAGAAAATGCAAGTGGACATTCGGAGCGCTAAGATGGTAATAGTGGAAAAAGGAATATCTTCAAATATAAACTACACAGAAGCATTTTGTGAAACTTCTTTCTGTTCTGTGCATTCAACTAACAGAGTTGAACCTTACTTTTGATTTAGCCATTCTGAAACTCTCTTTCTGTAGAAACTGCAATTGGACATTCTGAGCGCTAAGAGACGTATATTGGGAAAAAGAATATCTTCAAATAAAAACTACACAG
The DNA here is from genome assembly GCF_028878055.3 of Symphalangus syndactylus. Classification (NCBI taxonomy): domain Eukaryota; kingdom Metazoa; phylum Chordata; class Mammalia; order Primates; family Hylobatidae; genus Symphalangus; species Symphalangus syndactylus. Next base: position 87,365,678 of record NC_072432.2, read on the forward strand.
AAGAATTCTGTGAAACTTCTTTCTGATCTGTGCATTCAACTAACAGAATTAAACCATACATTTTATTGAGGAGTTCTGAACACTCTTTCTGTAGACAATCCAAGTGGACATTCGGAGCGCTAAGAGAGTAATTGTGAAAAGGGAATATATTCAAATATAAACTACACACAAGCATTCTGTGAAACTTCTTTCTGTTCTGTGCATTCAACTAACAGAGTTGAACCTTACTTTTGATTCAGCCGTTCTGAAACACTCTTTCTGTAGAAACTGCAATTTCACATTCTGAGCGCTAAGAGGCCTATATTGGGAAAAAGCATAACTTCAAAGAAAAACTACACAGAAGCATTCTGTGAAACTTATTTCTGATCTGTGCTTTCAGCTAACAGAGTTAAACCATACTTTTGATTGAACAGTTCTGAAACACTCTTTCTGTAGAAAATGCAAGTGGACATTCGGAGCTCTAAGAGAGTAATAGCGGAAAAGGAATATATTCAAATATAAACTACACAGAAACTTTCTGTGAAACTTCTTTCTGTTCTGTGCATTCAACTAACAGAGTTGAACCTTACTTTTCATTCAGCCATTCTGAAAAACTCTTTCTGTAGAAACTGCAATTTCGCATTCTGAGCGCTAAGAGGCCTATATTGGGAAAAAGCATAACTTCTAATAAAAACTACACAGAATCATTCTGTGAAACTTATTTCTGATCTGTGCATTCAGCTAACAGAGTTAAACCATACTTTTGGTTGAACAGTTCTGAAACACTCTTTCTGTAGAAAATGCAAGTGGACATTCGGAGCGCTAAGAGGGTAATAGTGGAAAAAGTAATATCTTCAAATATAAACCACACAGAAGCATTGTATGAAACATCTTTCTGTTCCGTGCATTCGACTAACAGTGTTGAACCTTACTTTTGATGGAGCATTTCCCAAACACTCTTTCTGTAGATACTGCAATTGGACATTCTGAACGCTAAGAGTCCTATATTGGAAAAAGGAATATCTTCACATAAAATCTACACAGAAGAATTCTGTGAATCTTCTTTCTGATCTGTGCATTCAACTAACAGATTTAAACCATACTTTTGATTGAGAAGCTCTGAACTCTCTTTCTGTAGAAAATGCAACTGGACATTTGGAGCGCTAAGAGGGTAGTAGTGGAAAAAGGAATATTCAAATATAAACTACACAGAAGCATTCTGTGAAACTTCTTTCTGTTCTGTGTATTCAACTAACAGAGTTGAACCTTACTTCTGATTGAGCCATTCTTAAACACTCTTTCTGTAGAAACTGCAATTGGACATTCTGAGCGCTAAGAGGCCTATATTGTCTAAAAGAATATCTTCGTATAAAAACTACACAGAAGCATTGTGTGAAACTTCTTTATGATCTGTGCATTCAGCTAACAGAGTTGAACCATACTTTTGATTGAGCCGTTCTGAAACACTCTTTCTTTAGAAAATGCAAGTGGACATTCGGAGCGCTAGGATTGTAATAGTGGAAAAAAAATATCTCCAAATAAAAACTACACAGAAGCATTCTCTGATACTTCTTTCTGTTCTCTGCGTTGAATTAACAGAGTTGAGCCTTACTTTTCAAGGAGCAGTTCGCAAACACTCTTTCTGTAGAAAATGCAAGTGGATATTCGGAGCGCTAGGTGGGTAATAGTGGAATAAGGAATATCTTCAACTAAATACTACATAGAAGCATTATGTGAAACTTCTTTCTGTTCTGTGCATTCAACTGAAAGAGGGGAACCTTACTTTTGATTGAGCCGTTCTGAAACACTCTTTCTGTAGAAAATGCAAGTGGACATTCGGAGCGCTAAGAGGGTAATAGTGGAAAAAGTAATATCTTCAAATATAAACTACACAGAAGCATTCTCTGAAACTTCTTTCTGTTTCGTTCATTCAACTAACAGAGTTGAACCTTGGTTTTGATTGAGCCATTCTGAAAATCTCTTTCTGTAGAAACTGCAATTGGACATTCTGAGCGCTAACAGTCCTATATTGGAAAAAGGAATTTCTTGAAATAAAAACGACACAGAAGAATTCTGCGAAACTTCTTTCTGATCTGTGAATTCAACGAACAGAGTTAAACCATACTTTTGATTGAGCAGTTCTGAACACTCTTTCTCTAGAAAATGCAAGGGGACATTCGGAGCGCTAAGATGGTAATAGTGGAAAAAGGAATATCTTCAAATATAAACTACACAGAAGCATTCTGTGAAACTTCTTTCTGTTCTGTGCATTCAACTAACAGAGTTGAACCTTACTTTTGATTTAGCCGTTCTGAAACACTCTTTCTGTAGAAACTGCATTTGGACATTCTGAGCGCAAAGAGGCCTATATTGGGAAAAAGAATATCTTCAAATAAAAACTACACAGAATAATTCTGTGAAACTTCTTTCGGATCTGTGCATTCAACTAACAGAATTAAACCATACTTTTTATTGAGGAGTTCTGAACACTCTTTCTGTAGAAAATGCAAGTGGACATTCGGAGCGCTAAGAGAGTAATAGCGGAAAAAGGAATATATTCAAATATAAACTACACAGAAGCATTCTGTGAAACTTCTTTCTGTTCTGTGCATTCAACTAACAAAGTTGAACCTTACCTTTGATTGAGCCGTTCTGAAGCACTCCTTCTGTAGAAACTGCAATTTCACATTCTGTGCGCTAAGAGGCCTATATTGGGAAAAAGCATATCTTCAAATAAAAACTACAGAGAAGCATTCTGTGAAACCTATTTCTGATCTGTGCATTCAGCTAACAGAGTTAAACCATACTTTTGATTGAACAGTTCTGAATCACTCTTTCTGTAGAAAATGCAAGTGGACATTCGGAGCGCTAAGAGGGTAATAGTGGAAAAAGGAATATCTTCAAATATAAACTACACAGGAGAGTTGTATGAAACTTCTTTCCGTTCCGTGAATTCGACTAACAGTGTTGAACCTTACATTTGATTTAGCAGTTCTGAAACACTCTTTCTGTAGATACTGCAATTGGACATTCTGAGCGCTAAGAGTCCTATATTGGAAAAAGGAATATCTTCAAATAAAAACTACAGAGAAGAATTCTGTGAAACTTCTTTCTGATCTGTGCATTCAACTAACAGAGTTAAACCATACTTTTGATTGAGCAGTTCTGAACACTCTTTCTGTAGAAAATGCAAGTGGACATTCGGAGCGCTAAGAGTGTAATACTGGGAAAAGGAATATATTCAAATATAAACTACACAGTAGCATTCTGTGAAACTTCTTTGTGTACTGTGCATTCAACTAACAGAGTTGAATCTTAGTTTTGATTGAGCCATTCTGAAAAACTCTTTCTGTAGAAACTGCAATTGGACATTCTGAGCGCTAAGAGTCCTAAATTGGAAAAAGGCATATCTTGAAATAAAAACTACACAGAAGAATTCTGTGAAACTTCTTTCTGATCTGTGAATTCAACGAACAGAGTTAAACCATACTTTTGATTGAGCAGTTCTGAACACTCTTTCTGTAGAAAATGAAAGTGGACATTCCGAGCGCTAAGATGGTAATAGTGGAAAAAGAAATATCTTCAAATATAAACTACACAGAAGCATTCTGTTAAACTTCTTTCTGTTCTGTGCATTCCACTAACAGAGTTGAACCTTAGTTTTGATTGAGCCGTTCTTAAACACTCTTTCTGTAGAAACTGCAATTGGACATTCTGAGCGCTAACAGGCCTATATTGTTTAAAAGAATATCTTCCTATAAAAACTACACAGAAGCATTCTGTGAAACTACTTTCTGATCAGTGCATTCAGCTAACAGAGTTAAACCATACTTTTGATTGAGCAGTTCGGAAACACTCTATCTGTAGAAAATGCAAGTGGACATTCGGAGCGCTAAGTGGGTAATAGTGGAGAAAGTAATATCTTCAAATATAAACTACACAGAGGCATTCTCTGAAACTTCTTTCTGTTCCGTGCATTCAACTAACAGAGTAGAACCTTAGTTTTGATTGAGCCATTCTCAAAAACTCTTTCTGTTGAAACTGCAATTGGACATTATGAGCGCTAAGTGTCCTATATTGGAAAAAGGAATTTCTTGAAATAAAAAATACACAGAAGAATTCTGTGAAACTTCTTTCTGATCTGTGAATTCAACGAACAGAGTTAAACCATACTTTTGATTGAGCAGTTCTGAGAACTCTTTCTGTAGAAAATGCAAGTGGACATTCGGAGCGCTAAGATGGTAATAGTGGAAAAAGGAATATCTTCAAATATAAACTACACAGAAGCATTTTGTGAAACTTCTTTCTGTTCTGTGCATTCAACTAACAGAGTTGAACCTTACTTTTGATTTAGCCATTCTGAAACTCTCTTTCTGTAGAAACTGCAATTGGACATTCTGAGCGCTAAGAGACGTATATTGGGAAAAAGAATATCTTCAAATAAAAACTACACAGAAGAATTCTGTGAAACTTCTTTCTGATCTGTGCATTCAACTAACAGAATTAAACCATACATTTTATTGAGGAGTTCTGAACACTCTTTCTGTAGACAATCCAAGTGGACATTCGGAGCGCTAAGAGAGTAATTGTGAAAAGGGAATATATTCAAATATAAACTACACACAAGCATTCTGTGAAACTTCTTTCTGTTCTGTGCATTCAACTAACAGAGTTGAACCTTACTTTTGATTCAGCCGTTCTGAAACACTCTTTCTGTAGAAACTGCAATTTCACATTCTGAGCGCTAAGAGGCCTATATTGGGAAAAAGCATAACTTCAAAGAAAAACTACACAGAAGCATTCTGTGAAACTTATTTCTGATCTGTGCTTTCAGCTAACAGAGTTAAACCATACTTTTGATTGAACAGTTCTGAAACACTCTTTCTGTAGAAAATGCAAGTGGACATTCGGAGCTCTAAGAGAGTAATAGCGGAAAAGGAATATATTCAAATATAAACTACACAGAAACTTTCTGTGAAACTTCTTTCTGTTCTGTGCATTCAACTAACAGAGTTGAACCTTACTTTTCATTCAGCCATTCTGAAAAACTCTTTCTGTAGAAACTGCAATTTCGCATTCTGAGCGCTAAGAGGCCTATATTGGGAAAAAGCATAACTTCTAATAAAAACTACACAGAATCATTCTGTGAAACTTATTTCTGATCTGTGCATTCAGCTAACAGAGTTAAACCATACTTTTGGTTGAACAGTTCTGAAACACTCTTTCTGTAGAAAATGCAAGTGGACATTCGGAGCGCTAAGAGGGTAATAGTGGAAAAAGTAATATCTTCAAATATAAACCACACAGAAGCATTGTATGAAACATCTTTCTGTTCCGTGCATTCGACTAACAGTGTTGAACCTTACTTTTGATGGAGCATTTCCCAAACACTCTTTCTGTAGATACTGCAATTGGACATTCTGAACGCTAAGAGTCCTATATTGGAAAAAGGAATATCTTCACATAAAATCTACACAGAAGAATTCTGTGAATCTTCTTTCTGATCTGTGCATTCAACTAACAGATTTAAACCATACTTTTGATTGAGAAGCTCTGAACTCTCTTTCTGTAGAAAATGCAACTGGACATTTGGAGCGCTAAGAGGGTAGTAGTGGAAAAAGGAATATTCAAATATAAACTACACAGAAGCATTCTGTGAAACTTCTTTCTGTTCTGTGTATTCAACTAACAGAGTTGAACCTTACTTCTGATTGAGCCATTCTTAAACACTCTTTCTGTAGAAACTGCAATTGGACATTCTGAGCGCTAAGAGGCCTATATTGTCTAAAAGAATATCTTCGTATAAAAACTACACAGAAGCATTGTGTGAAACTTCTTTATGATCTGTGCATTCAGCTAACAGAGTTGAACCATACTTTTGATTGAGCCGTTCTGAAACACTCTTTCTTTAGAAAATGCAAGTGGACATTCGGAGCGCTAGGATTGTAATAGTGGAAAAAAAATATCTCCAAATAAAAACTACACAGAAGCATTCTCTGATACTTCTTTCTGTTCTCTGCGTTGAATTAACAGAGTTGAGCCTTACTTTTCAAGGAGCAGTTCGCAAACACTCTTTCTGTAGAAAATGCAAGTGGATATTCGGAGCGCTAGGTGGGTAATAGTGGAATAAGGAATATCTTCAACTAAATACTACATAGAAGCATTATGTGAAACTTCTTTCTGTTCTGTGCATTCAACTGAAAGAGGGGAACCTTACTTTTGATTGAGCCGTTCTGAAACACTCTTTCTGTAGAAAATGCAAGTGGACATTCGGAGCGCTAAGAGGGTAATAGTGGAAAAAGTAATATCTTCAAATATAAACTACACAGAAGCATTCTCTGAAACTTCTTTCTGTTTCGTTCATTCAACTAACAGAGTTGAACCTTGGTTTTGATTGAGCCATTCTGAAAATCTCTTTCTGTAGAAACTGCAATTGGACATTCTGAGCGCTAACAGTCCTATATTGGAAAAAGGAATTTCTTGAAATAAAAACGACACAGAAGAATTCTGCGAAACTTCTTTCTGATCTGTGAATTCAACGAACAGAGTTAAACCATACTTTTGATTGAGCAGTTCTGAACACTCTTTCTCTAGAAAATGCAAGGGGACATTCGGAGTGCTAAGATGGTAATAGTGGAAAAAGGAATATCTTCAAATATAAACTACACAGAAGCATTCTGTGAAACTTCTTTCTGTTCTGTGCATTCAACTAACAGAGTTGAACCTTACTTTTGATTTAGCCGTTCTGAAACACTCTTTCTGTAGAAACTGCATTTGGACATTCTGAGCGCAAAGAGGCTTATATTGGGAAAAAGAATATCTTCAAATAAAAACTACACAGAATAATTCTGTGAAACTTCTTTCGGATCTGTGCATTCAACTAACAGAATTAAACCATACTTTTTATTGAGGAGTTCTGAACACTCTTTCTGTAGAAAATGCAAGTGGACATTCGGAGCGCTAAGAGAGTAATAGCGGAAAAAGGAATATATTCAAATATAAACTACACAGAAGCATTCTGTGAAACTTCTTTCTGTTCTGTGCATTCAACTAACAATGTTGAACCTTACCTTTGATTGAGCCGTTCTGAAGCACTCCTTCTGTAGAAACTGCAATTTCACATTCTGTGCGCTAAGAGGCCTATATTGGGAAAAAGCATATCTTCAAATAAAAACTACAGAGAAGCATTCTGTGAAACCTATTTCTGATCTGTGCATTCAGCTAACAGAGTTAAACCATACTTTTGATTGAACAGTTCTGAATCACTCTTTCTGTAGAAAATGCAAGTGGACATTCGGAGCGCTAAGAGGGTAATAGTGGAAAAAGGAATATCTTCAAATATAAACTACACAGGAGAGTTGTATGAAACTTCTTTCCGTTCCGTGAATTCGACTAACAGTGTTGAACCTTACATTTGATTTAGCAGTTCTGAAACACTCTTTCTGTAGATACTGCAATTGGACATTCTGAGCGCTAAGAGTCCTATATTGGAAAAAGGAATATCTTCAAATAAAAACTACAGAGAAGAATTCTGTGAAACTTCTTTCTGATCTGTGCATTCAACTAACAGAGTTAAACCATACTTTTGATTGAGCAGTTCTGAACACTCTTTCTGTAGAAAATGCAAGTGGACATTCGGAGCGCTAAGAGTGTAATACTGGGAAAAGGAATATATTCAAATATAAACTACACAGTAGCATTCTGTGAAACTTCTTTGTGTACTGTGCATTCAACTAACAGAGTTGAATCTTAGTTTTGATTGAGCCATTCTGAAAAACTCTTTCTGTAGAAACTGCAATTGGACATTCTGAGCGCTAAGAGTCCTAAATTGGAAAAAGGCATATCTTGAAATAAAAACTACACAGAAGAATTCTGTGAAACTTCTTTCTGATCTGTGAATTCAACGAACAGAGTTAAACCATACTTTTGATTGAGCAGTTCTGAACACTCTTTCTGTAGAAAATGAAAGTGGACATTCCGAGCGCTAAGATGGTAATAGTGGAAAAAGAAATATCTTCAAATATAAACTACACAGAAGCATTCTGTTAAACTTCTTTCTGTTCTGTGCATTCCACTAACAGAGTTGAACCTTAGTTTTGATTGAGCCGTTCTTAAACACTCTTTCTGTAGAAACTGCAATTGGACATTCTGAGCGCTAACAGGCCTATATTGTTTAAAAGAATATCTTCCTATAAAAACTACACAGAAGCATTCTGTGAAACTACTTTCTGATCAGTGCATTCAGCTAACAGAGTTAAACCATACTTTTGATTGAGCAGTTCGGAAACACTCTATCTGTAGAAAATGCAAGTGGACATTCGGAGCGCTAAGTGGGTAATAGTGGAGAAAGTAATATCTTCAAATATAAACTACACAGAGGCATTCTCTGAAACTTCTTTCTGTTCCGTGCATTCAACTAACAGAGTAGAACCTTAGTTTTGATTGAGCCATTCTCAAAAACTCTTTCTGTAGAAACTGCAATTGGACATTATGAGCGCTAAGTGTCCTATATTGGGAAAAGGAATTTCTTGAAATAAAAAATACACAGAAGAATTCTGTGAAACTTCTTTCTGATCTGTGAATTCAACGAACAGAGTTAAACCATACTTTTGATTGAGCAGTTCTGAGAACTCTTTCTGTAGAAAATGCAAGTGGACATTCGGAGCGCTAAGATGGTAATAGTGGAAAAAGGAATATCTTCAAATATAAACTACACAGAAGCATTTTGTGAAACTTCTTTCTGTTCTGTTCATTCAACTAACAGAGTTGAACCTTACTTTTGATTTAGCCATTCTGAAACTCTCTTTCTGTAGAAACTGCAATTGGACATTCTGAGCGCTAAGAGACGTATATTGGGAAAAAGAATATCTTCAAATAAAAACTACACAGAAGAATTCTGTGAAACTTCTTTCTGATCTGTGCATTCAACTAACAGAATTAAACCATACATTTTATTGAGGAGTTCTGAACACTCTTTCTGTAGACAATCCAAGTGGACATTCGGAGCGCTAAGAGAGTAATTGTGAAAAGGGAATATATTCAAATATAAACTACACACAAGCATTCTGTGAAACTTCTTTCTGTTCTGTGCATTCAACTAACAGAGTTGAACCTTACTTTTGATTCAGCCGTTCTGAAACACTCTTTCTGTAGAAACTGCAATTTCACATTCTGAGCGCTAAGAGGCCTATATTGGGAAAAAGCATAACTTCAAAGAAAAACTACACAGAAGCATTCTGTGAAACTTATTTCTGATCTGTGCTTTCAGCTAACAGAGTTAAACCATACTTTTGATTGAACAGTTCTGAAACACTCTTTCTGTAGAAAATGCAAGTGGACATTCGGAGCTCTAAGAGAGTAATAGCGGAAAAGGAATATATTCAAATATAAACTACACAGAAACTTTCTGTGAAACTTCTTTCTGTTCTGTGCATTCAACTAACAGAGTTGAACCTTACTTTTCATTCAGCCATTCTGAAAAACTCTTTCTGTAGAAACTGCAATTTCGCATTCTGAGCGCTAAGAGGCCTATATTGGGAAAAAGCATAACTTCTAATAAAAACTACACAGAATCATTCTGTGAAACTTATTTCTGATCTGTGCATTCAGCTAACAGAGTTAAACCATACTTTTGGTTGAACAGTTCTGAAACACTCTTTCTGTAGAAAATGCAAGTGGACATTCGGAGCGCTAAGAGGGTAATAGTGGAAAAAGTAATATCTTCAAATATAAACCACACAGAAGCATTGTATGAAACATCTTTCTGTTCCGTGCATTCGACTAACAGTGTTGAACCTTACTTTTGATGGAGCATTTCCCAAACACTCTTTCTGTAGATACTGCAATTGGACATTCTGAACGCTAAGAGTCCTATATTGGAAAAAGGAATATCTTCACATAAAATCTACACAGAAGAATTCTGTGAATCTTCTTTCTGATCTGTGCATTCAACTAACAGATTTAAACCATACTTTTGATTGAGAAGCTCTGAACTCTCTTTCTGTAGAAAATGCAACTGGACATTTGGAGCGCTAAGAGGGTAGTAGTGGAAAAAGGAATATTCAAATATAAACTACACAGAAGCATTCTGTGAAACTTCTTTCTGTTCTGTGTATTCAACTAACAGAGTTGAACCTTACTTCTGATTGAGCCATTCTTAAACACTCTTTCTGTAGAAACTGCAATTGGACATTCTGAGCGCTAAGAGGCCTATATTGTCTAAAAGAATATCTTCGTATAAAAACTACACAGAAGCATTGTGTGAAACTTCTTTATGATCTGTGCATTCAGCTAACAGAGTTGAACCATACTTTTGATTGAGCCGTTCTGAAACACTCTTTCTTTAGAAAATGCAAGTGGACATTCGGAGCGCTAGGATTGTAATAGTGGAAAAAAAATATCTCCAAATAAAAACTACACAGAAGCATTCTCTGATACTTCTTTCTGTTCTCTGCGTTGAATTAACAGAGTTGAGCCTTACTTTTCAAGGAGCAGTTCGCAAACACTCTTTCTGTAGAAAATGCAAGTGGATATTCGGAGCGCTAGGTGGGTAATAGTGGAATAAGGAATATCTTCAACTAAATACTACATAGAAGCATTATGTGAAACTTCTTTCTGTTCTGTGCATTCAACTGAAAGAGGGGAACCTTACTTTTGATTGAGCCGTTCTGAAACACTCTTTCTGTAGAAAATGCAAGTGGACATTCGGAGCGCTAAGAGGGTAATAGTGGAAAAAGTAATATCTTCAAATATAAACTACACAGAAGCATTCTCTGAAACTTCTTTCTGTTTCGTTCATTCAACTAACAGAGTTGAACCTTGGTTTTGATTGAGCCATTCTGAAAATCTCTTTCTGTAGAAACTGCAATTGGACATTCTGAGCGCTAACAGTCCTATATTGGAAAAAGGAATTTCTTGAAATAAAAACGACACAG